>NC_138371.1:175377790-175390849 GCF_054177405.1 Leptonychotes weddellii | reverse complement strand
GCCCCTCAACGCCCCGGCAGCCCCTGCCCCAGGCAGCCACTAACGACCGTCTCCATGGATTTGCCTGTTCTACACATTGCGTATCGATGGAATCGTAGACTCTGCAGCCTTTTGTGTCTGGTGCCTGTTACAAGGTTCGTCCATACTTTGGTGCGCCAGCGACCCCTTCCCTTCCTGGCCGGGTGACGTTGCATCCTGCGCATTGCATCTTACGCATCCCGCCTGTTTGCCCACCCAGCAGCTGACGGATACTGGGGTTGTTTCTACTTTTTTGTTATTGAGAATAATGCCACTATTAATAGAAGTGTAGAAATGGTTGTGCGGATATAAGCCTGGCCGTGGGATTGCGGGTTCCTGCAGGAAGGTGCTGTTTAGCGGTTGGAGGACCCTTCCGGATGCGTTCCCAGCAGAAGTTCGGTCTTTCATTGCACCTGCAGAACCTGAGGGCTCAGGCTCTCCACGTGCTCACCAACACTTGTCATTACCTAATATCTCCCTCTCCTAGCGGGTGGGAAGTGGCATCTCATGATTTTGATGTGCATTTCTCCAATGGCTCATCACATTCAGCATCTTTTCACGTGCTTGTTGGCAGTTCATAGATCTTACTCCAAGAACCATATATTCAGATCCTCTGCCTATTTTTATTGGGTTGTCCATTTTTAAATTGTAATAGATCTTTTTTATATTCTGGATACAAGTCCCTTATCAGGTATATGATTGCAAAGAATTTCTCTTATTTTATGGGTTCTCTTTTCACATTTTTCATGATGTAGGTGTAGATACACGTTTAAACGTATTCCGTTATCTTTATTGTGGTTAGAAAAACTGTAACATTGAATTTACCATCTTAACGACTTGTAATGTATCGCTCAGCCGTGTTGAGCATATTTCCACTGCTGTACAACACATCTCTGGGAAGGGAATTTCCACCATCTGCCAGGGACCCGGGATGTCGACTCCACTGTTCTGGATGCTTGAACTTAGGTTGAAAACATTTTTGTGTGGTCACAACATTAAATCATTACACTTTCAGGTTTTGAAAATTGCTATAATGAGAGATGTTATGAAGTTTAGAGGTGGAACAGGGGAGGTGAATTTCAAGCATATCTGTTCAACCAATAGCAAAGTAATGAAAGGAATTTTTCAACATCTTGTCCTATCTGGGGGCAGCATTGCTGTGTAAGTTGAGCCCAGCAGTATATCCTGGTTGCATCAGTGATAGCTGTCTGGGTTAGAAGGCCTGCCGGAGGACTGGCTCCACCAGGGGCCATGTGACGGTGAGTGATAAGAAAGCCCCCCAACTCCTCTGAGTGGAGAAATGTGGAGGGGACGCCTCCCTCCCAAGCCCTGTGTTGAGGGCACACTGGCATTTCGTGCATGGGAACAACGTACAAATCACAAAGAACTCTAAGAATGCTTGAGAGGCATGCTGGGCTGAATTGTGTCTCCTCAAAATCCAAATGTTGAGGCACTGACCCCCAGTTCCTCAGAATGTGACTGTATTTGCAGAGAGAGTCTTAAAGATGTGATTATGTTAAAATGAGGCCATTGGGGTGAACTTCATCCATTCTGACTGGTGTCCTCTAAGAAGAAGAGATGGGGATGCAGATGCAGAGGAAAGGTCGTGTGAGGACACAGGGAGAAGGCCGCTGTCGGCATGCCAAGGGGACAGGCCTCCGGAGAGACCAGCCCTGCCCCTGAGCCTGGACTTCCAGACTCCAGAACTGTGAGACATTGAATTTCTGCCGTTCAGGCCGCCCTGTCTGGCAGGATGCTACGGCAGACTGAGCTAATTAGTCAGGCAGGAGTCAAACCCAGAAAACAAGAACACTGAGATATCCATTTACTGCTGGAGTGGGGCAGAAAGATGGTGCAGGAGAGGGAAAGGCTCAGAAATCAGGCGTCCTGCCTGCCGACTGGGCTACTTGGGAGTCGCGTGTCCTCCCTCTGCCTCAGGTTCCCAGGCTCGCGTGGTTGGACAGAAGCTCTCGGAGAGCCTACCCGGCACAAACACGCTCTGATTCCAATCCCCCCGGCCTCCACGCTACGGCTGACTGACCTCAGGACAGAGAGGATCCGAGTTCTGTCTCTCTTGACAAGAGTGGACAGCCAGCAGTTACAAATAAAATGGAGTTTAGTTCAATCCCTATGGCCTTTAAAAATGGTGTTTTAGGGAGAATCCCAACCCAGTGTTAAGACCGGACAAAGGAAGCAGAGCTGTTGCTAAGACAAGATTCACGAACGTCCCCAAACCTGTCTTTCTGGAGCAATGGGGCAATCTGACATTTTAACCCAAATAGCACTTTCCAGCCTGGTCTCTACAGTACGCTGAACAGGGTAGGGCTGGCCCGTAGCCAGAACTAGTTTGGATATAAGACCTTGGAAGAGACTCTGACAGCTGCTGACAGGTCTGGTGCCCTCCCGGAACAGGCTGGTGGGTCAAGTCCTTCAGCTAAAATACCTGTACCCAGGCTGGGCCGGCTCCTGAAGTACTCCCATTCCCTCTGAGCCGTACCTACTCCATTTTGAGAAAGCGCAATATCAACACATTGAAATTACTTGAGATTGGGTCATTTCCTGAGGATTGGAAAACTTTTTTCTCTGTAGAGATCTTGGTTTCCGTCAGGGGTGGTATTCAAAATATTTAACCACCGTCAAGGTTGGATGCTGGCTGTGAACAGCCTGGCCATGCTGAGGTGGGATGTCAGCCCTGGCTTTCTGAGAGTCAGCCGGAAACACAAAGTGCGTACCTTTTTGTACAACAGATCTCTAAGGAAGGGAGGTTCGGCCATCGGCCAGGGACCCAGCACACTGACTCCACTGTCACTTAGATTGAAAACATATTTGTGTGGTCACACCATTTGTGTGGTCAAACATTAGAGGTGCCTAGAGACTCTGTCAAACGTTATTCTGGGTGTTTCTTATTTTTGGACGAGATTAACGCTTAAATGAGTAGACCGAGTAAAGCAGATTGCCCTCCCTGATGTGCGTGGGCCACATCCGATCCATCGAAGGCCCAACTAGACCAAAAAGCTGACCCTTCCTTGACTGAGAGGGATTCCTCCTGCCAGATGGCCTTCCAACTGGGACTGCGGTCTTCTCCTGCCTTCATGGGCAAATGGGAAACACGGGCTTTTCCGGGGTCTCCAGCTCGCCGATTGCAGATCTTGAGGTTTCTCAGCCTCCATAATTGCGTAAGCCAATTCTTTACGATGAATTTCTTTCTATGTTTTGTATGTATCCTGTTGGTGCTCTTTCTCTGGGGAAATCCTGATGGTACATAGGTTCTGAGGTTGTTTCTTCAAAGTTCATCCTGTTAGACAACACAAAGCTTTGGACTCATATTTTTCAGGCTCAATTAGATTTTCATTTCTTTGTTATTGTTGTTTAAAAACCACATTGCCTCTAACTTGGTATTTAAATATGTTCGTTTTATTTGTCACTCCTTGAATAAAGTGATTCTTCTTTATACAAAATAGTGATTCTATTTTTTTTTTCTTCCTACTGGTGGGAATGAGTGGCTGTCCCCTCGGGCAGTCTTGGCTTCTCAGTTCAGACTCTATTTCCCCTTGTGCTGTTTGGATCCTCTGGATGTTTGTCTGTGCTTCTTTATTTTTTGCGTGAGAGTTTTGCCTGTTTGGAAAGAGGAGATTTTCTTGAGAAATCCTAGGTGTTCCTAGGGGGCTGGTTTCATAGCCTCCTGTGCTTCGCTTCCATCAGTGTGTACTGGGCTGAGAGACTGAGGGGGACAGGACAGGGAGGGTGCTGGACTAGCCACCTTGTCGTCCCTGACCCACGACGAACATCTTTCCCGGGGGTGTCTCAGGTGTGGCCCTCCCACAGGTCCAGGCAGGTGGGTGTGTGCGCAGGTACCGCATCCGGCCCCCGGCACCTGCAGGGGCTTTGAGTTTGCACTTTGAGGATGAAGAAGCTGAGGCTTAGGATGTGCTGTGTCACCTGCCCAAGGTCACCCTGAGCTGACACAGCTCGTCGGGAGTCAGGTGGGGTTCTGAACGAGGGTCAGGCCACCACCCAGCTCCCTGGCAGTGAGCCTGGGCCTCTGGTGCTGCACCTGGATGAGCAGCTTACCAAGTGGCAGTGTCCTCAGTTCCCAAAGGAGCCGTGAGAAGAGGAGGTCCCGGGCGGGGGTGGGGTGGGGGTGGGGATGAGCTTGCACGATGGACATCACCCTGCAGATGCGCAGAGGATGGTAGGGGACGAGATGGAAGCCAGAGAGATCGGGGCTGACGGGGCAGTGTTCCTTGCCGGAGGGAGAAGGGGAAGGTGTGGGCTCAGGTGAGGTTGGCAGTGAGCCAGGTGGGGGAGACAACTGGCAGGATCTTGGGGAGCATGAGGCCGTGACCCACACAGAGAGGAGGACAGGGTGGGGGGCCAGACTGCATCCTTTAATGCCTCCCTGCCACTGCTTTCTGCCCGCAAACCCAGTGGGGGCTCCTCTGAGCTCTGCTGGCTGGGCTGGGGGGGCCTCCTCCCCTCGGGGGCAGCCCGCTGTGGACCCACTCCTGTGATGTCAGGCTCCCGGAGGTCAAGGACCTTGGTCCTTCCTGTCCACCCACAGCTGGGGCCCCAGCCCTGGACCTCGAGGAGTGTCTGCTGCCCATCCCCCAGACATCCAGGCACAGGGCCAGTCTGCAGGGGCTTCATCAGGTGGAAAGGCCCTGCCTTAGACATTTGAGTCATTGGAACTTTATTGTTCTCACGACAGAACTCTCCAGTCCCAGGGAACCGGGAGTTTGGCGAAGTCTCTCATGAAATCTGTCTAAAGCAGCAGAAATTGGCTGGATGTCAGTACCGGTCGGTGAATTTGCAGTGAATGGAGCAACCACTAACCTCCCTTTCTACTCCGATTACACAGGGGGGAGTCCTGCTGGGGGGAGGGGCAGAGCAGGGAGGGGGGGCTGGCATTTCAAGGCCCCAGGGCTGGCTCCGGCCCCGCAGCATCCAAGTGGCTCCTGGCTGTGCTTGGTGACAACTCTCACAACCGGGAGGTCTCTAGTGATGTGTCTGGGACTCCATCCTGGCTGGCATTTACACAAAGGGCAAGATGGCAGGCTGGCCGCATTGAGCATGATCGGGGGTTGGAGGAACAGGCGACAAAAGAGGGGAGACCCAGAAGTGTCCCAACAGGCTGGAGCAGAGAGATGACCTAACAGTCCCCTGGAATGTGGGCTCTGTGAGGGCGGGGCTAGACGTCTGTGTCTGCAGTGTGAAATCCCGAGAACTCTGAATGGTGCCCGGCCCATGGTAGGTGCTCAGTAAACACTAGGTGAAGGTGGACGAAGCTGGCCAGGTTTAAATGTTTGGTCCTGCGCTTGGATCTACAAGGAGCCAACGCATGTGGCTTAGCGGTCACATTTACAAATCCTTGCAAGTCTTCATGAACACTAGCTTGAAATTAGGGTGTGATGCATCCCCAAAACCAGCCGGTCTTAGGGTGCATCACGGGTGTGTGGTAGGTAGAAGGCTGGAAGTGTTGATTTGAACCACCTATGTGACTACAGAGTCTACGTGGGAGTGGCTGGGAAGACAGGAGAGGACTGGCCTGGAGAAGAGGCTCAGAGGTGTTCTGGAAAGTTCCAGGGAGAAGCATGGGTCTTGAACAGAAGCCACTAGGGGGAAATTTGTGGACCAACTTCAGCACATAGGAAGTTGTCTGAAAGGGAAGGGGGTCGGGGGATGGAGGTCAGGGATGCCCACTGGTGTGGGGCTCAGCCCCAGGTGGGAGGCTACCCGCAGTGAGGTTTGGGGACTTTCCTGGGCCTGGCCGCAGGGTGTAAGACGGCAGCCCCACACGCCCAGGACGTGGCCCATGACTCCTTGGATTTGGACTCGGGGGGGCCAGGAGTCCTGCACTGACAACACAGGACACCCGTCAGGGGCTCCCTGCCGGTCTGCCCAGGGACTGAGTCACCTGCCCCTCCAGAGAGCAGTTCCCTGGAGCAGATGGTTTATGTCTCTTCACAGTGGGGGACGACCCAGCATAAGGAGCCACTTATCTATTATTCCAGTTTACCTGAAGTTTTCCCAATGTTTTGAAGGATTTTGTCCAGAATTGATAGTTTTTTATATTGCTCATTTTGTGAGTTCTTCTTTCCTGTGGAAAAAATAAGTACAATGATCAAGATTTGGTCAATCATGAAGGCATGACCCCAAACATCTTTCCTTTTCAACTTCAGAGGCCTTCAGGGGGCCCAGAACCAAGAGTGTATGGTTTATGCTCAGGCACTCGGTGGAGACTTGCTTTCGTCATACTTTCTCCATTTTCTCCTTACCCTCTGAGGATGTGTTTGCCTGGTTCCCCCTGTGGGTGATGCTCCTGGTCACTTGGATGCTGTCCTTGCATCTGGACACAGATTTTGTAACACATTTCACTCCTCAAAAGCGCGAACTTCTACCCTTGCCCTGTCCAGGCCTTTTTAACAATATTGTGTGGGACTGGTCTTGCCATTGGGGAGAGGGGCAGATTGTGGGTTCTTGGGGTGGGTCCAGGGTGGACCGGCAGCACAGAGTCGGGGTGGGAGAGGGCCCATGCAGAGCAGCACCCAGCCTGTGAGGCTCCCTTCCTCGGGATGCAGCCTTAACTGTGACCCACAGGGTCTTCTTACCCTTCTCCTTCCCAACCTTCCCTACTTTCAAAGTGTATCAAGGAGATCCACCCCCCTGAAGTTCTCCCAAAACTCCATTTGAACACAGCCAGGAACTCTTAAGAAAAACTTTAACTTTCGCACATTTATATTTGTCCAACATATGAATCCGAAGTTGTTGCTGGCTGGTCTGCATCTCCCACTGCTCTGCGGGTGTTTAGAAAAGAACAACCCCTTATTTACCTATAAGCATCTAGCAGGTGCTCTGTAGGTATTTTTTGAGTGAGTGAGTGAATCTTTTGTTGAAGCTAATGCCAATAGGAAATTAATGATTATGGCATAAAATTACATGTGTCCCATGGGACTCTTAGATGGTAATAGAACCTGAAGTTCAGGCACACTCTGGATGTCGGGAGTGGTGCTTTGGGTCATGAAGACTTTTCAGACATTCTGGAAATCACACAGGCCATTGGTTATTCTGGCAACAAGAGAGGGAAGCTCTCTGCAGAGACTTCAAGCTGCTTTAGGCTTTTAAAATATTACTCCCAAGTTATTTTAAGGCAACAAATTCATATTTGTAAAAAGTATTATAAGCTCATGGTAGAATTTTAAAATTTGAAAAAGAAGGTCTGTGGAAAGTAAGGCCATTTCCAATACTTGACCCCTCATTTCCAGCTTTCTCCTGGAGGCCACGATTGCCATCTGTTTCTGTGTCTTCCAGTGATAATCTACACCGCAAAGATTGTTGCCAACATCACCCTCTCACTGAACACTTCAAGCCACATTTACATTTTTTTTAGAGGAAATAGCTCAGGAAATTTTGGCAGACAATTCAGGCTGACTGACTTATGGAAACATATAATTCATCAATAAGTATAAAAATTTTGCATCTTAATTTTCCTTATTTATGGAGTATAATCTATAGCCTTTAGGATTCCACATATCATGGTAACATTTACATGGGCCTATGTAGGTGTGGTTCCATTTGAACATCAATGCACCTGATGAGGCTTGTGGGAAATGTTTACTTTCCATTTGTAGATGAGATCCCAGTTAGGCAAAGCAGCTTTGCCTGAGGTCACCAAGATGGTGTGAGGCCTGGCTGGGAAAGAATCCTTTCAGGCCATCCTGAAGCTTCTGTCAGAGTTGAAATGCAGGGCTTTTCATAGCTATAGGATTCCCACATGGGTTGCCATGTGGAACCACATGGGTGAAAGTCCACTATCTGAACTTCCATGCACGGAAAAGATGGAGTAGCGAGGACCAGGTTTATCCTCCCAATTTAATTTAAAAACTAGGAAAAACGATATGAAACAATGATTGCCCATACATCAGACAACGGCAGCAAGGGACATGATCCCTGAGAAGGGAAATTGACAAGGGGCTCCTCATGACTGCTCCCGTTCCTGCCTGGAGAGTTTTGTCAGCATAACAAGTGAGGACATAGGCAGAGCCCTGTGGTCTCACCAGGAGGAGATGGAAGTGGGAGAGGCCAAAACAGCTAGAGAGGTCAGAGAACTGGGAGACCTGCAGAGGGTTGTCCTGAGTCTCCAGCTGAGTATAGGTCAGTGAGAAGCCATAGGAAGCCTGAAGATGGAAAAAGAACCCCCCAAAAGGGTGACAGAACAATTTCCAGAGCTCACACAGGCCAGAAACAGATGGTGTCCCCACTGGTACACATAAAAAGCCTCATTAAACACAAGGCATTGGGGAGGGTACTCAGAGTTTTATTGCCTCAGTATTGGGGAATAGTCGCCTGAGAATAAGTACTGCTTGGTCTTAACTAACAAAGCTTAAATGGGAACCTCAAAAGGATCAACTCTTTCAAAGTTATTTAACTGGGTTCAAGATCAAAGCTTTTGTATTTTTTAAAATACAACAATATGCAACACTCAACAAAGTGAAATTTATAATATCTGGCATCCAAACAAAAATGACCAGGCATGAATATAAGCAATAAAGTATGATCTATTAAAAAACAACCTATAACGAGAAGAATTAATCAATCAAAAGTGACCCAGAAATGACATAGATAATAGAATTAGAAGGCAGGGCTATTAAAGTTTATCATAGCACCATATCCCATAGTTCAAGAAGCATAAATTCTCAGATTACATAAAAAAGCAAGACTTACTTGTACACTGCCTACAAAATCCCACTTTAAATATAAAGCACAAGTAGGTTGAAAATAAAGTGATGGAAAAGATCACCCAGGCAAATGCTAATCAAAAGAAAGCTAGAGTGGCTATTTAAATTTTAGACAAACTGTCTTTAGGAGCAAAGAATATCACTAAGAATAAAGAGGGTCATTTCTTAATATTAAAGCAGTAATTCATCAAGAAGATATAACAATTCCATATTTTTATGCATGCAGATGAAATGCAATGAAAGAGCTTCAAAGTACATGAAATGAACAGTGGTAAAACCAAAAGAGATGGTGAGCAAATCCACAGTTATCATCTGAGGTTTCAATTCTGCTTTCTTAATAGTTGAGTCAACAAGGAGACAGAAATTCAATAAAGATATAGAATGCTTGAACATGATGGTTCACCTACTTGATCTAATTGACATTTATAAAACACTCCACAAATCAACAACATATACACATTCTTTTCAAGTGCACATGGAATACTTGCTAAAGTACGATATATTCGGGGCCATATGGAAAGTTTTTAAAAATACGTTAAAAACATCCAAGTCATATAATGTGTGTTTTCTGACCAAAACGGAATTGAATCATAAATCAATAACATAGTGGTATTGGAAAAGTCTCCAAATATTTGAAAATGAAATAGCACATATCTAAATGGCCTACGGGTCAAAGCACAAATTTAAAAGTAGAGTTATAAAGCATTTTGAACTGAATGAAAATAAAAACGTAGCATATTGAAATTTGTAGGATGAGATTAAAGTAGAGCTAAGAGGAACTGAACGTTCATAATAAAGAAGAGGAAAAGTCTCAAATCTATGACCTAAGTATTCCTGTTAACAAGTCATTTAAAAAAGGAGAGGAAAAAAACCCTCAAAATAAACAGAGGGAAGAAAATAATAAAATTAAAAGAGGAAATGACTATGATGGAAAATAGAAAAATAATACAGAAAAATGAAACCAAAAGCCTGGTTCTCTGTGCAGTTCAATAAAATTGATAAACTACTAATTAGACCGCTAGGGATTTAAAAAAGGGCACAAATTACTGGTATCAAGAATGAGAGAGTTGACATCACTATAGTTCCTGCAAACATTAAAAAGTGTAATAAGAAACTATTATGAACAACTTTTACTCTTTAGATGAAATGAGCAAATTCCTCTAAAGACACGAACTACCAAAGCTCACTAAGGAAGATATAGAGACACTAAATAGCCCTTTATCTACAGAAGAAACAAAATTTGTACTTAAAATCTTTCCACAAAGAAAATATAAGCCCTAATGTCTTCATTGGTAAATCTATCAGACATTTTATGTAGAGGTAATATCCATTTCATACAGACATATCTAGAAAATTGAAGAAAAGGGGACACTTCCCAACTCCTTCTGTGAAGCCATTACCTTGAAACCAAAACTAGACAAGAGCATCAGAGAAGAAAAAAACTATAGGCCAACATCACTCATGAATATAGATGCAAAAATTCTGAACTAAATTTTTGCAGATTGAATCCAAAATATATAAAAAGGAAACTGTATCATGGGTTTATCTTGAAAATACAGGTCTGGTTCAACACTCAAAAATCAAGACATGTAATTCACCATATGAACAGAATAAAGAAAACCAACTGATCGTTTCAATAGATCAGGGGTTGGCAAGCTATGGCTTATAGGCCAAATATGGATCAACACTGGTTTCAGTAAATAAAGTTTTATTAGAATATAGCCACACCCATTCTTTTATGTATTGTCTTTGGTTACTTCTGTGCTACAATGGCCGAGATAAGTAATTGCAACAGGGAACCATATTGCCCTTAAGGACTAAAATATTTATTATCTGACTTTTTACAAAAAAGTTCTCTATGCCCACAATGGATACACCTAAGTTTGAAAGAATGTCCGTTCTTACCATTTGTATTTAACCTTCAACATTGTACTGGAGCTGGTGGAATAAGGCAAGAAAAAATGAATAGAAGGTGTAAGTATTGGAAAGGAAAAAAAATATCTATTCACAGATGATATGCTTCACTATGTAGTAAATCCCCAAGAATCTACAGGAAAGCTTCCAGAACTGAAGAGTGAGTGGAGCAAGGTGGTAGGGTGCAGAGTCTTGTACAAAACAATCACATTTATATACACTAGAAATGAACAATTGGAAGTCAAAATTTAAAAAAAGCAGGATCATTTATGATAATGCCAAGACTATGAAATATTTGTGTATAAATCTAATCAAATATATGCAAGGTCTTCATGCTGAACCCTACAAAACACTGGTGAGAGAAACTGAAAGGGACCTAAATAAATGGCGTCATTCATATTTATTTGAGAGACGGAGAGCGAGCACTAGTGGGAGGAGGGGCAGAAGGAGAGGGACAAGCAGACTCCCTGCTGAGTGGGGAGCCTGCCATGGAACTCAATCCTAGGACTGCGAGATCATGACCTGAGCTGAAGTCAGACACTTAACGGACTGAGCTACCCAGGCGCCCCCGAATGGCGTCATTCGTGAGTTGAATACTGAATACTGAACACTGTTAAGAAGTCAGTGCCACCAAACCGATCTATAGATTTGTAGCAATCCCAACCGAAGTCCCAACAAAATTTTCTGCAGGAATTAACAAGCTGTTTTTAAAAGACAAAGAGACCAGAATAACCTAATTGATTTTGAAAATCAGAACAAAGTGGGAGGATTCACACTACTTGATTTCAAATTTTAGTATCAACATATAGTGACCAAGACAATGTGCTATCTGAAGAAGAATAGATCCTAGGTCAATGGAATGAAATAGATCCCAGAAATAGGTCCACATGTGTAAGATCAACTGATTGTCAATATATGTGCAAAGGCAATTCAACAGGGAAAGATGAGGTTTTTTTTCAACAAATGGTGTTGGGACAACTGGATTTCAGTTATGCAAGAAATCAAACCAAAACAAAATAATCCTGACCATACACCGTATATACAAATTAACTCAAAATGGATTATAGCCCTAAATGTAAAATCTACAACTTCAGAATTTCTAGAAAAGAACATAGAAAATGTTTGTGACTTTGAATTAGGCAAAGATTTCTTATATTTGATACCAAAAATGAAAATTGATCCACTGAGTTTGACTAATATTAAGAACTCCTGATCTTTGAAAGACACTGCTATGCAACGAGCCACAGACCGGCGGACGATCTTTCCAGTCACACATCTCACAATATATAAATACCTCTCAAAACTCAACAGTAAGAAAACACCCATGAAAATGGGCAAAATATTTGAAAAGACACTTGACCAAAAAAGATACTTGGATGGCAAATAAACACATGAAAATATGCTCAACAGTATTAGTCATTGGGGAAATGCAGATTAACACGACAGTAAGTGTTGAGGAGGACCCAGGGCAGCTCTCACTCTGCCGACAGTTCCTTACGAAGCAAAACACAGTGGCCACGCCTTTAGCTGTTTACCTAAATGAAAGAACACTTCATTAACCCAAAACCTTGTATGCAAATGTTCCCAGGGGCTTTATTTGTAATTCCCAAACCTGGAAACAAGCCAGATGTCATTCGGCTGGTGCATGATGTGTAAGCCAGCGGCGGCCACCAGGGAACACTGCTCAGCCATGGAAAGAAAGGGACAGCGATGGGCAAATGTGCATGAGTCTCAAATGCGTTGTGCGAGTTGAGGAAACCAGACTCAAAAGTCTACACGGCATACGTGGTATATGACGTTCTGGAAAAGGGAAAATGATAGAAACAGGACACAAGTGAGTATTTGCTAGGGCTGGAGGTGGTGGAAGGAGCGGAGTACAGAGAGCATGGAATTTTTGGGTGATGCACCTCTTCTGTGTCATGTTTGTGGTGAAGGTTACGTGAGTTTGTAATGAGGATGAATTTCACTATAGCGCACTGTATCCTACCGAAACACAGGATGTCTAGTAAGAATGCCTAACACGTCTTACGAATCAGGATCTGCCCCACGTTCTTACCTTTGTCATCTAATTTACTCGTCCCAGCAACCCCACTGCTTTAGGCACTCTGACCCTGGCTTACAGATGATGAACTGTAGGTTCAGAGAGGGGTGGTCACTTAACTTAGCCAAGAAGAGGGGGAGCCAGGGTCTGACGGGCTCCTACCCTCTGCCTGCACTGTGTCTCACGTTCCCATGCCTCACAGAAACTTGTCCATTCGCACCCCCCTTTAACCCAGAAAGACGTCAGGAGGGTTAGCTAAATTCCCATCGGAAGATGATAAATACCAGTAAGAACCAGGGTTAAGATCAAGCCGAAAATGATCATGCATCAGGGAAAGGTCCTATTACATGA
>NC_138371.1:175369962-175377690 GCF_054177405.1 Leptonychotes weddellii | reverse complement strand
GGCAACAGGAGCAGGATGCGTGTCTGCTCCTGGCGGAGCCTGGGTGTCGAGGGCCGAGCACAGAGAAGAGGGAAGCCCGAGGGGCGCCCCAGCTGCGCTGAGCCGCAGGCGCCCCTGACAAGGTTGCAGGGACTGGCGTCGAACCATCTGTGACCTGCACCGTCATTTCTAATGGCTCAGCCTAATCTGTTAGTCCTCAGGGAGGTGTTATAAACTACTCATTCCTTCCAATTTAGAAGCCCCCAAGTCCCCCAAACCACTGCTGGCCAGAGACAAAGATGATGACTGTTTTCCAAGGTGACCATTTGTCTACAAATAATATGGGTTGACTTCTAATGTAGTTTAGACGAAATCACTGCAAACTCTGGGGGTTTTGGACAACGGACAAGCAAAACTCCACTTTGTTCTGAAGTCAGTGCTGAAGGGAAGAGAACATCAGGAAAACTGACTGCCCAAGAACTCTTGAGGGGAGATGATTTTATTTCTGTGGGCAGGAGAAAGTTCTAGATAAATCTGCCCACAAAGGCTGGGGAGGGTCATGCCTGCTGGGGGTGCCAAGTTCTGTGGGGCTCCAGGGCTCCTGGTCCCCACCCCTGAGGCCCCACAGGGAGGCAGGAAGTGCTCCCTGCTGGCTTCTTAGATGGAAATCATTTCCTGCAGTGAACACCTGAAAGGTAAATCACCACCTCATTGTTCTCCCTGGCAACGTTTCCAGCACATTAACAGAGCAGGTGGGATCTGCCAAGCGAAAGACAGGAAGGGTGGAGGTAGGGGTGCTGGGCCACCCACAGAGCCGGAAAAACCAAGAGCTCGTCAGCAGAGCTGGTCTTGACTGTTCTGGGCAGCTGTGGAAAACCGGCTGGCACGGGGTTCTTTAGCTGTCCTTGGAACGGGTGTGACTCCCACCCGGCAGCTGGAGCAGGCCCCGGGGCCCACTAGGGCGAGAGCCTCGGTCTGCTGGCCTCACAGGCCCCATCTGGGAAATGGACCTGACGCAGGGTTGCTGTGAGGGCCGAGGGAGAGCTTCAGAGGTGACAGTGCAGGGCACACCGCGAGCCCTCCCAGGGCCGCAGCATCACCGTGACCACAATGCTCATCACGGTCACCGAGGAACAGTCACCTTCATGACGACGCTCTTGACAACCACGTGCCCTGTTCATCTGCTCACTCGCCAACTCTGCAAACATGAGTCAGTGGCGACTGGGAGCCAGATACAGGGGCCCAGGGGCACCGTGCATGAGGCTTCCTGGAGGGGCTCACGGTCCGGTGAATGTCACAACCCCCAGTGGGGCCACGGTCTGCCCCATTCCACGGACGCACACAGAGGAGTGTGGGTAAGCGCGAGGGGAGTAGACAAGAAAGCCTCCATTAGAACGCATGCAGCATCCCGGTGGGTTCCTCCAGGTCCTCCCAAGGAAGAGTAGAAGTTCCTGACTTGAAGAAACAGCTTTTCAGGCCAGAAGATCATCTTAGACCGGAAGCTCTCTTTCCCTCAGATGAGGCGTGTGTCCACACACGGGTCTGTGCGTCCGCCCCTACATCATCATCGTCCAGTGACCGCCGCACTGAGCATCTTCCCACCGTCTGCTCATTCTGTGGAGGGGGCTACGTTCACGTGGCTTCTGGGGAGAAAACAGATCCGGTGGATGCTGGGTTCAGCAGTGACTCCGCTGAATGCCTGCTGTATGCGTTACCGTGGGCCCGCGTGGCACCTTCCAGAGCCTGCCTGTCCTGGGTCCCCCCTGCGGTGCTCTGGGCCTCGGGGGCGGGGGGGATGGCGTTGCAGGGCTGCAGGTAGAGCGTCTGAGTTCTGTGGAGGAGTCGTCCTCTGGGAGACGGCTACTCTCTCACTGGCTGCAAAATCCGCTTCTCCACATCGGGGAAGGCAGTGAGAGCGGCTTCCCATGCTGGCGGTCTGGACTGCCACCCCCATCCGGGAACTTAAGATCCACATGCGACAGTGTCAGGCCTGGCCACAAGTCACCTACCCCCGCCCTCCTCCATGCCTACACCCACACGCGGCCTGTGGGCAGCCATGGGGACCACTGGCTTGTGGGGCCCTTTCTCCTACAATGAGGGGCTAAAGGGCCCCTGGAGGTAATGTCATCATGGTTACAGGCAACATGGTGCTGGCTGAATTTCCTCCTGATTTCCCTTCCACAACAATGAAGCTCAGAGCAAAAACACAGGTTCAGCCCACGAATGAGACACGGAATGCTCTTGGTGTTACAGCAGCTGGACAAAACTGAAGGCCCGTCAGTCTTGGCTTAGAAGTGGGAAGACTCTGGAAGGTCACTTCCCTGCCAGACCACAGCCTCTCACAGAAGAGCTCCCACGGTGGGTTTGAGATTCTAAGGGGCCCGGACACTGGTCACTCAGAAGCAACCTTCTGGCCACCTGCCCCGCCCCGCCCCTGTGGGACCCACGTTCCCCTCCCGTCCCTGGCCAGCGCCGGGTAACAGGGCCCGGACGACCATGACGGGAAACAGTGTAGCAAAGAAGACAGGGCTTCTCTGAGCCTCGCACTATTTCTTAATTAAATTAAAATGACAAAATATTTACTGCTTTTTTAATGCAGTCCACATTCAGTGGGGAAACCCCGTGGCCTGTTTCCCAGGCGCTGGCTTGAAGGTATCTGCTGCCCGGTGGTGTCATGGGTCACCCTAGAGGCCATGTGTTGGTGTCCTTTGGAAACAGGGTGGCCCTAATCCCATATGACTGGTGTTATTATGGACACAGAGACACACGCACAGGGAGGAGGCCACGTGGTAACATGGCAGAGGTCAGGGAGAGGCTTCTACAAGCCAAGGAACCCCAAAGACCTCGGGGAAACTACCAGGAGCTGGGAGAGCATGGGAGACACGCCTCACGGCCTCCAAGGGAACCAGCTGCTGACCTTCATCCGGGACTATTGCCCCCGGGACGGAGAGACAATCCGTTCCTGCAGTCCCTCGTTCCGACCGACGTAAGAACCGAGCCCAGGTGCCCAGATGGATAACGCAGCTGGAGCCCGCTTGCCCTGCGGCGTGGCGAGGAGCCCCCAGCGGCGGGGACGGAGCTGTCATGACCTAGGTCTTTCTGTCTCGGGAAACAGAAGTGCCATCAGCACGTGCGCTCTGCTTTCATTCCCTTCTTGTGTTTTAAGTGTTGGTGCCAACCCCGAAAGCTGATTTCATGGCCCACTCATGGTAGCAGTTTGAAAACCGCCCGCTTGAGGGAACCTCTTCCTTTGGAAAGGTGGTGCCAGCGCCCACAAAGGCGGTGGTTTCTCTCCAGATGTTCCCATTGCCTTGTCTCGTCTTTCCTCTCTGCCAGGCTTGTCTTTGTGGTTCGCCTTCCACAAGCTTCTCTTTTTCCCACCTGCTTTTCCAGCTGGCTTCCTCCGGGCCGCCGTCTTCCGGGCCCGTTCGCCCACCGAGTCTGTGAGCACCACGGGGCCAGGTCCTCGGCGCTTCGTCTGTGGGCCCAGAACCAGCGCCTCGTGCAGCGTGCAGTGACTATTGAACTGCCTTTCAGTTGCTTGTGAAGTTGTGAGAACATTATGGAATCTTGCCTTTTCTCAGTGTTAATGAATCAACATTTTCTCCACACATTCCCCAGCAGCATCTTTGCTGGTCTTGTGCTCAAACGAACCCCAAGGTTTCGGGGTCCCCTTCAGCTGTGACGCTTCGTTAATTCATCCAGAACCCACAGACACCTGCTCCGTACAAAGTGCGGGGTGGCAAGGAGGACACGACATCCCCCTCGGGAGGCCACAGTCCACGGGGGAGGGGCCACAAAGGGCTCCTGTGACCCGTGGGTGGGAACATGGAAGCAAACCAGCCTCGATTTCCCCAGGAAACCAATGATCCCAGCTCCACCTTACATCTTCCCCTCAGTTTTTAGGAGCCAAGTTGAAGTGGGAGCTGCCTTAACCCTTCTGTTTAGCTTTTTCTAAAATATTAGAAGGTCTAACTCAGGCTGTAGCAGGAAGTGAGAGAAGCAAACAAGTGATGCAGGCTCAGACTCAGTTTTCTTGACCCTTCCCCCAGAGGGAGGCTTTGTACTTCACGATGCAGTTTCCTTTTAATTAAAGGGCTGACACAAGATCCAAGTATATATTGTATATATACAGGCATACATCTTAGCTATTTAAAAATGAAGAAATGGACAAAAATACAGCAGGTAAATTGAAATAATAAGAAAGCAGATCGTGGCGATCCTTATATCAGAGAAAGTAAAATCTAGGCCCCAAAGCATTAAACGTGACAAAGAAGGGCTCTTTTTAATACTGAAAGCTAGAGTTCACAATGAAGAGATAATGCTCATGATAATCCACACACAAAACGTCACAAGAATCATGCTTGTAAAGCAAAAACTACAAGAAATGCAAGGATACACACACAAAAACACATTTATAGTGGGGGAATTTGCACACCATCCTAGTAAAAGAATCAGGGGAGAAAATAATAGGGAAGCAGAGAGGGGGCTCAACAACATTGTTGATAAGCAGACATGATAAATACACACCAAGCACCCTTCCCATCCTAACAGCAGAGGACACACCTTCTCAAGTGCTTGTGTAATATTCACAAAAGCTGATAATATATCAGGTCGCAGAGAAAACATAAGTCAGCCACAAAGTGGAACTATTAAAAACACTTTCTGATCATAGTATAATAAAAACTAGAAATTATTAACAGAAACAAAGAGAAAAGGTCCTACCACCTAAAAATTGGAAAACGTTTTATTAGACAACTTTTGGGTAAAAAGGAAGTGCAAACTAAAATGTATAGAATTTCTGGAAAATAATTAAAACACTATATATGAGAATCTATGGGTTATGTTTAAAGGAGCAGAGCACCAACCACTTATTAGTAACATGAAATAAATGTATTACTCAGCTCTAAAACTGGAAGACAGGCAACAAAGTGCACTATAAAAAAAGCATAAAAAAGGAAATATTAATGACAAAGGTAGAAATTAATAAAATGCAGAATGGAAATACAGTGAAGTTAGTTAATATGTCAATACCCTAGCTTTTGGGAAAAATTAATAGACAAGCTACTAGTTCACCTGATTAGAAAGAAAAAGCAAAAGCATATATTTATAAAATAAGAAATGACAAGGGGGAAATAGCAGTGGGGACAAATGATATCTTTAAAATAATGAGTTAATTTAGGGACCTCCATGCAAATACATTTGAAAACACAGAAGGAATGGGTCGTTCTCTAGGGGAATGGAGTTTGCTAAAATTGACTCCATTTGATTAAGAGAGACTAAATGAATTGCTTTTCCTGGAAGAAACAGAAGAAGTTACTAAGGAACTACCTGAGAAAAAACAGAAGGAGATGGTTTCACAGGGCACTTCTAACAGATCTGAAAAGACCAGATGGTTTCAGTGCTCTAAATCTTCTTTTTTTTTTTTTTAAAGATTTTATTTATTTCTTTATTGGAGAGCGAGCGAGAGAGAAACAGCATGAGAGAGGAGAGGGTCAGAGGGAGAAGCAGGCTCCCCGCTGAGCCGGGAGCCCGATGCGGGACTTGATCCCAGGACTCCGGGATCATGACCTGAGCCGAAGGCAGTCACTTAACCAACTGAGCCACCCAGGCGCCCCAGTGCTCTAAATCTTCTAAGAGATTCAAACAGGAAGGAAAAACCCTTAAATTCTTTATTGTGAATTAGGTATAGCATTGACATTTCAACCTGATAAAGATAGTACAGAAAGACGACAGACTAATATACACCTATGAACTGTATTTGGGTTCAAAAATACTAAATAAAACATTGAGGAGCAGAATCCAAAATAATCAACATGACCAAGTAAGATTTTTTCTAGGAATGCAAGGTTGGTTCAATATTGGAAAATCCATTCATACACCATTCACATTACTAGGCCTAAAGAAAAAAAATTTAGTATTGCCAAAGAATGAAAAAGACTATGACAAAACGTAAAAAAATTGATGGATACTTTCTTCAGTTGTTAAAATACATATGCCTTTGTCCTAGGGCCAGAATCTTATTTATTGGCTAAACACTAGGGGTATTTTAGCTAAGATGGTGAACAAGGCACAGAAACCCACTAACTCTGCTACTTTTGACCATTATTCTCGAAATATGAGCCAATGCAATTAGATAAACCAATGAGATGCAAAAACATTGGTAAAGAAGAAGAAAATTCTATTTGTACATGATAATGCAATATATTTGGAAAACCCTAAAGAATCAATGATAAACTGAACTGAGGCAATAAAATAATTTAGTAAGAGTAGAACAAGAAATTAACCTACAGAAATCAATAGCACTCACACCCACAAATAAAACAGGTAAAGCACATGGTGGTAGAGCCTTTCTCATTCATAACCAGCGAGGCAGATGACTGGCCGGCCCCGGGTCTCCCCGGCACGTAGGCAAGGTGGTTACCAAGTAGCCGTTACTGCCCTTGGAAAGTCTGTGCTTACCGCCAGGAGAGATCTGTGATCCACCATAACCCTCAGGACTGCCGATTTGGTAACTCTCATCAGTGCTGGGTTCTTTGATGACGAACATGGAAAAAACACGTGGACATTGTTTTGATTACACACTTATGAAGGTTTTGTCCCATACTTTATTTTAAAACTTTAAGTTGAAATGCCAATATCATTTTCAAGTTTAATCTAAAAATGTGGTCTGGAAAGTTTTCATGCAAGCATCATGTCAGATGTCATCTGACTATTAAGAATATGTATTTACTCGTTTGCTGACCCAGCCTCCCAGTTATGAGAATTTACATGTCCAACAATAGGCAAACACATGCACACCGGGCTGTTCCTTGCGACATCGTGTGTGACTGCAGAAACAATGTAAACAGAAGCAAGTAGAAAGACCACACGTGGGCAGGAGCCACGGTTCCTTCTCTGTGACAGGCTGGAGCGGCTCTCAGCACAGAGTGTGCAGGGAACAGGGCAGAAGCTGCGAACTTACGGTGAGCACCTTCATCTAACGAGGGATGGAGATATGAGTGTATGCTCATCTCCTCATTTGTGCCAAAGGGAACACAGGACTCTTGGGGTTGCTGCCCTGCGGAGGCACATCATGGTGGGCTGCTAGTAGTTTCCGGTATGTACCTTTTTCTATTGTGATGACTTTTAAAACCACGGTAATGCTCACATATTCAAATATAAATATCTAAAATCAACAGCACGAGGAGACCAAAAAAATATGCCCATAGTAGCAATGAGCTAAGAAAGACATGCAGAGAATGGGCAGGTGGAAAGACCCACTCTAGGTGACTTTGCAAACTATATATTTTTGGAGACAAAGAACTCCTCACAAACACCATTCTCCTGTTGGCAGATCTGATTTTTCCAGGGGTGCAGGGTAGCAAATTCTAAACCTCTAGGACTAGGCAAGTGCTTAAATTATTGTGGAAAATGGGAGCCATATTTTTAACAAAGAGTTGCAAAGGAGCAGGAGGGAGGCCTGGAGGAATCCTGTGATATTGGGTGGAATCAGATTATCAGCTTGAAGTCGTGGTTTTATGTAGAGAAAGAGGGCGGGCGACAGTACCATCTAATTCTGTATGTGTGTGTGCATCTGTGTGTGCACATGCATGTGTGTCTGTGTGTGCGTGCCTCTGTGTGCGTGTGTGTGCGTCCACATGTGTGTGCCTGTGTGCACCTGTGAATCTGCGTGTACACATGTGTGTGACTGTGCATCTGTATGCGCACACGTGTGTCTCTGTCTCTCTGTGTGCATGTGTGTGCACA
>NC_138371.1:175357325-175369462 GCF_054177405.1 Leptonychotes weddellii | reverse complement strand
AACCATCCACAACCACCTACAGCCATCCACAGCCATGCACAACCATCCACAGCCGTGCACAACCATCCACAACCACCTACAGCCATCCACAGCCATGCACAACCATCCACAGCCATGCACAACCATCCACAGCCGTGCACAACCATCCACAACCACCTACAGCCATCCACAGCCATGCACAACCATCCACACCGTGCACAACCATCCACAACCACCTACAGCCATCCACAGCCATGCACAACCATCCACAGCCGTGCACAACCATCCACAACCACCTACAGCCATCCACAGCCATGCACAACCATCCACAGCCATGCACAACCCACACACAGCCACACGCAACCATCCATAATCATGTACCAGCACTGCAGCCATGCACAACCACGACCAACCAGGGAAAACATCTGAACACAGATTTGGATTGCATGCTGCTAGCAAAAGCCGAGTACAAGCATGCCATCCCCTGCTAAATGGGAGATGGTTTCAGACAATAACAGTTTCTAATTACATTCTAGAATGTAAGTGCTGGAAGAGGTTTTCTGGAGCTTCTCATTTGCAAAGGAAAAGACCAAGGCTGTTTCGGCCCTCGAAGCCTATTGCCTCATGGCCCTTCGGCAGCAGAATGGGGGCTGGGGTGCGGCTCCTTCCTCTGGATGGTGAGTGTCTTAGGATGACTGGGGCAAGGTGCTCACTGCGCCTGCTGGTTGAGTGGCCCAGAGCCACGGTGTGCAGGTGTGGGGCGCCCACACCCAGGCCAGCCCTCTGGGAGAGCCTGGGCCCCACTCTCAGGAGCTCCATGAAGCCAGCAACACCCATTGGTACCCACCCTGGCTAGGGGCCAGGGGCTCAGGTGTGGCTCCTTGGGTCCTGCAGGACATGGGGGGCAGAGTGAGTCAGTTCATGGGGAAGGTTGTAGGACTCCTGAGCCCTCAGGAGAGGGCATCAGGACCAAGGGAAGTCACAGAGATTTTACTTAAAAAATCCAAACCTTCCTCCAATTTGTCTTCACAAGGGGCCTAAGGAGAACATTGTCTGCTGTCGTCCTGAATTCAGCGATGTTGGAAGACAGAACCAGAACTAGGACACACATTATAGAGAAAACAACCGAAATCCTACTCTCCCTAGGAGACCAGCTCAGGCGTGCACTATCTGGTGAAGACTTTCTCCATCTCTGTAGACAGAAGTGACTGTTCCATTCCCTGTTCATTAAAAACCATGACGTGTGCGTCATGGCGTGTGTGCGAATGAGGCGAATGGACAGGTGTGGCCTCTGACCACCCCCAGTGTGCCTAGGTGAGCTAGCTCTAGTCCCCCTTCCCTGCCTCGTGGCCGACCTGCCGGCGCCCCCCCCACCCCTTCTTGGCGGCGGCGGCCGGGGAGCCCACACCACTGGCCAGCTGTCGGGCTCGTGAGGCCCTCGGCCTGCAGGACATTTTCTTTGTCATTCTTGGGCAGCACACCGGCTCCTGGAGGGCAGGCGCCGTCCTAGCCTCTGCGGCTGGCGCCGTTCCCGGGGGCCGCGGCTCACGCCAGCCAGTCGTTACACAGCGGGCAGGGCTCACCTTTTTGTTCACTCTGTGTGGGGTTACTTTGTCCAAAGATCAGGCCTGCCGCCTCCGTCTTGCTACCATCTGGGCACAGCCGACCGTCATCAGCACCTGCCCAGCGCCCATGGATCCTGCTCGGACGCAGATGGCCCAGCGGGGCCCGAGGCCCCGTTTCCAAGCAGCCGGTGGCCAGAGGTGATGCCCTGGCCCTCAGGCCGCGCTTTGAAGAGAGCTGCTTCGCCAAGTCTGCTTCGCTGAGGCCCACCTGGGAACACGAGACCTGCAAAGACACACGAAGAAGACAGTTGCTGGTGGGGGCAGCTTGGTGGCCCCCACGATCGGTGTCTGGGGACAGGTCAGTGGGGCTGGCGGTGCTCAGCGAGGCGGCTGAGCAGGCGATGCGGGTGGAGTGAGGGGCCACCGTGCCCCCTGCACACTCAGGGTCCAGGCAAAGGAGCCAGGGCTCCAGGTCCTCAGGCCTGACCTTCGGAGAGAGGCTCCAAGGTGGGATTTTTAGGTAGAATCTGTGATTTGTAAGTATTCAGCAGCGAGAGGAAAACTAGCCCTCAAGGACTGAGAAGGTTGGCGGTACTTGGGTGTCCCTGGTGAGTTGGTCTCTGCCGGCAGAACCCACGGGAGCAGAAGCAGAGAGCAGGGCAGGGGCGGGAGAGCAGGACGGCCCGGAAGCCGCGTTCACTTCACACCCGTTTCTGCCGCTGCCGCTCACGGGGAGCAGGCTTTTCTCCATGTCACCGCTCCACGGGACTGATGACCTCAGAACGCGCTTGCAAGATGCTATTCTGTCAGAAAGTTGGAATAATGCCTATTTCCGTAACTTAGACTTTTAGGGTCCAATTTAACAAAAGAAGGAGTCCAGCCTCCCCAAAGGAAATTTGAGATTTCAGAGTTTATTTCTTGTTTTCTGCCTGAACGGCCGATGACAGATACGTAGGTGGATTTTCCTGAATGTCACATTTTAGGCGAGTAATTCAGATTCCTTAATGATCACAGGGCGTAAGTTACTGAAACAGACAATATTCCGACATTTTTTTTCAAGGTCCTTGGAGATCACCAGACTAAAGGTACAATTATAATCCATAAGCTACGACTGCAGTCGGTCCTCCCTCCTCCCCTTAGCGAGGACGCCGTGGCGCAGGTCAGCAGAGGTGCTCCGCGGATGCTCCCTCCAGAGCCACGGAAATCCGGCCGCGCTTCTGCCCGCTGAACGCCCGGTGGGGGTGCGTGGAATGAGGCAGCCGCCCCGTGACTCAGCGCCAACCACGTCCTCCTTTAACACATCCAGGGAGAGAGAATTGTGTTCTGTGGAGAGAAAACACGCCAATACAGGGGTCATTTATCTTAAAAATTCATAGTTTTGTAACATCAGGAACTGAGCGGTACCTGTTACACCATAATTACACCCACTGGTGCTGTTTTGCATTCCTTCCATTTGAGTAAGAACCAAAGAATGCTTTTTACTGTGTCAACACATTTTAAATAATGACATATTACCTTTAATTCCCCATTTGAATTTAGAGTTTTCTTTTGATCAACACTCATTTGTCAGTTATTTCTACATGCAACTTTCACTAAAATATACAGCAGATTCTAAAATAGCTTCACAGCCCCGGCGTGGCTGTCAGTAATGGCCGGAACACGCCGGGGGTTTGTCTCGGCACCTTATTTTTATTTATAAATTCCACTTCATCATTGCAACAAGACACTGCAGATACTGCATGTGTGTGGAATTCCTGCCTCCCCTTTGGGTTAAAGGCTCTGTGCCTTTAGCTACGGAGTGAGTGGTACCCCCCGATGTGTTCAGTAATCACCCAGAAACGCACCGCATGCTGGGGCCCGTGGCTTCCCTATATTTAGTGTGATCGTTTTAGGGGGAAAAAAGACTCTAATGAAGATTATGTATGTGTGGGGGGGAAACGCTCAAGAAAGAATTAACTATGAAATAATGTAATTACCCGTAGGGTCTTGAAGTTTGTTTTTAATATGCAGGGGAACTTAAGCAGGTCTTACATCCGCAGCGTATGCTCACTCGGGAGATACTCAGCACTAACTTTGAAGATGCATTTTGGCTTGTTGCATGTAGAGACCTGGGGCTAATTTCTTAGAAGGGCTAAACCGGCGTGCCCCGCACTAAATTACCAGCGTCACGCGATTCATCAGAGGGGTTTGTGGAGTTACAATACGTCTGTAATTTATAGCTTGCTTACTGACAGAGCTTAACGCTAACGTATGCCTAATTTGCCAGGGTTATCTCAAGTTCCATTCATCTCCCCCGGTGACAGTGCACCTCCGGGTCCGTGCTCCCAGGATGAGGTACATGGGGTTTCGTATTTAGGGCTATCAATCACGAGACTGCTTCCCGCTCCCGCCTCAGTGTTCAAGGTGGTTCCCCTGGAGCCTCTGATGAGTGAGGATAGCGTGGCCCTGCCGGTGGCGGGCGGCGTCCCTCAGTGTCCCCAGAGGGACTGGCCAGCCGGGAGGCCCAGTCGCTCTGAGCCTGATGCTGCCGGTGTCCCTGGAGCCCCTGGGGTGACTGGGGAGGCCACATATCACCCGGGGTGACACACTCAGGGCATAGATGGATGCCCTGGCACCACCAGGGCGTTTCCGCCTGCTGGGGCAGCGTCGTCTCACAGACTGTCCGCACGGCAGGTGCCAGAGTCCCAGGTACCTGTGGGAGGCGTGCTTTGCAGAGGCCTCTGCTGGGGACAGTGGCCCGAGTTCAGTGCCACAGTGTCCACCCAAAACACCGCTCTCCTGGCTGCCGCGCTCTTGTGGAGCAGTGACCTTGCCAAAGACATCTTGCAAAGCTTGTGGGTTGTGTGAGGACAGCATGACGGACGGGGTTGTTCAGCTCTTGTGTGTGCGGAGAACGCAGCGTCAACACCAGGCTAGAAATGAGGCGGCCACGCGGCTTCCAGCACCTGCCGGCACCTTCAGCGTCCCCCAACCGGTCGCGGGCAGGATCCCGGGCAGGGGTGCGGGCCTGCGAGCCTGTGTTCGCCAAATGGCAAATGTTCCAAATAACACTTCAAGCCTGTGAGCAAACAGAGGCAACCCGACAGACAGCGGCAGATAGTTCTAGCAAGTTCCAGAATCACTGGAGGGCAGAGACTTCACTTAATGGAAGGTGTGATTGTCCACGGATGGCCGCTGTTTGTGCAGGAGACCGGGGCAACCGTCTGAAAGACGGGCCTGTGGGGGAAGGCCCAGGGAAGCAGCTCAGGCTGGTGATGCGCTCCATCCAGGTCCGCGTGGCTTGCGCTCAGACCCAGGCCGGCGAGTGGTCTCCCCGAAGGCCCTTGCTCTTCGGCAGAGCTGTAATTCCTGGGCACAGAGCTTGCTTGCTTTCTGGATTCTTTTATTAAACCCTTCTGGATAATTTCCTGGCGCAGTTGCCGGGGGCTGGGAGGGCACGCGCTTGTGGTTCACGGGGCGCAGAGTTTCCGTTTTGCAGGAGGGAAGCGTTCTCCACGTCGGACCCCAGCAGTGAGCGTGTGGTTAGCTCTGCACAGCTGCAAGCTTAGAAATGGCCAAGATAGTTTTCACCACAATTAAGAGAGGCCCCGGAGCTGGGCTTATGGGCTTCCGGCATTGTGATCGCAATGTCATCACAGTGACCCCAGAAAGCAAGCGGAACCTGCAGATCCCAGGGGATGGCCCCAGGACGCTCCCAGTTTGAAATGGAACTCGTTGCCCATTGTGTTCCTGAGGAGTGAGTGTCGAATTTCCCCACAGGAAAGAAAAGCACATTGTTGGTGGCCTGAGAGAAAAATGTAGGTCTGGAGAGTGAGGGGAGGAGGCTTCCGCCTAACGCTGCATGCAGAAGTTGCAGGTATTTCAGATGACTTTCTGTCACCATTCCTGCTGCTCTTAACATCGCCGATGCGGGCGTGGGGCAGCGGACAGTGCTGGGATCCAAGATCCCGTTGGGGAGAAGAAGCTCTGGTTTCTTTTTTTTTTTCAAAGATTTTATTTATTTATTTGAGAGAGAATGAGAGACAGAGAGCACGAGAGGGAAGAGGGTCAGAGGGAGAAGCAGACTCCCTGCTGAGCAGGGAGCACGATGAGGGACTCAATCCCGGGACTCCAGGATCATGACCTGAGCCGAAGGCAGTCGCTTAACCAACTGAGCCACCCAGGCGCCCCAGAAGCTCTGGTTTCTTACGTGGCTGATCAGGCAAGGTCACTGAGCTCCTTCTAGAGCCGGTCACGTGATGCACCAGTGGTACTTGACCAGATCGGCTTATTATCTTTTGGGAGATTGTAAGGTGAGGCCGACCCACCTGCAGCAGCTTGCTCTGGGTGCCGCGGCCCCGGAAGCTTCTCCTTGTGGTTCACAGAGGTCATCAGCACAGTCCAGTCCTTCAAACTAGCAGCTCATCCCCGGGGAACTGAATTAGCATCAGAATCCTGAACACATGCAGGCAACGTCCTCCTTTGCCTTCCCAGCATGATCCTGAAAATGAAAGCAAATGGTCTTTCATTTGCATGTTCGTTTGCTTGGGACAGGAGTTCTGAGACCCCGGTTCAGGGGTCTCATCCCCACAAGGGAAGTGAGTGAAGAGAGAGTGCTTGGGTGTCTCGTCCTGGCCCACCGTTTGGAAGTCTGAGGAGCTAAAAAGGAAAAAAGGAAAGGAGAAACAAGAAAAAAGGAATGTTTTGCAGGTGCACTCTATGGCAATAGAGGTCCCACGCCTTCTGGAACTTAAACTAGAGAAATTTTAGTGAAATGTGTAAAATAAAAATGCACATTTAGCCAGAAGAGAAACTATGGCATGTCACATGGGAGAAAGGAATCCTTTAGAAAATTTACTTCTCAACCATGTGCTCAGGTTGGCTCCCCTCTGAGAAACAGGACGAGTGAGCGAGTGAACGGGTTTACAGAGATGCTGGAGGAACAGCCTCCTGGGGTTGTGGAGGCTGAGCCCCAGCACCGGCCGTCCGCAAACTGCAGGCCTAGGGCTACCGGGGTGGGGGGAGGTCCTGGTCCAAACCCAAGGGCCAGAGAACCAGGGGCGCCGATGTCAGGGGCGAGGAGGATACGGGCTTCCCAGCCAAGGCAGCACCCAGATGCGCTTCCACAGGCTGTTCATTCCTTCCGGTCTTCCACGGACTGGACGGGGCCGCCTGTGTGGGTGATGACATCTTCCCCACCCAGCCTGGTACTACGGATGCTCTTCTCTTCCAGAAACTCCCTCGCAGACTCCAGAGATAATGTTTACCAGCCATCCCGGCACCTCTGAGCCCAGCTGAGTTGACACATAAAATCAGGCATCACAGGCATAGATGATGGTTCCTTGTTTATTTGTGTCTGTTTCCCCTACAATCTGTGCACGTGCACACGTTCACACACAACACACATGTACATGCGGGCACACGCACACACTTACACTTATGCGCATAATGCACACGCACACACAATGCACATACTACACACAAACACGCACGTGCACACACTGCACACATAACACACGTGTGCACACATTCACACACATTACATGCATGCACACGGTGCATATACATGCACACAGCACACACTCACACACATTACATGCATGTACACGGTGCATACACGTGCACACAGCACACATGCACATGCATTCACACACATTACACGCACGTACACAGTGCACACACGTGCACACAGCACACATGCACACGCATTCACACGCATTACACGCATGTACACAGTGTGCACACCACACACTCACACACATTGCACGCATGTACACGGTGCACACATGTGCACACACTCACACACATTACACGCATGTACATAGTGCACACACATGCACACACGTGCACACAGCACACATGCACACACTCACACATTACATGCATGTACACAGTGCACACAGCACACACGCACACACTCACATACATTACATGCATGTACACAGTGCACACATGCGCACACAGCACACATGCACACACTCACACATATTACATGCATGTACACGGTGCACACACGTGCACACACATTACATGCATGTACACGATGCACACACATTACACGCATGTACACAGTGCACACACATGCGCACACGCATTCACACACATTACACACATGTACACAGTGCACACACACGCGCACACAGCACACATGCACACACTCACACACATTACATGCATGTACACACATTCACACATTACACGCATGTACACAGTGCACACACATGCACACACGTGCACACAGCACACATGCACACACTCACACACATTACATGCATGTACACGGTGCACACACATGCACACAGCGCACACACATGCACACACATAACATGCATGTACACAGTGCATACACACGTGCACACAGCAAACATGCACACACTCACACACATTACACGCATGTACACAGTGCTCACACATGCACACAACACACACATTACACGCATGTACACAGTGCGCACATGCACATGTGTGCACACACATTACATGCATGTACACAGTGCACACACGTGCACACATTCACACACATTACAGCATGTACACAGTGCACACACATGCACACACATACACACGTGCACACAGACAGGTCAGGAGTCTCAGAGGACCCATGGTGTTGGGAACAGTTTGGTCTGCTGACACTATTTCCTGATCACGTTTGGAGAGCAGGGCCCTGTGTGAGTTCCTTCACATGTCATGCTTCTGTATCTGCAGCAAGCCCACAGAAGGATCTCGCAGACGAGGCTATGGCCAAGCTGCGGAGCTGTGAAGCAACTTGTCCCAGGGCCGTGGTGCTGCCGGAGTGGAGAAGGCCCACCGAGAGGGGCCCCGGAGCTCCCCGCGCAGCCGTGGCTGGCACTGCCTCTCAGCTGGCTCCCCTCACTGTAAAGCCGACGGTGGCAGCGAGGGGTGGCCCTACGCAGGGCAAGCCCATCTGAGGCTTTGGGCATCTTGGGGTGTGTGGCAGGGGACGGGGGTCCTGCCTCACCAGCCTCCTGCTGGGGCCCGTCGGTGACCAGCCACTGGGATAGAGATAGGGTTGCTGAGCTCAAAGGTTCCAGACCCCCAGGAGTTCGGGATTTGGCTGGTTGGTGGGGTAGGCAGCGGTCAGGGAGACGCCATCGGCCCCCACATCCTGTTGCAGGCAGATGGTCCTGAGTCCAGCGTGGGAGCATGGATGGCAAGGAGCCAGTGGTGGGGACCAACCTGCAGCCAGAGAGAGGCCACAAGGCCTAGCCAGGGGAGAAGCTGTAAGATCCGGGAGAAATGGTTTAAAAAAGCAGAAGCTATCATGGAAACTAAATCTACACTCGGAAACCGACCGGGTCATGAGACGGAGAGGAAAGGGCAGGGGCAGCTCTGAGGCTTTGCGGCCGGGGTGGCACTGGTCGGAAGCTGGGCCAGAGGAGGGCGGCTGTCCCTGGAGGGCCTGTGGTCTGGGCGCCCTGGGTAAGCTGTCTTCTGGGGGAGCCATATCCTGGCGGGGCAGGCAGAGGCTTTGGGGTGAGGATTTCTGTCCCCAGCACTGGATATTTCTTTCCCTAGACCCCGGAAGGGGCTGTGTGTGTGCGGTGTGGGGAGGAGGCTGGGTACAGGGTCCCGCTGGAGGTCCCGAGCACAGCCTGGAGGGCCAGGGACCAGCCGCGCAGGTGCAGGTGGGGCCTCGGCCGCTGGCCTCGCGAGGCGGGAGCCCCGACCCCACCACCGGTGCGGACTCCCAAGCTGATTTAGGCCCCGCACAAAGCTCTTTCCACAGCACAGTGGACACACACACACACATGAAACCCAGCTTGCTTCCGAGGCCAGAGCCGCGGGGTGTCAGCCCAGCAGCCGATGGCAACGGTGCCTCACAAGCCTGATGGACGGGGCTTGGAGGGCGAGCTGCACCGAGTCAGGGGACTCAGCACGGAAAATAACAGTAATACCGTAAAACGTCTCATCAGCAATCGTATATTGACTACGTTTTGACTTGGTAATATTTTGGGCGCAGTGAATTAAATAATGTATTATTCTAAAAAAAAACCACCTTGGTTCTAATAAAGACGGAAACATTTTTAGTGATGCTTATCTCCCAGGGCTCGGGTCTCAGAGCTAGAATTTCATGATTGCGGGATCCCCCCTCAGAAGCTGGGCAGTTTCTTTCAGGAATGACCATAGAGACCCTGCGCTCTTTCCTCTGCGTCTGAGCGAGAGCTCCTTACAGAGCTTTGGAATATAATATCAAGTTTGTCAGCCCCTGTGGCTCAATGAGGTAGGAAAGTAGTCATTCTTTTAAAAATAAAATGTAGTATATTTTTGTACTGCAAAAGTAATACAAGATTTTAAAGTGACATACACTCATTTGGAAAATACCACCAGCATTAAGAGGAGAAAATAAATCACTGTATTTCTACTGTCAGAGCCTAGCGCTCAAATACCTAGTTGGAGAGAGGAAGGGCATCTTAATCACCTTTTCAGGTGAACGTGGATATTCTTTGATGCCACACACAAATGTGACATGTGGTGCTTTCTGTGGGAAGAAAACAACCTTGATGAACCATTCCTATTCTGTTACGTGAAAATCCATTGCTCTGTCTTGCACGTTGCCTGATCTTTTGCCCATTTTGCACAGGGTTACAGAGATCTTCCAAGTGTTGACACATTTCATTATGCAATATCAAGAAAGATCATATGCGTTAATAGCACCACCGATCTCACCAGAAAAGACTTTAGGTATTAAGAATCTGTCAAGCTCAGGGTCATAGATCCATTTTCTTCAATTTTTGCTTGAAAGCTCAAATTTTGTCCCTGACGACAACACCCTCAGCTACTTTCCTGAAAGTGACAGGCTCACACTGTCCCTCTCTTGGGACAATGTCTCTGCCGAACAGCCGTGTCTGAAGGTCCAGCTGATCTTCCAGCCAGTGTTCGAAGAACGAGAGACGGTCCATGAAAAAGTGGCTAGTTTAGCTTGCAACTCACACTGTGTCACCGTCACCTTTTCCTGGTGGTCGTTGTAACTCTTTGGTGTGCACTGGAGGTGTGGTTCACGCATCTACCGCTAATTTCATCACATTTCTGCTGCTCCCCCTGCTTGTGCTCTCTCTCTAATAAATAAATAAAATCTTTAAAAAAAAAAAAAGAATTTCGAGATAGGGACGGCAGAGCATTCAGCCAGCTGCTGGCCCTTTTGTGCCCTGAAGCCAAGAGTCTGCACAGGCCTCGCACCCAGGAGGCCAGCCCCATGTCCTCGTGGGTCGAGACTGAATAAAATTATACTTTTGCTGCCTCATCAAGCACCTTCTTTTTTTTTTTTTTAGAGATTTTATTTATTTATTTGAGAGAGAGAGAATGAGTGGGTGAGGGACAGAGGGAGAAGCAGGCTCCCCGCTGAGCAGGGAGCTCGACATGGGGCTCAATCCCAGGACCCTGGGATCATGACCTGAGCCGAAGGCAGACGCTTCACCAACTGAGCCACCCAGCTGCCCTCTCACCAAGCACATTCTTAAGTAAAACTGGCATTTTTCTTGCCTATTCTGAGTGGGGTGGTGGCCGGCACCGGGATAGAACTGTTGGGCATCCCTGGTTCACACTGAGGCTCCCCAGGTTGACCTGCCATTGTTTTGGGCATCAGTGCAAATGTCCACAGAGTGAAAAGGCCAGGAGCAGCTTAATGTTGGTGTGAAACTGGTTCTGACCTCGCTGACTCCCTGGGAAGGTGCTGGGACACCCTGGGGTTTGGTGGCCACGCTCTGAGGAGAGCCTGGGGTAGCCCCTGGGTCCCAGGGAGAGGGAGAGACCTGCTAAGAGGCATGTAACAGGGGGACTGAAACACACAGGGTGAAGCATTTGATTTTCTTTATTTTATTTTTATATTTTCTTCAGAATGCATGTTTTAAAATTCACGCTACTTTATTTTACTTTATGTTTTCATAAAGGACCAAAGGGAGGCATGGCCCTGATGTGGCCCTGACTTTCGCGGCACCGCCCTCGGCCGCCATGAAACCCCCTTGCAAGGGCCTCCCTGCCAGCAATGGATACCGGGTCCTTTAAATCTCCGCATCGTGCTGACGTTCCGTCCAAAGCTGCTTGGCCACTCAAGAGCAGGTGCGTCTCAACCAGGACCATCTCATCCTCAAATGGCAAGGAGGAGAGTGCGGAGTGGGTGTGAGCCTGCGGGACGGGGCCTCCACGGGGTCCCTAAACCAGTCGAGGGCCTCTTCCCAGCAGCCGGTCCCAGCCAGTCTGGCCACTTCAACCCAGCCGTGCAAACAAACCCTCCGCCCTCCACCCTCCGCCCTCTGAGAAGGATGGCAGAAAGCCCCACCTCCCTGCAGGATAAAGGGCTACACGACCTCTTTCACTTCTGCTTGAGCGAGGAGAAGATTCATTAAAGAGAAGATAAAAAAAATCCCCATCCAGTGCCTTTGACCAAGCAGCCCTTCATGACAAAAGGCCGCGTCGCGTGTCACTCCCCGAGGGCTGGGGCCTGGTCTTGGCTGGGGGGCCGGCTGCTAAGTCTGCTAGGAGTAAAGGCAGTTGATGGCTGGTGAATGTCCCTGCCCGGGCTCTCTCTCTCTTTGGCTGGTGAATGTCCCTGCCCGGGCTCTCTCTCTCTTTGGCTGGTGAATGTCCCTGCCCGGG
>NC_138371.1:175299525-175357225 GCF_054177405.1 Leptonychotes weddellii | reverse complement strand
GTCCCCGCAGATGTCACGGCTCCTTTGTTGATTTCCTATTAGGGGCACTTAATAGGCAGGGGCTGGGACAGCTTTGCTGAGCGCGGGGATGGACAGCGAACATTGTTCCCGCTGTGGGCAAAGGGTCAAACGGTTTCTCTCGCCTCTAAAGCCCTGCCAGATAATTGCTGGTGATTAGCAATTTTAATTACCAGGTGCGAGGGGTCGGGACCCCCTCCTGTAATTGGAGAGGTTGTTAACAGTCATATAGATGTGACCAGGGATGGTATTTTACCAATATGCTCTGGGTCTCTTAAAGTTCGTTGAAGTAAAGCGACTGAAATCACTAGAGGCAGCCTGGAATCTGATGAGCCAGATAGAAGGTTCTGGTAAACGTCGTGCCACAAATGGGCCTGAACGTGGCCAGGTTGGAGCACCGACCACCCTGTGCCCACGGTGGGCCTCTGGCCCGAGGGGCGGCCGGGCCAGCGCATCTTCCTGCTGCGTCAGTCCCGATGGTGCGGACTCTGGTTTCCGTGCCGATTCTCGGGGTCTTGGGACCACGGTGAGCAGAGCCCTAGCATCTTCCTGGTTCTGCTGGGGAAGGTGCGACCGCGACCTCACAGCCCCCAGAAGGTCCCTCCCCTTGTTCCTTCTCCCGAGTTTGTCTTGTTAACTCACACAAGCATCTATCAGGGGTTGACGGATGTCCCCTATGTCCTTCCATGGAGGCCGGAAGCCTGTGCATGAATCTCAGAGTCTCTGAATAAAAGGAACGAGAAGAGCCTCTGGAAGTTTCCCTGGGGTCGCTATGGCCCCAGACACCACCTGCAGTGCACGCCCCTCTCTCTAGGTGACCCCAGCTTCAGAAGCAGGAGGGACAACCTGCACTGAGCATGGGTGCTCATGGTGCACGTGCTGGCCGGGAAGGGTTCAGCTAAAACTTAGCTCAGGGCAGAAAACCAAGTAGCTGCGAGCACACTTCCCACTTGGGCACCAAGGAGGGAACATGGAGAGAAGGTGAAACCGCCGCAGCCATGAAGCAGGAACACTCACCACGACGAGCCCCAATCTCTGACCCCTTTAACAGGGTCACCAGGCTGGGGTGGGGGTCAGAGGGGGCATGCCCCCCACCTCCATCCAGCTCGGTGGCCGTCCCTGGCCCCACTCTGCTCGCCCTGCCTGCGTGCAGAAGCAGGTGTGGTGCGAGCCCCCAGCCCAGTCCTGCTCCAGCCGTGGTTTCCTTGGCACTGTTCTTAGCAGCTTTAATTAAAACTGTTTTCCTTTCATGACACACTTATTGTGCTCCTTGGCCACAGGACAGAACCCTTGCTGCAAGTGCTAACAGGGGCAATTCATCACGGCGGCGGGGCTGGAAGTGCCCGCCCCCACTCCCGCAGAAGGCTTTGTGGCTTCCAGAAAGAGAAGCCTGGCGCCCAGCATGTGTGGGAGGGGCCCCTCGGGGTCGGGCGGGCTCTTGGAAAACTGCGAGGCACGGGGACAATGACCAGGGCAGCTTGTAGCCGGTGGGATGCCGCTCAGGGGCATTCGCGGGAGCAGGGCCGGAGGCTGGTCCCCGGTGGTGGTCCCAGCGCTCATACGTGCACACGGGAAAGCAGAGGCGTGCCCCTGGGTTTTCGGAGTGGGAGGGCGTTTCCAGAGTCGATGCTCAGCAGACCAACCCTTTCCTCACTCACGAGGCCTAGTGATGGTGCAGATGTGCCAAGTGGGGCCCTGCAGGTGCGCCGATGGCCCGTGAGTCTGTCACACGTGCTGTGGAGGGGCCCGTTGCGCGTGCCCCACACCGGCGTCGTGCACACATGCCCGTGCATGCTGCAGCGTGCCGTGTCCTGTTCTCACACGTGTGTCACACGCATGTCACATGTGCCGTGTGCAGTGTCCACGCATCACAATACTACCGTGCGCGTGTGCTAGACGCTTGTGTACACGCATGCCTGTTATCTCACGTGGGGGCATCGTGCATACTCCCGTGCACATTACGTGTGTTACGTTCGCACGGACCGCTGCCGTCGGCACGGTATACGTAACACGTGCACGTGAGTGTGCATGTGTGTTCTGCGCACACGCTGCTTCGAACCTGTGATTATATGCTGTGCGTGTACATGACACGTGCTGTGTGTTATGTTCGTGCTGATGTTAGCACGAGGCCTGGGCTTACGGCGGTGCCAGGAGCGGGGCTTGAAGGGTGAGGGTACCAGGGAGCAGACCGCTCAGCAGGGGCCGAGCCACAAAGCACGAATCCCTGCTTGTGTCCCTCACTCCTTTGTGGTTTTAAAAGCCCATGCTCCTAGGCCGATTTCTGCCCCCACGGTCACCACAGTGGTTTCCACGGGGCCTGCCACAGGCGGTGCACAGGCCCCATGTCCCCCGCCTGCACCCCACACTGGCCCGGGGGCCCGGCACTGTGCTGGGCCCGTGGGAACGCCCATGCGACATCTTCACCCCCCAGCTGGAGAGGAGCGCCATCCACCTCCCAGCATTTTAGCCTTCAAGACCGTGTGTCTCCCCCAGGGGGCAAAGGGCAGCTCTGGGAGCACATCACCCTCGTCAACGGAAGTACCAGAGTCCACAGAAAATGCCCCCTCTTTCCTTAAGCTTGAATCCAGTGATCCTTAAAGCCACATGCGGAACAATAAAAACAAGGCCTGGAAGTGAGGATGTGGAGCTCATGTCCAGGGCTGTTGGCAGGAGTTTGTGGGAAAGCGCCGGGCCGGCCCCCACGCATGGAGGGGGGGCTCAGTTAGCAGGGCCCAGGAAGCAGATGCAAAGAGTCTCTCATTGTCTCCCAGGAAGGTCCCCGTCTGCATGGGTGGCAGGGTCCTAGTGTCGGAGGCGAGAGCGGGAAGATTTGGGGCAGGTCCTGGATGGCACTTGGTGAGCAGGGTGACAGAGGCAGAGGGGACCCAGCCGGTACCTCCCAGTCCTGGTGCAGAGGCTGGGGTCGAGCCGCAGGGACTCAGGTCTCTCCACGCTGGGGCGCCGTGTGGGCAGCGCCCGTGGTCAAAGCCAGTCGTGGGGGAAGATCCTCAGCAACACCCATTCATCAGCAGCCTTGCTTTATTTTGTAACTTTCTGTTCTGAAATAATTTCAGATTTACAACATGGTGGCAGAACTAAAGCATTCCCGCCTACCCTTCACGCGGCTTCCCCAGAGTGAGCTCCTCGTGGAATCCCAGCTCAGTATCAACGTCAGGCGGTTCGAAGTATCAAAGACACACGGTTGCTGCCAGCGACCACGTGTCCCTGGCCACGGATGGACGGCACCAGGGCCACGGGAGCTGATGCCCACATCCTGCAGCCCTGGGGGAGCTCGTATTTCAAAGTGCACTTTTGGAGGAGACCTCCCCGACCCCCAACAAAGCAGTGGACGCCCCGCAGGGAGGGGTAGGCTGGGCGGGCGGGAGTGGGGATTTGGGATGGGGAGTCTCTCCTCTGCTCTGAAGTCGTGTTACGGGAGAGCAGCCCCTCTGTAGCTGGTGTTCGGCCCCTCCCCTGCACCACGGCCATTCCGGGCCCCCACTTGCCCTGAATCAGGATACTGTGCTGTCCAGATGGAGAATTTGGGAAAAACAGCACATTCAAGTAACAAAAAGTCCCTGCCTGTTGTGTAAATACAGCCTAAGCCATCTGCTGCCGTGTGTGCACTTTCACGGACGGCAGTATGGTGGAGGCCCGTCTCCAAGGCTTCAGCCGGACGCACCTTTCATCTCGTTGTTAACAAGTGAAATCATCACGCGTGGGGGACGAGTGTTCTCTTTACGCAGCACGGTGCAGGCCCAGGAGGACCGGAACGGAAGCCTCACGGACAAGGCTGTCCCGTCCCCAGGAGGGAAATGGAACGTGCGGCGGGCACTGTGGGGAAATTGCCCACAAGTGGTTAATGCCAATCGGGGTCCGGAACCCTCTAGAAGATCCCAGGAGAGCACCGCAGACCGAACGCCACGCGCAGAGGGCTGTACAGGGACCCGAGGTCTTGCTGGCGTCACGTGCACGGGGTGGACGCAGGCCCAGCTCAGGGGTGTCAGGCAGTGCATGGAACTGGGGGAGGCTGCCTCGGGCCCGGGCACGGTCCTCAGCCCATCAGTACACGTGGTGGAGCCTGGGCATGCAGAACCCCAGGTCACACCCAGGTCTCCGCTCCTTGGCCATCTGGCACGTGAATGCAGCTTCCAGCGGCTCAGGGACAGGGGTGAGGGCGCCCGGGGGAGGGGCCGGCTCAGGGACATGGGTGAGGGGCCGGCTCAGGGGCAGAGAACCCTAAAGTGGGACTTGCCGCTGGACCCGTGTCCGGGGATCTGGAGCAGAAGAGAGCCTGGCACTGTGGCCCCATGTGACCAGCGACCTTCAGGGCTTCAGTGGGTCCCTCGATGAGGGAAGGAGGGCACGGGGGGCCGCAAGCCTCCTGCACCTGTCCAGGGGCCTGACCTGCAGCGGGAGGCCTGGGGTGTGGTGGCTGCCCGCTGCCCTGCGTGGCCTGGGGAGCAGCTGATGGAGCAGCCTCAGTGGACATTTCCAGAAGAAGTTGCAGACAGTCACTAGGGAGCTCGAAGTCAACCACTAAGTCGGGATGACCTGAGCAAGCCTTTCGTCCCTTCCCCTGGCCTGCCCTGTCCCCCCACCCCGACCCTCCTCAGAACCCCCTCTGCCGTGAGTGTCCCCAGCCTGCTTCGGGCGGACACCCAGGCCGTGTTCTCTGTGGTCTGGGAGTCCGGAGCGGAGTTTGTGCGAAGAAAAGGACAGGCGCTCTGCACTGAGCACTTGTGGGTTCAGGGCACTGCTCTCCGGGTGAGCGGCCTCTCTCTGGCCTGGCGCGAGCAGTCAGGAGGTCTGTCCCCAGAATGCACGTCTGATGGCGGAGGGCAGACTCCCTGCGCGGGCCCGCGTGAGGACAGGCCAGTGAGCCACCACAGCCCAGCGGGGCTTCCGTGACCCATTTCCTTGTGGCCAAACCCAGGACTGTGGCCCGCTCCAAGTGGCCTCAGGGTTCTGGGGGTGAAGGAAGGGGAGGCCGGCACTGGCCTTGGTGGGGACATGCTTTCCAGGCCTTGCAGGTCCAGCGAACTATTGGGTGCCAGGGACACGCACGCGGCCGGGCCTCGTCCTGGGCGCCTGGGGAGCAGTAGGGCGGGTCCTCATGCAGTGGTCACGGCCCTACTCCACGTGGCTGCGTCCAGGCCCAGGGACAAGAGACAGAGACTGGGCCGGGGCGGCCGGGGGTGGTCTGCCCGCAGTCTCCCCCGTGGTCAGGGCCCTGGGATGGGGGCCGGGGTGGCCAGCACGTTTGAAGGGACCCGAAAACCAGGCCACTGCATTTTGGGGTTTTCAATCACCTAAGAATGATGGAAACACACATCCTGACCCGTTTCTGGGCCTCCAGCCCTGTCCACCTGCGCCCTGAGGAGGAGGCGGGTCCTCGGAGGGTGTGGGGTCAGAGTGGGGCCCTCGGGGGTGAGGATGGGAAGGCTGCAGGGGAGGGTGGAGATGTGCGCATGGTCGACACCTAGCCGTGCTCTGTATTGGTGGTCATGGAGGTGGTGGCCGTGACCGCCACGTTGGCGAGTCTGACGGCTGTGATGGGCGTGAGGCGCCGGCCTTGTCCCCCCTCCCCACCCTCCACTACGGGCACCAGGGCTGAGGAGCAGGTGGGGGTGCAGCCAGCCCCTGGCACGTCTGGTTTCCGACGGGAAAGACAAGCTTTCTGCCCTCCTGACAAGGAGGGACAATGCTCGCGTGTCAGAAGGTGCCCCCCTCACGGGCCCACGGCCGCGTCGCCGCGGAGAATGGGTGAATGAGTGCATGTCTTCCTCACAGGCCGGGTTTGACCCGGCATCTGCTGGGCTGGCAGGCCACACAAGGCTGCTGCCAGCGGCCACGCGTCCCTGGCCACGGATGGACAGCAGTGGCCGGGAGCCCCGGGGGGCGCAGAGCCGGGGGGTGGGAGCTGTCTTCCTGCCCTCACGTGCTGAGTGGCTCTTTTCAGGAACTATTGTGATGGCGACTCACAGCCTTGAAAACCGTGCTGTCCTGAAACACACATCTGTCAGCTCCTCCCGTGAGGGGACGTCGGGCTTATGGACTTGTCTCGAGGGACCGGCCGGCACGCGGAGGGAAAGAGTGTCTGTGTGCGCGTGAACGCGGCGTGGTTTGGGCCTGAGAGTCAGCCACACACGCCTGAAGTCTTCAAGTCTTGCCTGGTAGGCAACCAATAAATTGTTCTGTATTTTGGGATCTGCTATTGACTCACTGTAGGAAACTTCGCATGTCATTCAGTTCTGGAGATAGTGTTCTCTGGGAGCCGAAATAGACAGAAAATTTATATTCAGATTCTACGTATATTCAGTACATTCAGAAACGCGCTTAAATACTGTCAAGTGTTGCTTTACTTGTGTGTGATTGAGATCTATTTTGTTATAAAATTGTCTCTGGAGAAGAGATCATCAGAATGCTGAGGCCACAGTGCAGAGGGATGCTGGCGCAGGGGAGGAGGAGGAGGGAGGGAGGAAGAAGAGGAGGGGGGACGTCTGGGGGGCGTGAGGTGGTAGCAGCAGGGAGCTGAGGAGAAGGGGAGACGTGGGGCCTCAGGACGGTGGCCTGCAGGTGTTCGGAGGTCCTGCTGCAGACAGAGCTGGTCACGGCTGGTCAGTGTGTCTCTGCCCCGCGTGAACCCGGGTCTCTTGGTGGGGCCACGGGCACCGGGAGGCCGCGTGAGACCAGCCCCCTTCTGGCAGGTCCCCCCCTCCCCCAGCTGTGTGGTGGGTTTGGGTGGCTTTGACCTTAACTCTGCTTTTCATCAACTTTTGTAGGCTGAAGTTCGACCCCGGCTCTGTTGTTGGAACACGAATCTGGGCTACTTTATTGATATTAGCCACCTGCCGCGCCTCTGAGCACCTGCCGGCTTCCTTGCTGAGCTCGGAAAATGCAGGTATTGTGCATCCGAATCATAATCTAGCTGTGATAATATGCCTGTGTTGAGTCAACAGAATGAGGTGTCTATTTTGTCTTCACTCCGACATCTTGAAGAAGGAAAGACTGACAATCAGAAACATAAATATTTTGGACTTCACATCTTGTGGCATGAAAAATTCTTTAAAAGTGTAATAATTGCAAAATAAAATTTTACTGGGAAATGCAGTTGTGTTTGAACCTGGAGGATGAACTTCTCACAAAAAGCACTTATTCCAGAGCAGTGTTAAAATGTTACAATCGCCTGAGCACCTAGAAGGCAGAAAATAGCATTTCGTAGAAGGTACAACAATCCAAATATAAATATGCAGAAAGAGCTGCCCGAAGCCGTGATTGTCTTTCTGCTCTGTACGAAACGGATAAAACGTGATATTTCCACACCGCTTTATTCTGGAGATCGCTCTGGGATCCGAGGGTCTCCTCCGGCCTGCCTGCACCGCGAGGGCTAATGGCCCCCGGGGGACTGCGGGCGAGTCCAACCCCACGCTCTACACTGGTTCAATGTTCTCCTGTGTGTTCGCGTTCATTTAAACAGTTCGCTTTGGGTTGGATTTCAGTGCTTAAATTATAAGTACTCTGTGTCATGGAATATTTTGATAAAATAACCCCACTGACCAGGTTTATTTCCATGTTTGAAAAAAATAAGTACTTTTGTAAAAAAAAATTAGGAAGATGGTTTTCTTCAAAAAGAGCATGAGTGAATTTTCTTAACTGATCTCACCTCTTTCTGTGATGAGGCCCCATCCCTGCTCTCTGACGTGTTAGAATCGCAGATTTTGGTTAATCCTATGACCGTGCGGGTTGGAACTGTGGGGGTTTTTATTTCTGAGAATCACTGCAACAGCTTCTGCTTAAGCAGACCAGGGAAAGGACAGGAGTGCAGGGCTGCTGGGTAGAGTCTCGGGGGGATGTGTCGTGGGACCCCTGTCTCCTGGCCAGCATCTGCGCCCCTCGTGTTCACAGTTGCACCCAGTTTCCCTCTGGGAAGCCGCCCCCCACTCCTGATCCAGCCGTGCCTGATGCCGGCCTTCGCAGGCACACGAGCCAGTGCATTCCACTTCTCTCCTAAGCCAGTTTGAACTGGGTTGCTGTTGCTTACGTTTGCGGTCCCACAGGGGGCTATCACCGGGGCAGAGTTAGGGGTGCGAGCCCGGGGGGGGGGATGTTGAATCTGTGAATGGCTTTAACAGAGATCATTTCTCAAACTACCACTGAGGACAAGCGGTACCCATCACATGCTTCCTGCATCCAGGCTCAAGCAGGAAAGGTGGTCAACAGACACCTGATCCCCTGCTTGTCTACACCACAGGCAGTCCCACGAGGCCCATCCCTGCTCATGTGCTGGTGTGGAAACTTAAGGTGAGGGTTTTCCCTCCACTTGTGACCAGACTTCTGACAAAACTGGATTCATTTTTGAGACGGTGATCGCGGCTCAGCTGTGGTCCTATTCCCGGCGTCCTGACTGGCTCGCCTGACACAACCATCCCGTCAGGAAGACCCTCCCTCCCACACTCTGCTCCCCTCTCATGCCCACAGCCTGAGTGCTGCCCTCTCACAGCAGAGCCCACCGGACGCGCCAACGGTGGGCACACGGGGTGGTGGCGGAGGCCAGGCCGTGGCGGGGGCTGAGGGTGGCCGGTCCAGGGGCAGGGCGACGGGCACCGCCTCCAGACACATCTGGCTGTGCTTGGATAGTTCCTAAGAACCGCCTTTTTCCCTGCGTGAGGTAGCGCCCCACTGCGGCTCATCTAAAACACAGGTTGTTTAAGAAGGACAGAAGAGAAAAGACAAGAAGGAAAATGTCTCTGCTCCCAAATGGAAAATACTGCATTTCTCTTGGAAACTGAAGATCTGTAAGCTGTGTGGGCTCTTGGGAGGGTGGCTGTCCTGTGGCTTCAGCATGAGGGCGGCATTTACGACGGCCCAGGTAAGGGACGGAAGTACGCGCGTGGGCCACCCGCAGAGGTGGTGTGGCGGAGATGAAGAGGACATGCAGAGACCACGAGAGAGGGGCTCCCGCTGGCCCCAAATCCTTAGATGGAGACTGATTTGGAATTCAGCTTTCCTCTTCTTTGCCTGCTTCCCAGCAAGCTGAAAGTCAGGCAGGAACCCTGCAAGAAATCTTATGGAGGAAGATCTTTGCCGCCATTGCTCACTCTGCCGTGGGCTGACCCATCCCTGATAGGAAGCCAAGACCTGTCACAGACTCCTCGTCTACGCTGCGAAGTGGAGCCTGTCTGCATTTACCCTCTGCGAGCAGCCGTCTTCCCCTTCTACAGCTGAACATAATGCGGCTCATCATGCTCATCCATCTTGGCTCTGCTCGTGATTCCTGCCTTTTCTTTGTGATAAAAGCCCACAGCACAATTAATTCCCAGATCGTATCTAACTCAATGTTTTCAGTGAATTAACATCTACAACACAGACCAGTTCGTTTGTTTGTTTGGAGGAGGGGGGTTATTTGGGGCAAGAACACATTTGCTGGTCCAGTCGATTGAGAGAATAAGTAATGTGAACACTTTGGCTCAAGCACCCTCTGTGTGTGTGTGAATGTGTGTATGTGTGAATGTGTGTGAGTTGTGAGAGTGTGAATGCGTGCACGTGTGAGTGTGCAGGTGTGCACGTGGGTGTGGAGTGTGCAATCGTGGGAGAATGTGTATGAGGGTGCAGACGTGTGAATGTGTGAGCGAGCGAATGTGTGAGGTGTGTGGGTGTGCAAATGCATGGGCGTGCAGCTGTGTGAGAGTGTGTGAAGGTGTGTGAGTCATGCGTGCACAACCTCACCCTCAGGACGCGAAGATGAAGGTGAGGCACGTGGGGGGCGCACGGGCCCCGCCCCTCCCTGTCTCCAGCACTAGGAGCATCTGTGAAAGGAGCCCGACTGCTGTGGGGGCTACAGAAATGGAAATGTTGCCAAAATGTATGTGAAGGAGTTTCCTAAAGACTGGCCTGGACTTGTTAAAGGAATAATAAAATTCCTTTAGATATTTTTGTTTCTTGAATTTTAATGAAAAGATTGATTTCTAGTCATTATTTATCTATTGTCAAATTTTAACAAACAGCTGTAGTGATAATTGCTGAATTTCTACTCTCTGTTTAGAGAAAACTGTCAATTCACAAACATGGAATTGTGCTATTATCTGTGTCGAAGGCACTTTTCTGTAAATATACAGATTTAGTGCTGGTTCTCAATAAATATACAAGGATGCTAATTATCACTAGAACTATTTGTTAACACTCAAAAATACATAAAAAATAAATAAAAGAAATGTTATTTTTCCATTAGAAATTCAAAAATATTTGTCTTGAGGCTGCCTCTTCCATAATATTTGGAAATTGCACTATCATTACACTGTGTTAACTTTACCTTCTGTTTTCCGGTCCTTCCCAGCGGCTCCCTTCACCCAGCCTTCCCTGGGTGTGTCTGCTCACTTTTGGGGCACAACTGTCCTCTGTGCCCGGGGGCTCCCCCGAGTCTGCCCACGAGGTCGTGCTGGCCCGCGGGAGCGAGGACCACGGGCGCTCCAGACCCCGCATCCCTGCAGTGCCCCCCGGCCAGCCCTCCTGTAGAGTTCAGCTCCCAGGCCAGGCTGCCTGGGCCGCACCCTGCGAGCTGGCCCTGAGGGCACCCGACGGGGGGACGTCCCGGCTCTGACCGAGCGCTGGAAGTGTCTTCACTCGTGAGGCTGAGCGCGGAGCGGCCTAAGTAAGGGAAAAGTCCCGGTTTTTAGAGGTTTACGTCTCTCTTTGTCTCTGCCATGCTAGCAGAGCTGACCAACGTGCGCTGCGTGGGCCACGGGCGCCTTGCATGTTAGCTCCATCCCAAGTGGCCCCTGCTGGCTTGAAGGCTCATCTCTCTGCAGGTTTTCCCCGAGCTGCTGACTGAGGCGCTGGTGCCTCGTTGGGGGGCTGGTTGAGGGTATGGCCCTGAGCACGAGAGCTGGAGGTTCTGCTCTCTGCCCTCAGATTCTGGGGAGAGCTCCAGTCTGTGTGTGTTACCTGTAGGCCCCGCCCATGGCTCGAGGCAGGTGGAACGGAGGCTTACGAAGGGCCCCACTCCCACCTCTTCTCCGGGGCCTTCCTGCCCGGTACAGACAAGAAAACAGCCCTCTCACCTCCTGCAGGCTCTCTTGCAGCTCAGGTCCCTGACGTGGCTCTGGTGCCCCTGCCAGATGCCCTGTGTGGGGCCTGACTTTGAAACTCAGGTGGGGAGGAAGAAGGCAGGCTGAGGCTCCCTTTCGCCAGGTCGGTTGCAGGGGAATGTGGCATCGGGGCAGCCCCTTCTGCAGGCTGGTTTTGTGCATCATCCCAAACTCGACCTACAGCCCCCCCCATTTCCTCAGTCTCCCACATTCCTTCTTATGTTTGCCGGAGTGGATTCTCTTCTCTGCACATGGGCCTGGACTAAAGTGGGTGTCAAATCTATGAAATTCTGCATTTTCATTTTGAATAGAAATATTTGTCCAGGGGCGCCTGGGTGGCTCAGTCGTTAAGCGTCTGCCTTCGGCTCAGGTCATGATCCCAGGGTCCTGGAATCGAGCCCCGCATCGGACTCCCTGCTCAGCGGGAAGCCTGCTTCTCCCTCCCCCGCTCCCCCTGCTTGTGTTCCCTCTCTCGCTGTGTCTCTCTCTGTCAAATAAATAAATAAAAATCTTAAAAAAAAAAAAAAAGAAATATTTGTCCAGTTTCCTTCTACAGAATGTGAGAGGTAGGCGAGACTTTACAGATCATGTAGTCTGAGCGTCGATTTTACAGACGAGGAAACCGAGGTCATCCTTGTTATCCTAGGATAACAAGTTATCCTAGTTCATGCAACCGTTAGGTCACAGAATGAAAAATTCAAATTTAGGTATCCAAATTGTAACTCGGCATTTAAACATTTTCTTTTTATGGTATCCCGTACATTGAGGAACAAACGCAAGAGAGATTATGTCTATCTCCTGATTTAACATTATTGGAACTATTGTTACTATCATATATTATTACCAGTGTTGCTGCCTGATATTGATTAGCATGTATTTTTCATATATGTGTGTGCACGTGGGCACCACATAGATATTTGTAGAGATAATCTGACCTCGTTTAATGTTACCTTCCTCCAGAGAGAATTGTGTTTTCCTCCTTCCAGGCACCTGGTGAGGGGAGCTGTCCAAGGTCACCTTGTTATTTTCTGGGTGACCCAGATGACTTAAACCTCACTGAAGTCCCCGCGAGAACCATTTAAATAATCCAAAGAAGGCATGAAAGGAGAAGGAGAAACAACAACAAAAACCCAGGAGGGACAGATAAGAAATGATGGCATCCAGACAACCGTGTAGTCACGACCCCGAGTGTGGCGCATTCTACACTCGGAGGAGAGGCAAAGGGTTCTCAGACGGACACAAAGTCCACCTCTAACTACCGGCTCTCCCAGAAAGCCGACTCTCCATGCAAAGTCACAGACAGACGGACGGAAACAGGTAGAAAGATACCCTCTGCAGGCATGAAGCATCAACAGCTCAAGGGGTTATAGCAAGATCAGAAAAATAGATTTCAAGATAAAAAGCATCACCAGAGCTAAAGAAGAAAATGTTGTAATAAAAAGGGTCACTTGAGGAGGAAGACATAACGATCTAAGTGTGAATTCCATAATGATAGAGGTTCAAAATATATGAAGCCAAAGTAGACAGAATTAATGGGTAAAATGGGAAATCCCACAGTCCTGGTTGGCGATTTTAAACCCCCGAATCAGCAACTTATGGAAGAACTAGACAGAAATCAACAACAGAAATAGATCTAAGCAATGCAACAACCTTCTTGAGTTCGCTGGTATTTCTTGAACACCACACCTGGCGGCAGCAGAATATAAATTATTTTCAAGTGCGTGTGCTATTCTATCACATACCCCAACCACGGGATGCCTCAACAGACTGAAGACGATTGAAATCAGACAGAAGTTGCATTTCATTTAAATTCTTTAAGTAAGATCAATTGTCTGAATGTGGCCTGAAAGAGAATACCACAATAAAATTAGGTTAGATGTCAACTCAGAAATATAACGAGGATATTCCTCAAGTGTTTGGAAATTGTGCAGCACACTAGTAGATAAACCACAGGTTAGATCACAAAGGAGATGAGATAATATTTCTAGCTGAATTGTATGAAAATACAGCATATGAATATTTATGGGATGCAGCTAAAACAGTACTTGGAAGGAAATTTACAGAGTTAAATTCATATATTAGAAAAGAAGAAATATCTACATGCAATGATCAGAGTTGACAACCTGAGATATTAGTAAAAAATAAGCAAGCTTGACTGAAAGTGAATAGAAAGAAATAAATGATAAAAAAGGAGCAGAAATTGGTGAAACAGAAAATAAATGATAGGGACACCTGGGTGGCTCAGTCAGTGAAGAGTCTGCCTTTGGCTCAGGTCATGATCCCAGGGTCCTTGGATCGAGCCCTGCGTTGGGTTCCCTGCTCAATGGGGAGTCTGTTTCTCCCTCTCCTTCTGCTCCTCCCCCTGCTTGTGTTCCCTCTCTCTCAAAGAAATAAATAAAATCTTTAAACAAAGAAAATAAATGATAGAAAACACTGAAGCCAAAAACCAGTTCTTTGGGGAAAAAAATCAGTAAAAGTATGAGCCTGTAGTTAGACTAGTCAGTAATAATGATTTTTTAAAAAATAGAGACTCAAGTGACCAATACCAAGAACAAAAGGAAGAAATCTCTGTAGATCAGCTAATGAGAAGGTAATAAATAAATATGATGAACAACTCTATGCCAATAAATTTGGCAACTAGATGAAATGGGCCATATTTTTCTTTTTTAAAGATTTGATTTATTTATTTGACAGAGAAAGAGAGAGCACGAGCAGGGGGAGCGGCAGATAGAGAGAAGGGAGAAGCAGACTCCCCGCGGAGCAGGGAGCCCGATGTGGGGCTCGATTCCAGGACCCTGGGATCATGACCTGAGCCAAAGGCTGACGCTTCACCGACTGAGGCACCCAGGCGCCCCTGGACCATATTTTTCATAAACACAAATTACTAAAAGTGACCCAAGAAAAACAGTACTGAAGTATCCCCATGTCAATTCAACATTTGCCTTTGTGGACAAGCCACCTTCCCGTGGGACCTCTGCGCTAGCCGAGACGGAGCACGCTGCTGTAATCAGCTCTCCCCTGATCACGGCAGAGAACTCTGGACAAAAATCTAGGAAGGGAGCGCTATAGCAGGGAGCTCCCCATCTCTCCTCCTTCACCTTCCAGCTTTGCCATGAGGGTGTCCGAATGTGGAACGGTGTCTGGGCATAGCAGCAAAACCTTTGAGAGAAAGTCTGTAGTTCTGGCAGGACGACTATGAAACGGATCCCTGCAAACTGGAGAGTGCACAGGGAACCAACCTTTCTGACTCAAGAAGAACTATTTTGATCGCACCCAAAAAAGAGAGAAATGCTTAGGTATACATCCAGCCAAAGAATGTGCAGGATATGTACGCTTAAAACGACAAAGTGCGAATGAATGAAATCAAAGATAGCTAAATGAATGGGGATTCCTGGATTGGAAGGCTCAATATTGTTAAGATACCAATTCTGCCCAAATCAAGACTGCTAAATCGATAGATGATAGATGATAGGTGATAGAGCGATAGATCAATAGGTGAATTGATAGATGATAGATAGAGATGGATAGATGCCAATATTGACAAACTGATTCTAAGATTTATATGGAAAGACAAAGGAATGGGAGTATCCCAAACAATTTTGAAAGAGAGCGAAGCCGGAGGCTCAGCCTGGTTTCGCGGTTCGATGGGGAGAGCGGCAGTAAGCAAGGCGGTGTGGCACGGGGAAGCACCACACCGTTCTTGGAGAAAGATGCAAGGACAAGTGTGGGGGGAAACACGGTCTTTTTCACACAGCGGGGTCTAACAGCTTGCAAACAGACGCAGAACAAGAATCGGGACAAGGAATCTCGACCCTACCTCCTATCTCGTACAGAGATGACTTTGCGTATCCGGACAGTTTGCTCTGCTGTGCTGTCCGCGTCTCTCGGCTTTGCGGGTCTTCGGATGGAGAGGAGCCGTGCGTAAGGACTGCCGCTGACACCCGCCGTCCACACTTGCACCCAGTTCAGTGACGCTGAACCTGCAGTAGGTCTTGGAAGGAGCTGGGTGTGTCCGCATGTAGGAGGCGTGTGGATGGGGGGAGACTGCGATGGCTACTCCCCACAGCGGCCCCAGGAATCCCCCTTCCTCTCTTGGAAACTCCCTGTATTCCTTCCAGCATTGCGAAGCGGTGGTCTGAACCCTGGGAGGCAGCCCAGATGCCCTTCCGTGGGTGATGGGTGGCTAAACTGTGGTCCACCAGACAATGGAATCTCACTAGGCACTAAAGAGAAATGAGCCGTCGGGCCCTGAACAGACACGGAGGAAACTTAAATGCACATCACTAAGCGAAAGAAGCCAGTCAGAAAGGGCTAGAGTCTGTGACTCCAGCTACATGATGTTCTGGAAAAGGAAGACTGTGGAGACGGTAAAGATGGGTGGTTGCCAGGGGCTGGGGGTGAACCGGCGGTGGGGCAGGGAGGGTTCCAGGGCAGTGAGCCACTCTGCGTGACACCGTACTGGTGGACACGTCCTTCCACGTTTGTCCAGACCCACAGAGGGCACGACACCGCGAGTGAGCCCAGTGTGAGCTGTGGACTCTGGGCCATCAGTCGTGACAAACATCCCTTTCCTTGATTTTGCTGTGAACTTAAAACTGCTCTAAAAATAAAGCCTATTACAAAGAGTGGGGCTGGGGGCACCTGAGGGGCTCAGTCGGTCAAGCGTCTGACTTCGGCTCAGGTCGTGATCTCAGGGTCCTGGGATCAAGCCCCACGTTGGGCTCCCTGCTCGGCGGGAAGTCTGCTTCTCCCTCCTCCCCACCTGTGCTCTCTCTCGCTATCTCTCTCTCCCTCTCTCAAATAAGTAAATAAAATCTTAAAAAAAAAAAAAAGGAAGGGTGGGGCTGGCCTGGGTAACCAATGGATATTGCAGAAACGATGCTGCAACATTTCTGAATGTAGGTCACGCAGACCCTGTGGCGTCCGTCTTGTCTGGTGGCTGCTCATACCACCCCTAAGAGAGGGCCACAGTGAGGGACAGAGGTTTGCCGCCCACAACACAGCCTTCGACAACCAGCCTGGCTGCCACGCGGACTGAAATCCTCGGGAGGGACACTGAGCCAAACTCCCGACCCTCAGAAATGATGTGACAGCAGCAACAACAAAATGTTTTGTTTCAACCACTAACTTTGAGATAATTAGTTTCTGCCCACCGGGTGAGGACTACAGATACCATGGGAAAGTTTAGATCCTTCTGTCTGACCTTTCTTTCTAGGTCGATTTTTCACTTACATTCCTTGGTTATTGATACAAATGAGGGGATGTAAGGATTGTCTCAGAGTTTTGGGCAGGAAAATGCAATATAGACTCCCCGCCCCACTTGGTCACAGGGCAACCTCTGAGGTCCTGTGACGACTGCCTGTGTCTGTCCGTGCGGTGCTTGGGGCGTGTGCGTCCAGGGCTCTGCTGGCCAGGCTCCCAGCGATCGGCGGAAGGCCCGGGCTCTACGGAACCAGATCCAGTCGCCTGGAGGTGACTCATTTCCCTCACGAGTGTGTTCTTAGCCCCACTCGTCAGGACTTGCACATAGCAGGTGCTCAGGAGATGCTAGTTAAATGGATGGTTCAGGAGCCAAGAACTATACAAGGACACACATTTTGGTTTTTGTTTTTGAGAAATGAAATGTGGGGAAAACTTAGAAAAATTAACTCACATTTTTCCACCCACGCAAGCAAAACCAGAAGATGGTCCCCGCTCATGGCCGTACAGACAGAGGCTGGGTGCGCTCCCTCCCCAGTCCTGGTAGGTGGGGCAGGTGGGGCAGGGCAGGGAAGGGACAGTGTCCACGGGCCTTCCAGCTGCCTTCCCGCGCATTTCAAAGGCAGGTGAATACAGACTGCTTACCTGGGCACTGCTGGCCCCCTATGCCCGTTTCCCGATAGGGCCACTTCTTTCCTTCCTGGCCCCTTGATTGGGCAGCAAGGCTCCCCGGGAGCCCGGGAGGCGTTCTCCTCGGCGCCCACCTTGTGCTAGGTCTGGGATGGAAGGAGCCAGTCTCCTCTACGTCATGACACGTGGGTGGCAGACGGGCACCAGCCTTGGCTTTTGGCTTCAGCTCGGCCATTGCCTTCTCTGTGGCCTGCCAGGTGATGCCCAAGGAAGTGCCTCTCATCTCATGGAAGGAAGTGGGGACGGGGGCGGGGTGGGCGGCAATGTTGGTTTAGAATGAGCTCCAGAAGGAAGAAAAGGTGTTCTCAGGCAGGTGCCCGTTTAGGGCCGTGGCTGCCCCACTTGCAGAAAAGCCACTCTCCTGGGGAGTGGCCGTCAGACGCAGGAGGACTGGGGGCCATGGAGGGGCCGCGTGGGAGCTCTGGCCCCGGCGTTTGGTAGAGCAGGGCAAGGTTGGCGCCCATCTTCCTGGCGCGGTCGGCAGGTGAGGGAGGTGAATGTGAGCTTCAGCGGCACAGAGGGCTTGCTCTCCCCTCCCAGGTCGCCAGCCGCAGGACGGTTGTCCTGCCTGGGACCCGCGGGCCGCTGAGTGGCAGGCGTTGGTGCTGGGAGGGCTAGGTGGAGGGGCTGGTGCAGACGGCACGGAGGGCGGTCTGTCCTATCGTCCTGCATAGACTGCTCCGTGGACCCTTTGCCAGGGAAACGTTTCTTCTTTCGGTTCTTGCCATGGTGAATGTAAGGTGATTTTCACCACCTGGCACTAAAAATATCTCTAAGCACGTATCAAGTTATGAACAGCAACAGTACCAATCTGCAGGGCCTATGGCCCACCACGGGTCCTTCCTCCAGCGCAGCGATGTCCACCTTCGGCTCCTGTGGTGGGTGGTGGGTATCGACCGCCTGCCCCTCCAGGTGGGCTGCTCCGAGCTGGGCCCTCCCCGCACAACCCTGCTCCAAGATCTCCCCCAGGGCACCAAGGGACCCCAGGCCATGTCCCCCAATTCCAGGCTTCTCTGCGGGGCCACGTGCGCCTGAATGCCTGGGGGGAGCCAGCCTCTGGGGTCACCTTGGTCTCGCAGTCCTTCCCGCTGCCCCCTGCTCGTGGCCCGCCTGCCTGGGGCTCCGCTGTGGGAGTGCACGTGGGCCCCACCCCAGCGAGGCCGTTCTCAGGGGATCTAGAAGTGAACTCCCAGATCAAGCCCGCGCTTACGGCCAGGCTCGCGCTTGTCCCCACGGGGCCCTCCCGGGGGCGCCAGCCAGTCCTACGCCTCGCGGTCGCCCTGGCCAGGCGCTCCTCTCCCACCTCCAGCAGCGGTGGGTGTGAAATGGCTCGGAAGGGAGGCCACGTGCGTGCCGGGCAGCAGGAGTGGTGGCGGGGGCTTTGTTCAAGCAAACCGTGTCCTCGGCAAGCTCTGGGGGCTTAGTGTCCTCATCTGTAAAATTAGGTCTCATGAGGCTGTGGAAATGAGCGATTAGGGATATACGGTGCTTAGCGCAGGCTCCAGCACATAATGAGATTAGATAAATGTTAACTTACTGTTATGATCATTATCATCATCACACATCGACCTTTGACCAGGACACGTTAGAGGCCTCAGGAAGAGGAAGCCACGGGGCTGCCAAACTCACCACCGGTGGTTCTGCTCTGCGGCCCTGATTGGAGGGGAGAAAAGCCTCTTTAGTAATCGATAGAGATGTGTGGTGCTTCATGTGCTCTTTGAGTAATTGCAGAGAGAGGCCAAGAATTTTATGCAGAGAGCGACGAGGTCCCTGACACGGGGAGGCAATATCCTGCACAGAACAGCTTAAGACAAGATTAGTGTGGAGCACGGGAGGATCAAGAGGGCCTGCACAGAGCAGATAAGGAATCTGGACCCGGCCAGAGCAGAGAGGACTCCCTGGACGCCCCACGAGAGACCTGGCGAACCCCTGTCGCCCGGAGCCTCGCTGCGTGGCGTTTACACTTGGTGCATTATGCCCGAGTCAGCCGTAATGAGAGTGTGCGTGACTTTCGTTACATGGAGTCCGAGTTCTTCATGGAAAGTTCTACAAGGGAATTTGAACCTCACTTGATTTACTGCAAACAAGTTTGTGGTGCCCAGAGGAGGCAGCCGACGCAGGGGGTGCCTGCCTTCTCCCGGCCGGTTTCCCCCCTGCCCCCTGGAGTCCTAGATCCACTCCATCTCCTCTGCTCTTCACCCCGCGGAGGGTCCTGCCACCTCCCCTTGCTTGCAGGGTGCTCATCGGCTGTCTCCTCCCCTGCTGCCCCCCACTTGCGATTCCTTTCTTTTGTGAGTGAGGGATGTATGTGTGTGGCCGATCCGCAAAAGACCTGGCGACATTCATGTGGCGAGGAAAAGGAAAACCTCAAGTTTGAGAGTGGTTTGGCGTTTAAAAATGTGAGTAGAATCAACAAACACTTCAGTGCCTACAGAAAACCAGAATCCCCTGAGAAGCTTACAGCCCAGCTTGCTCACGTGCACCAATCCTAAACCGAAGTGAGCAGGGCGATCATGGCAGACCTGAGACACACGGGGTCAGTTACCGTCCGTGAATCATGGGAGAAAACCATACCTGCCATCTTCCCAAAACTCTCAGAGAGGCATTTGGTAAGATTCAATATCTATCTTCCGGGAAATCTTGTAAAAGTAAGAATGGAAGAAAATGTCCTTAAGTCAATAAATCTCTAAAACAATAGCAAAAAGAAAAAAAAAAATCCCAAACTATAGCAAATCCCACTGTCAATAGTAAAACATTTTAATTTTTTTCTTGTAAAATCAAGACCAAATCTAAAATGCAGACCATCAAGGGGCGCCTGGGTGGCTCTGTAGGTTAAGCATCCAGCTTTTTGTTTCGGCTCAGGTCCTGATCTTAGGGTCATGAGATCGAACCCCACATGGGGCTCAGCAGGGAGTCTGCTGGAGATTCTTTCTCCCTCTATCCCCCACCCACCTCTAACGTGCGCACTCTCTAAAATAAAAATAAATAAATAAATGTTTAAAAAAATAAAATGCAGACCATCATTATTTCAATCCAACATTGAATCAGCATAAAAGACAAGAAAATGTAAAAGGTGTAAGTTATAAAAAGAAAAAAACAGAACTGTCATTTCCATGACATTGTAGATATACATCACCCCACCACGAATACCTAGAACATTTTTTAGAATCCATGACATGTGTGAACGTTTAATAATACATATCAATACGAACAACCACTTGTATCTAGCAGTGACACTCAGAAAACTTTATAAGAAGAAGTGGCTGGATGCCACTTGGGGTCAGGGTAGAGACACAGAGGCCAGGTGTCCCTCCAGCTCCCAACAGTTCAAACCTGGAGCAAAAGTACCGAGTGCGCTCACATTGGCCCTGCCCCTGCAGGGAGCTCTACAACGACGTCATCGACAGAGAGTTAGACTTGACTACACATTGTCCCAGGGGTTCAGATGTTTCTGCATATTTTTTTTAAGATTTTATTTATTCATTTGAGAGAGAGAGCGAGAGCACAAGCAGAGGGGAGCTGCAGACAGAGGGAGAAGCAGTTTCCCCGCTGAGCTGGGAGCCCGACAAGGGGCTCAATCCCAGGACCCTGAGATCAGGACCTGAGCCAAAGGCAGACGCTTAACAACTGAGCCACCCAGGCGCCCCAGATGTTTCTGCATCTTAAGTTCTTTATTCTAATTCACTTTTCCGTTGCCTGGAGTGCCTCCTTGAGTCATCCCTTAGGATATCACTGTTCTGACACACCTCTTACTCTCCCTTACATTTGATCCGTGATTGAGTAATCCTATAAAAAAAAAAAAACCCTTTTACCTTAGAACTCTATGCATATTGCTTTATTGCTCTTTTGCATTTAGTGTTGCAGTTGAAAATCAAGTACCAGCCTGAATATCTTTCCTTTATAGATAACACATTTATAAAATTTCTTCCTCTTTGATTGCAGTCTTTATATTTTTCTCTTTATCCTGGGGAGTTACAACGTAATCAGGGTATGCAGGGGTGTGACTCCCGGGGAGCTAGGTGGATGAGAGGCGGCTGACTCCTTTCCTGAGCCCGGCCTGGGCCACTCCTGGTTTCCGGGGTGCTGGTGCGTTTGCAGGCAGCTCCCTCACACCTGCCTCGAAAATAGGCGGCTTTGGGGTCCGGCGGGCGAGTGTGGAGAAACGTGGCTTCTCGTCCCGCAGCGGGCGACTCAGCACTTCTGCCCGCATCCCTCCTTCCCGTGTCTGTTTCCCGGACCGGCCAGGCTCTGCGCACGGGGGTGGGTCTTGCAGTGGAGGAGCTGGTGTCCATTTGACCACGATGGTCACCCTGGGATATGAGGAGCGATTGCTTCTCTCGGTTGCAGGGGGGAAATGCCTCTATTGCTTGTTACTTTGCACTGTTATACTTTCAAGGAAAACGTCAGAAAAAAACAATTTACCCAAATCAACCTTATACCCCCGACAAGGTGGAGTGTTGGCTAAGGTCCTAGAGCAAACCAGCCAGGTGTACCCAGAGTTTACTCAATGGCAGGTTGTAGACTCAGCTCTTGGCGAGCTTGGGGGTCTGCAGCAGCGGGACCCCTGGGCCGGGGCCTGGCTCGGGGCCTGCGTGCCCCTCCTCTGTGGAGCGCCTGAGGTTTCCGGCAGGTGCCAGCCACGGGGCGCCTGGTCCGAGGAGGGGGCATAGCTAGCAGGGGCCGGGGATCCAATCCCCAGCGCCCTCGATACACACCTTTAATGGAACCATTGCATATGGAGGCAACACTGACTTCTGTCCATCTCCAGTTGCCCGGCAAACTGGGACAGCACCGCTCTCCAATTTCTCATTTTGGGGTAGAGCTTTTCCGTTTGCATTGGGAAGTTAGAAATGGGTGGGAGAAGCAGATGCATCTAAGTCTCAAGAAAAGAAGCCAAAGAAGCCCTGATTCCATCATATTCGCAAAGATTTAAAGATGAAATGATGCTTCAAATACATATTTGGGTTGGTGTTTGGGGGGGCTGTTTTCCTGGGGGAGGAGGTTTTTTAACTTGCTTAAATTAAACCGATTACTTCCATGTCAGGGTCCCAGCTGGTGCCTCCAAGGGCTGCACCATACAGACAGTTGACGTAAGATGACTCCAAAACCAAACAATACCCCTAGGGACAGGCTGCAAACTTTGCACACGTGTGGGTGATTGCCTAGAGTGGACAATCCTCCTTCACCACTCCATTCTTGGCGTTCAGGTGAGACTCCAATTGGAGGTATTCTGGGATGTTGAATTTGGTGAAAATAAACTTAATTTTCAGATAAGGAAATAAGAGATTATTTCTTCTGTATTTTCCTAACCTCTCACCTGGAAGAGCCCCAAATCTTCCTCTTGAAAATCCCAGACTTCAAGTGATTTAAAACCTTTAGCAAGTAGCTAACTGCTTCTAATTTATTACTTATTATTAAAATAAAACAATATATTTAATTAGGAGAACATGGGACGATCAGGGAAATTACAGTGGTTGCTCCTTGGATTCAGCCAAGGGGTCTTTTCCAGGATTCCCACATCTACGGGAAAGAAAATGGCCCTGTCTACGGGACAGAGGTTTGAACAGGTCTTTAGGAAGGTCTTAAAATACAGAGGCTCACGTGTTCTCTCAGAAGCCTCTGTAAGGACATCATAAAGCACTTTCTGATTTCCGGGCAATCACAGTGTTCTGCTGGTCACCAGCCCGAACCGCGTGATTTCTTCACAGAGAGCACCTCCACTGCGCAGATGAGCAATCACCACATGGTTCCACGGAGCCGGCCAAGGACAGAGGAGTGTGATTCTTGAAGCAGGTGCATATGTCTTCATTTCTGTTTGAGCGGAAGGCCATGGGCTGGGGACCCGGAAGTTCACTCCGGTCCAGGGGATGCAGAGCTCCACAGAAATCGGATCGCTCGTCACAGAAGCCCTGGTTTGGAAAGTTTTTGTTTTTCCTTTGCACAGAACATAGAAAGCAGAGCTAATTTTGCAGGTGGCCTTCTGGGGGCAGGTCGCTTCTAGACTGTTCCGGTGAGTGGGCAGGGACAGGTGAATGTGTGAACTCTATATGTCCTGGAGAACCTACTCATCCGGAGGACCTGGGACTTTGGACCGTACCGTGGGACATCTGAAGCTTCTAGAGCCATGATGTCAACCCCGGGGTAACTTTGCAGGGTTAGATGCCGGAGGCTGCTCAGATTGTCCGTCCTGGGTCTGTCCCCGGGCCCATCCATGCTCTCCCATCTCCACAGCTTTCTCTCACACACGCCTTTCTGCGGCACTCACTACATTACTCTGTGAGTCGGGTATGAGCCTGGGAGCCAGGAAAAGAGAAAGTTGGGTCTGCATCTCTGAACGAGGTCCATGCTGTGCTGGGCAGGAGGGGCCGACTCTGAGAGGCAGCCCGCCATCGGTTTAGGGCAGTGTTACCTTCTGTTCCCGCCATGATCATCTGCGCTGGTGCAGGCCTGCGGACCAAGATGCCGCTGATGGTGCCGTCGGCCGGTAGGGGTCCCTCGGAGCCCTGCCCGTGCCCCTGCTCACCTTGTCTGGCCTGCAGGTTGGCTGTGGGGCCGTGGGGCTGGGGATCAATCAAGAAATCCTTTACTTCTTCAGAAGCTGGCATTGGACGTCCTGTCTCGCACGCTTCTGCTTGACTGGGATGCCCAAGCAGTGTTTTGCCCACGTGCACACACCCACAACACCCATGAGCGTCTTGTAGATCGATGCCTTCCCTGTGATGCACACCGATATTGTCATCTCTACTCTATTTCATTTAAACCTTTTTCCCATTATTTTAAGGGGTATTTTTTCCTAAATTCCTGCTTGCAATCCACCGAATTGGTTTCAAGCTGCTAGGTAAAGTCAGAAGAGTGGTGTTCCAGTATTTGTCACTGGGAGGCACATCCGGGCCAGCCCTCGACTTGTGCGGGCTCCACGTGAGTGGGGGGCAGTCAGGTGTGGATCCCTGGGCTCCGGCGCCCCCACCCAGGCCAGCCCTCTACCCACCGGGCTGCTTCACGCTGCAGAGAGCAAGCAGGCAGGAGCTCCACCCCCCCGGCCCGGTGAGCCTGGGGGTGGGTGGTGCCTCTGGGTGTCTCAGCCACGAGGCATTTCGCCCCCAGCCCTGGAATGCCCCGAGCAGGGCTGCAGTGTTGATTGCTCTCTGAGGTGAAGGGGCTTGCAGGTCCTGACACATGGTTTCCCTTCCTTCTCTGACATCACAGTAGCTCCTTTGGAGCAGGAACAGAGAATGTCACCTTTTCTGGAAATTTTCTCTGTACCTGTTAGATGCCACACAAGCTGTGCTTGCTGAGATGTTGTGTGCAGAGGTATGTAATTTGGGTTTACACCGTATTTTTGCAATATCTAGACATCAGCATGCAGAACTGGGATGTTGTGTGCAGAGGTATGTAATTTGGGTTTACACCGTATTTTTGCAATATCTAGACATTAGCATGCAGAAACCTCGAACCTGGAATCATGCGTCAGTGCACAGGGAAAAACGCTCCCGATTTCGACGTGTGAGATGCTCCCCATTACGACGCAAAGTGCATCTCCTGTTCATGCGGTGAAGCTGTCAGGGACAAACCTTTTATTGCTCACACGCTCAGAATTGAAGCAGGAATGCTAGACACCCAAAGGAGCCGTTCCGAAGCCGGCGGTGACCCGGGCTGCACGGTGTCCTTAACCCGCTCAAGAGGTTACGGGTCGTTATTTCTCATGGAGAAGACACAGTTGATGTTCCCAGTTTGTCTCTAGTTCAATTTATAAACATCTAGAACTTCCCCCGGCCTTGGTGTAAGCTCACTAAGCACACAGACAGGGGTTGTATTTTCTCCTGGGCGGCTGGTGTGTGGATGGCATGCAGGGACCGGCGCGCATGGCCCGCAGGGGGGCACCGGGAGCTGCGGCTGCCAGCGTCTCGGCCCCACGGCCGTCGTGCATGGGACAGGTACACTAGGGTGCTGCGCTGGGCCAGGCTTCTCCCCGGGGTGCCTCGGGGGACGTGGGGGGCAGTGTGGGCGTGGGGTGAGGCTGGGAGGGAGTAATAATAAACACCCCTCCGTGTGAGGCTCACATGTACCTGACCTTCTCTGAGGGGGGCCCGGGGGCCCCCTTTGTATGGATGTGGAAAGTGAGGCCAGCACTGGGTGAACCTGCCGGGGGGGCTACGAGGGTGGCTGGGATGAGGAAGCAGGTGAGAGACCCCGCAGCACCTATGCCCTGGGGCGGCCACAGAGTCTCCTCGAGGCTGCAGAAAGCCCTGTGCGTCCGTCAGCTGGGGGCTACATCCGGGGGCCGTGCCTGTGTGTAAGTGGACATGTATGTGCGTACGCACCTGTGTGTGTCTATGAGCTCGGAGAGTGCATGCCTCTGTGCACAGATGTGTGTGGCGTGTGTGTGCATCGCATACCACGTGCACGTGTGAGCTGTCTACCGTGTGCACGCCTGCACTGTACACTGTGTCATGCACGTGTGTGCAAACCGCCCAGTGTGCACGCGTGAATGGGGGCACGCATTGGGCACTGTGCGCACACGTGTGTGAGGCCGCATCCAAGCGGCTTGCAGAGGAGGAAATGGGGTGTCAGGTGGGTAAGGAGGTGCCAAGGTCACACAGGCTGGGGTACCAGTGGCCTCGCCCCTCCCGTCCGGGGCCTGGTCTCTGTTCACACTGCTCTCCTGTGCCCTCACAGTGACCTGGGGGGCCTGGCACGCAGACCCGTGTGCCTACACCCGGACTCCCACTGCATCGTCCCCGCGAGCCCGTGCTCACCCCCTGCAGACCCCTCGGGCCCCACCCTCAGCCTCCCGAGTCCTGCGCGTCCCTGAGCGTATTTTCATGCCCTGTGGCTACTGACCCTCATGGCTGCAGACTGACGTCACACCTTCATGGGCGGGGTGTACGTGTGTGTCTCTCCCGCACGGCCCTGAGCTCCTTGAGGCCCTGAGGCCAGACCCGGAAGCCAGCACTGACCGCAAACTGGCACTAAGTGGGGCTCGGGAGATGCCAGCTGGGTGGGCGAGGGGATGAGGAGGTGGCCGTTCGGTGGGAGTCTTCATTGCTCACACATTTCCACATTTAACTAATTATTCCTGATGCCTCATTTTGCCGATGAAGAAACTGACAGGGCTCAGGTGTGGGGGTTCACATGTGGGCACAGATGCCCCCCAACTGTGATGAACCTGGACGCCCCCAAGGGGGGCTGGTGTGCAGCCAGCAGCCGCCACGGAATCAGCGGGAACAAAGGGCCCCGTTACCCAGGACTGACATTCTGGGAACATGGACCAAAGCATCAAAAAGTAGCATTTCTTAAAATGAACACTAGCCGCCCCTGACAATCGGCCAGGGGAACAGCCCAGGCGCGGTGAGCCATGGTGTGCGGGTCCAGATGAGAGATTACACGGTGAGGGACGGGCAGCCAATCAAGCGATCGGATTGGTCGAGCCGTCCTAAGTGCTTTATAATTGTGTTTCCGAGGACTGTGGTTTAATGGCAGCCAAGGTTCCCTATTTTAAACTGTGTCACACAATTTAAAAGGACTGCCTCACGTCCTCTCCAACCTCGCATTATGTAAATTGTTAAGACTGTTATCCTGGGAGTTTGCCTTAGTTGCTGGCTGTTTTAAAATTCCATTTCTAAAAAAAAAAAAAGGAGACTAGGGAGAAAGAAAAGAAAACCACCGTCCTCCTCCTCCTCCTCAGGCAGACTGGCAACCGTGGAATGGCAGGGGAACAGAGCCCTGAGGGAGGCACCCTGGAACGTTCTACATGGAGGGGCACAGGGAGCCCTCCCGCGACCCGGGCTCAGCGGGCAGGGGAAGGGCTGGGGGCTGCCCCTGGCGGGGCCTGGGTTTTTCACCGCATTCAGAAGGGCTCCTGAGAAATCAGTGTTTGTGGTTTGCAGCAAAGCCCTGGTGCCCATTCTGGCCTATTTCTCCGGAGGGGAGATCTGTGGCCAAGTAATTAAAGAACCTGGAGCATGTAACCTGCAGCGGAGGGGAAGAGAGGATTCTTGTCCGGCCCAGCACACGTCCCTCCAGGGGTCTCAGGGGGCTCTGCAGAGACTGCACCTGCAGAGACCTGCACCCCTGCGGCCACCTGCCCACTGGCGGGTGACAGGCTGGCCTGGCCCATTGACATCCACACTCTGGTCCCAGCTCCCTCCCATCTGTCCCTGGTTCTCAAGAGACAGACTCACCTGCAGGTCGGACAAGGGGCATAGCCAGGAGCCGTCATCCTCTTGGCCACTCTGACTTGCCCAGCCCCGGTCATGGGACCCCCAGGGACCCACGGAGGCCTGACCTCAAGGCCTCTGCAGCACCTGGGGACCTGGCTCTTCCTGGTGGTCCTAAGCAGCCGGAGCACAAACCCATGCCGTTGGGAAGGTTTGCAGGAGAATAAAACAGAAAAGAGAGAAGCACGGGACTGTCCCGGGTCACTGGAGCTCCAGACCCCCCAGCGGCTTCTGAGTGTCTCTTAGACCAGAGACTGCGGGGTGGGCAGTTGCCATCCCTGGCAACCCAGACGCTCCTGCCCGATGGGGCCTGGCCCCACGTCGTGCCTGTGACCCAAACCCCTGTTTCGGTGCCTTGGAGCTTGGCTGGTGTCAAGACCTCATCTCCTCAATTTCAAGGGACAGCAAATGCAGAAGAAATAGCACTAACTCCTGCAGAGTCCGTTCTGGGGCTAGAGATGCTCAAAATGCGCAGATGATCCCAATCCTGCCTGCCCAACCCCCCCGCCCCCAACCCCAGGCCCGCCCCCTGGGAACACTTTCATGGCTGAGCATAAGGAGTGTTCTGGACACTGTCTTTCAGTTTGACCAACCACAGTCCAGCCCTGAGCTGACCCCAAGGGGATACAAGAGAAACATGAGCAATAATCCTTGTTCTGCATAAACTTAGGTCCAAACGGGAAATAACTGTTCACACAAAGGGAGCACAAAACAGGGGTGTGAGCCCGTCTGGTGCTCACTGGATCGGGTGAGACTGTCAGGCAGCTGTGGGCTCAGGCTGGGAGTCGGCAGAAGGGTCGGCCGTGGGTAATGGGACGTTGGGTACTGCAGAGTGGGGCAGAGCTGAGCCGAGGTGAGCGTATGGCTCGGAGGCACGTTGAGAGGCTGTGCTAGAGGGAAGAACAGACCCTGGGGAGCAGCAGGAACAGCCTGCCGGGGCCAGAGCCTGCTTGTGGGGTGTGGGGGCCTCTGGCCCGTCTGCACCTGCCTGGGACAGGCCCAGGCCATCTGCACCTGCGTGCCCATGCCCGGGCTGCTTCTCTGCCTAGCACAGCCCGAATACTCACTAATGACCTCGGTTACTGGAAACAAGGAAATACTTGTAAGTGGAAACACCATGCACCGTTCCACTCTTCCCGCCTGGTTTCCTTGCAGATCTAGTACGAATATGGCGCAGACTTGGCTGAAGGGCTTTGCCGACTGCTTCTCCTCTTCTGCTGTCTTGTAGCATTAGCATCCCGTGAAACTAAAGAAATAGAAGGAGGATGAGTAAAGACAGACCACTCCTCTTTTCCACGTTGTGCTTCCCTCAGGGTCTGGCGCGAGGCTCACGGGCACCGGTAGTCGTCCGTGGTCACGAGGCACGAGGGCTGTGCGACAGCCCGCCCCACGTGCATGCGTGTGAGCTCGCGGCCTGGCCGCCCCTCCTGGTGCCCAGAGTCTGGAGCCCCCGGGACCCACCTCGGGGGAGCCAGTGCCGGGTCCCTGCGGGGTGGCTGCGTGCGGGATGCTGAGCACACCCCCGCTTTGTGCGGAGACACGCCCTCGGCTACGGTTCTCCGTCACTGGTTACCGTGGAGGCTGGTGGGTGATGACACCACGGGACCCGCCCGGGCAGGAAACAGAATCCGCTCCGATGGTTTAAGAGGAGACCTGGGGGGGAAGGACTCCCCACGGCGGCGTGGAGGGTGAGCAGGATCAGAGGGGCGCGCGGAGCATCACCATTTCACACTGCTGCCAACCCGAGCCCTGCGCTTCCCGTCGCCGGAGTGCCTGTGTTCACCCCGCGGGGCTGCCGCGCACTGGACGGGACCAGCCAGGAGCAGAGCAGGCGGGCTGTGATTGCGGGGTGCCGGTGGGAGGGGGCGCCACGGCGGGCACGTGGAGAGCTCAGGCAGCCGGCCGGCTGAGGGGTGGTCGAGGGCCCGTCCTGGCTCTGCCGCTGCCCCCGGGCTGGAGGGGAGGGCCGGGCGTGTCTGGCGACGGCAGGACACACGGACAGGAAGGGCTGCCGTAACCACAGGTTCCCAACAGGCGACTTCCTCCTCCTTCGAGAATTACCACCGTATTCCATTTGTTCTTTTTTAGATTTTTAAACGAGGAACAAAAACTACTAATCTTGCTCTGGGGTCTTAGGCTGATTTCCAGGGAAGCAGTTAATGACCGTCTTTAAGGAGAAGGCCAGTGGGGATGCCTTCGGTAGCCGGGAGACGAGTCGGCGTGTGGCCCTGTGTAGGTGTGTTTCCCGTGCAGAGAGCAGCAGGGAAGCGGGGGAGGCCACGGCCGAGGCCCACACACCCGCTCCTGGCCTGCGCCCCGCACACTGCCTCGTGGCCGCAGAGCAAACAGGAGGGGTGCGCGCACGCGGGGGCTGACGGCTGGCTTGACCTTGGCACTTTGGTGCGCCCGTGACTTTAGCCGTAAAGTGTCACTTCCTCGGACTTCTGCGTCAACACTGAGAACAGGAACTTGCTTTATTGTTTTGCTAAACTGGCACGTTGTTTGGTTAATAAAAGTGGCTTTGCAGTAGCATGGGGAAGACAGAGCCGCGAAAGCCGTTATCATCAACAGCCCACGTAATCTGTGCTGTTATCAGGGACAATTTGTCACTTTTTAAAAGTCGAGTGGGTCCAAATGTCAAATGGGGAAAACATTAGTTAAAACATCCAGGAGTAATGAATGATGCAGAGTGGGAAGAAATCCAAAGAGATTTAAACATTTCTATTTTAATTCACTATTTAGAAACGTACACAGGGCGCATCCTGCGTTTAGTGCTCATCTCCTCGTGCCCTCGCGGTGGTCTCCCCCCTTCCTCACCGTGTGTGGGTCGGGAGAAACCAGACGCCCTCCACAAAAAGAGATTTCCGAGAAAAGTGCCTCTGTGCCTCCCTCTGGCCCCTTCACGTGGACCTCTCGTTCCCTTTGGGCAAAACAGGATTTGAAAACCCTGGGGGATGATGTCACCAGGTGAGAAGTTCTCCGGACGCAAGGGCAAGACTCCAAGATGACGGAGAATTGCCTGAGAATGGTTATGACGCCTTCACGACTTCAACCAAGACTTCAGTGTGCAACGTGGGGAGGTGCTGGATGCCCAACACTTCCCTAAGTTCACAAGGTGGAAGGGAAGAGAGTGATTCATCCATTCACATACTCATCGACGTGAGCATCTTCGGTGCACTGAACGGCCTCTCAAAGCGTGGAGTCAGACTGGGAATTGGCACAGGGACTTGCGTTTTATCACAGCGACTGCAGAAAAGCCAGCTCTGCAGACATGCCATCGTCAGGGGAAACGGGGTGCAATCTATATGAGGCTACGGGGAGCCTCGGGCTGGCGGTGACTTTGCAGGTACGACAGATGCTGGGCGTTGCTGCCTTTCCCTTGAAAGTGGGTCCCGTGGGGTCACTGTGGCACCCCTGGGCACCCTGGCACACACTTTGGGAACTGCAGCTCTAGGTGATGCTCTGCTGTGGTGTGTGGTTTTCAGCTGGGCTGATTTCCCGAATTGTCAGTCAGTTCACAGTAAGTGCAGAAATTGAGGAAAAGCTGAGAGCACATGATGGCTCCTGATTAGGGCTCGCATTTTGTGTATGTTTGCTTTTTATATTTAATTCTATAAACTAAGGTCTTCAATGGGTTAGAACTAAAGAACAAGCCGGTTCTTTCCCACAGACAGTCTGGGAGGTGCTGTCCTGGGACGTCTGTCGAATGGGGAAGCCATACACAGGAACAGGTGCTCTCCAAAATCTGAAATGAAAAACCACGGATGGGGCGCCTGGGTGGCTCAGTTGGTTAGGCGACTGCCTTCGGCTCAGGTCATGATCCTGGAGTCCCTGGATCGAGTCCCGCATCGGGCTCCCTGCTCGGCAGGGAGCCTGCTTCTGCCTCTGACCCTCCCCCCTCTCATGTGCTCTCTCTCTCTCATTCTCTCTGTCTCAAATAAATAAATAAAATCTTTAAAAAAAAAAAAAAAAACAAAACCACGGAGCACCACAGGTAGATGAAGTGATGGTAGACCCTGAAGAGGTCCGTGAATGAGAAACCGCTAGTTGGGTTTTCAGGGTCCTGGGGTATTTATTGAACCGTAATGTACCTTTGTTGAGTACATTAAAGAGTTTTTTGCACCATAAGATGAAGCTTCAGTTTTATTGCACAAAACACTGGAGGTGGCGCTGACGTCATGTCCAGCGTCTGATCAGGACGTTCCTGCCCCTTCTCCCGCCCTCGGTCGTCACTGTCAGGCCGAAGGGCAGCTTCGTCCCTGAGCGCTGAGACCCGGCGACCACTTCTTAGTGCTAGACGCTTGTCTTTTGGTCACCTGTCCTTAACATCGCCTGAGTAAGAAATCACTAGAATGATGGTGTAATAAGCCTTTTTTGTTTGGGACCCCGGAATGGACCCTTTTGAATGAGCTTCAAAGGAGAAGGGAAACAATACCGTCCAGGGTGTGGCAAACCACGATTTCTTGCCACGCTTGCTAAGTGGAACATTATAGCTGGAGAAACTGTTACAAATTAGGAACATTCACAGAATGTAGAGCCAAAAGGAATTACACAGAAGTGTAATTAACTTCTCCGGGTTTCAGCGCCTCTAATCTTGTCCGGCGTGGATCGGTGTGCGGCAGGGCGGACGGACGTGGAGTAAACACGAAGCACGTGGTGCTGCCGCGTGGTCCTTACATGGTGCATGTGCCTGGATTGTTCCAGAGCTGTTTTCTGGAAGTTTAGCGTGTGCTGGGTTGGGGGGGGCAACCAGGAGAACGGGGCCGGAGCCGGGGGTCTCACTCTCAGAAGGGGCTGCTGTTACCTCATGGCTCCTGCTGCTGGGTCTAGAGAGGAGCTGACATTTTAAGGGGAAAAAGTGTATTCTCCTGTGTGCTCTTTCCTCCCTTGACTATTTTGTCTTTTTGTTGGTTTGTGCTTTTGATGTTAAAATAGGATGGATAATAGTTGTAATGCCTAAGAGCAGCCTCTGTCTTCTCTTCACAGAGACAGGGTTTCAACTTTTGGATTTTAAAAGTCGTTTGGTTCGTAAAAGCTTTCCAAGACACAGGAGAGCAAAGAGAGCTGCCACTGGATCTGGATGTCCAGATATTTTGCCCAACTCAACACAATCTGTCCACCTCTAAACCTTCCAGCTCCAAGAAGGTCCCAAACGTTTGATCCATTAAAAAAAAAAAGATTCCAAGTATATGTCAAATAAAATTAAATCCAGTGATACAGGGCATTGACTTCACTTAAATTCTGATTTTGTAAGGGCTATTTGATTTTTAGAAAGCTTCGCATCCCTGTTTTATAAACCTCTGAAAATCAGGGCACTGAATCTGGTTGTCAAAAGGAGGAATGACGTGTCAAAGATCAAGTTCATTCAACACAGATTAAAACAGATTCCGAAGTTGGCACAATGAATTTTTTGCACATGAGAAAACTGAACTGTTTCTTTTTCTTTTTTTAAGGTTGGGGATCCTGTTTGGGTGTGTCTTTAAAATGAAATTAAAAAGTTTTTGCTATCACTGCTTAATTTTAGAATTCTTCACACAGAGGATTCATGTCACAATGTCCACATTTCATCCCTAAAGTGAATACATTTTTTTTTTTTTTAGGTCAGAAGGTGATTAAATAAAGCTATCATACATAATTTTTTCATATGTTAAATAGCAGGAGAATATTCATTCTCTAGTCCAAAATGGAATTATTGTCAATAACGGATATTATTACCTATTTACACACCAAGAAATACCTTGACCCTTTTAAAAAAGAAATGTACAAGTAGTTTTGTAAATCAGAAAAGAGGGACGGAGTGGGCCTTCCATCCTTGTCATGGTGAACACGTTCTTACGGTGTGCCCACCAGGTGCCGACTCTCAGGGGTTCTAAGGCCGAACTGTGGCCGGGTGCAGGGTTTGGGCACCAGGGCTGCTCTGCGAGGGGATGTTTGCGTGCAGACCCTGCGATCGGTCCCATTAGCTCTGGAGCAGCTTCTCTGTTGACTCTTGTCAGGCTCTTGTAAAAGGATTTGTTCGTTCAGCTCCTTTTAAATTGGACAGTTCAGGGCAATGGTCCAGGAAGGGCGTGGGCGGCCCTTCCAGGTGCAGGAAGATCTTTGGGGAGACGGTGTAATAGAAGGAGAACTTTTAGAGCAAAGGGCACCTCAGAGATGCTCTGCCCCTCCCTTTACAAAGGAAGAAATTCAGGCTCAGTAGAGTGAGAAGCAACTCCTGCTTCCAAGTCACGCTGAACTATGTGATCTGGTGGGTCTCTTTCCTCGGGGGTTGGAAGAGTTACACGCAGAATGCATCTTACTGATTTTTACGTATATGTGATGTAGCAAGATTTCCTCCCAGAAAATCTGTCATTTAATTGGTGCTGATCTTGAAATTAATGATGTCTTAGACCATCTGAACCATGAGAATAAGGTTCACTTCTGCTTTCTTCACCAAAGGGTATCCGGTCTCTAGCCAATCAACTCATGAGAAAACATACAAAAATTGGGTACAGGATATTAGCAAATGTAATCCAGCTGCAGATGTTAAAATGAGAACCTGCTCCATCAAGTTGGGTTTGACTCAGGAATCCAAGAGTTCTATCACCTTAGGAAAATATATGGGTATAATCCATCCTATTTACAGACCAAAGAAGAAGCACACAATTATTGCAATAGAGCAGGAAACATATTTGACAGTCATGATCTCAGTAATGTTAAACCTTTTACCATACTAGGAATAGAGTATCTTCCTCAACCCAATTCAGGGTCGGTACCAAAAGCCTCCGGTAACTATCATCCTTAATAGTAAACATTTTGAAGCTGTTACCTTTAAAATCGTTTATAAATAAGGATACCAGCTATCAACAATTCTATGCAATGCTGTACCTAAAGTCCTACCTACTAGACTAGGTCAAGAAATGAAAGAAAAAAATGTAAGGATTGATAAGGAAAATTATATTAAAAAACACTGTCAAAATTTGCAGACAATAGGATTATCCACACACAAAACCCCTAGCAGAATGCACAAATATTTATATTTAACAAGAGGCCTAAGCAGGGTTGAATAATCAGAGTCAAGATCACAGTACAAAACACAATGGCATTTTTATTCACCAGCAAACTATAGGTAGAAAATATGGTTTTCAAAATGAGACCAGTTAAAGAGCAGCTATAACCACTGGTAATATTCACCATGTATTTCTAATTCTTTCCCCAGGCAGATAGCATTGTCCCTAAATCCCCACTGATGTAGGCGTGGCCACATGAGCAGAAGCAGCATGTATTAGGACCCAGTGTATAATTCTCACCCATCCACTATGGTGTCAGTACCACTGGGCACGATGGCTGCCCCATCTACCTGGGTCCCAGAAGGAACAGAATCACCAGCCAGCCTCTGTAGCCAAGTACCAAGAAGGAGAAATAAACATCTTACTTGATCACATCTGCAAAGACCCCATTTCCAAATAAGGTCACGTTCACAAGTTCTGAGGATAAGACCTTTGACATATCTTTTCTGGGGATACAATTCACCCCACAACTGTGGTATAGTCTACGTTTGGCAACATATTACAAGAGAGAGCTGAGCTCAGAGAAGGATTGGCTCATTTGTGAGCAGGAATCGAGGGAGGGTGGAAAATCCACAAATTCATTAACTTGTAGGAGGAGAGAAGATAACTGGTTTTCACCCAAATAGTAAAAAATTAACTTGGGAAGCTTTGAACAACTCATACTGTTTGGATTTCAGTCCTTCAGCCAAGATCACCCCAAAAATATGGTCATTATACCCACTGTTAAAGCTTCTTAATAGGTTCAGCTGTAAGGGGACCACCGGGGTCCCCTGGTCCCCTGATCAGTACCACCTTTAGAGTAGACAAAATGGTTCGTGGATGAGACCATGAGTGTGGTTTTCCCAGCAGAGCCCAGAACAGTAGCAGGTAGGCTAATAGAGAAGACATGGGGTCAAGGAAGCAAGAAGTAGGGCAAGTCAGAAAGGTGGGTCTAGATAAGAACAGAGATGCAAGTCTTAGCACATGTAGCTTAGTGAAATCAAGTAGAGAAAAAGCTAACCAAGCCTCTGAACATTTTAGTGCCAAAGAACTACCAGCCTAGGCTAAAAGAGGCTGTGATTTGAGGGACTTAAGATGACCTTTGGGTCCTATCATCCATAAACAAGAAGGAGGCTTGGAGCATATAGCTCTGGTGCTCATATCAAATATGGCCAAAGAGGCTGATGGAAAAGGAAGAACCTTCTAGAAGGAGGGGCCAAGTGTCACGGAAAACAGTGAACCAGAAGCCATGCTTGGAGCAGAATCAGGACCTAATCCAAAGACTTTAGCCCCCCAACTCAAAGCAGAGAATTATGGCGATGTTACGCAGCTTCCTTGTTCTGAACGGGCCTGCAGACTGTGGTCACCTTGCCCCTGCTCCTCCAGCGTGGACTGGATGTGTGGGAAGCAGATAACTGGGTTTTTCAGATCATGGGTCTCCGGTCCAAGAGGAGCCTGATCTGGGTCTGATGAGAAACAGGGCCTCACTCCACGATCCAGACTTTAGCTCAATGCAGAGACAGGAAGCTACACTGACTGTGGCTAGAAATGTGAATTTCGAGAGTAATTAGTGCTGTCCACCAAAACATTTCCCATCTCCACCTAGGCTGACAGAGCAAGGCTCAGCCATATGACTGACTTCAGCCAAGAAAATGTGAATGGAAATGACATCTCTCTCCTCCAGAGAGAAGGTGCAAGGGCCAGTGAGCGAGTCTTCGCTGCCATCCCGGGTCACAGAGGGAGGAGCGGAGTCCACAGCTAACCTGTAGTGGGCACGTAGCCAAACTGAGAAATAAACTCTATTGCTCCAAGTCGCTGAGGTCTTGGGTATGTTTGTTCGCAGCATGACCGAGCCGACATTAAATAGCGTAATTCCCAGGAATAAATCAACAAATGATGTGAAACCCGCCTCGCTCTGTCATCCTGGGGGTGATGGTGAGACTGTTGGTTGTATGGGTGCCCACGAAGTGCACGTGGAGTATGGACCAGCCACGGCAGGCTCTGGGGAGCTCAGTGACGAGTGTGCTTCGTGCAGGGGTGTTTTCACGTACTTGGACTGTTGAGCCACGGAGCGGGTGCACGGCCTGTGGGCGCGTCCAGGCTGAACTTGAGCAGCAAGCCAGGAGAGCAGAGGGTTTGGTCAGAGGCCACCACCAAGCTTCATTCAGAGCGCCCGAGTTGGTGTGTGTGCGCATGGATGGCACGAAAGCTTCTGACTTACCATCTTCCGCCCTGGTAGAACCCGAGCTGGGCACCTTCCAAGTCATATTTCACATTTCTCTCGCCTCCTGTTCCGTACAATTTTTGCTTCAGCAGAGGATCGGGGCTTGACACGGAACAGGTGTGCGGCCCTGGGTGTGTCAGAGTGTCTGTCCCAGTGAGGACGACCCCCAGGCTGTGTGCCACGGACACAGCGCTGACCTGGGACCTAAGGATGCCGGTGACTGGCCCCGCCAAGCAGGTTTTGCTAAGAGAGCCTACCCTCTCCCGCTGGTCCAGGAGCCCATCCCAATCTTTTCATGTGACACTCAGTTATTTAGGGGGTAACACTTCTAGAAAACTATGGAAGTTGTCCACGTGCCAGACGGCAGCGAGGATTTGGCTAATCTTGGGGGAAGGGTGTGTGCAGGATCCGAGTCTGTGGGGGAAGCATCTGCATAATCGGCAGAAGTGGTCCCTGTGATCGCTCCTGGCGTCCCACGTGCCCACGCCGACCAGGAGACCTCCTCGCGGTGATGGTATGAAGTGACTTCACCTCACTGGGATCTCCCCCAGGCTCTCTTGACACGCTGTCAGGACACAGACCCTAGGAATGCCTCACGTGGGCTTGGCTGCAAAACGGCGACCCTGGGGGTGCCTCCTGCCCGCTCAACAAGGAGCGAGCAAGGAGAGGCCCAGGAAGGTCTCGTGCGCTGAGCGGACCAAGTAGCTGCTTCCAGAGAACAGGCACGGTCGGGCTAGCAAGGAGTGTCCGCCAAAGCTGTTGACAAAGCTCTGTTTCAGAGAATTATCTCAGGGATGTAAGTTCCCTCCCGAAATGGTTTCGGACCTCCCCTTGAGATCTGATCTCATTAGTGCCTGGGTAACATCGTCTGGCTGAAGCTCATCTGGCTAAGCTCTTCCCCAGGGACCTTATTGTTCTCAGCAAACATTGTTGATTGACTATTTAATTTTTAAAATGTTTTCTAATATGGGAAATCAATTGGTGGAATACATTTTTAAATGCTCAGGTAATTCATAAAGAGAGGGATACCAGCTAGTATTTTTTAAAAAATATTTTATTTATTTATCTGACAGAGAGCACAAGCAGGGGGAGCGGCAGGCAGAGGGAGAAGCAGGCTCCCCGCCGAGCAGGGAGCCAGATTCGGGGCTCGATCCCAGGACCCCGGGATCATGACCTGAGCCGAAGGCAGACGCTTAACGACTGAGCCCCCCAGGCACCCCACCAGCTAGTATTTTTGAGCCATCACCGTGTATCAGCATGTACGGAGCATCCTGTGTGCAGCATCCATTGAATCCTCAGACAACCCCGTGGGGTAGACAGTATTCGGAGCCCCACTTTACAAAGGAGGAATCAGGAACTTAAATAGCATGTCCGTGTCTCACAGCATGCACACATAGCTGGGTCTAGTTTCAGAAATTATGGCTAATCTTCACATTTTTCTGCCATATTTGTCCAAACATGAAAGCACAAATTTTCAGGGTCTCCAAACTCAATTACAGTAACACGGTTACGGTTGTGAGCACTTGGCATTTTCGGAAGTTCCAAAGCACGTTCTCCCATTTCCTGAAGACCAGAAATGGTCTTGAGAGGCAGGCGGCGCCACCACCACCCGAAGGGACGAGAGGGAGTTCCTCAAGGTTACATGGTGAGGGGACGGCCCTCTGGTCCTTTGTCTCACGCCTCGTGTCTTGTTAAGACACCGTGTTGCATGTGGGGACTGGAACCCGCGGTGCGGAGTGTGGAGGCCGTTCAGCGTGAGCTCCTGGAAGCGCACGCGCATGGTGACCACAGGGACCATGGACCCGGCAGGGCTCCGTGAGAGCGTCACCTGCTAACACTGGCGTGAAGTCTTTGAATTATGCAGGTGAAACTGATTTGTATGAGAGAACAGCAGAATTACATAGTGCACTGTGTCTAAAACATTCTTTGCATCGGCAAAATTTGGTCACTGTTTTCAACAAGACACACAGAGTTTATATTTACTTGTTTTCCTTCAGTGACCAAAGTGTTTCTGGTGCTGATTGCTCGTGAGACAGAGTGACTTCAAGTCATTACAAAGAAGAACAATATCGTCTCTGTTCTCACCAACGTGAGTGAGGAGGAGGGGGAGGGTTTTAGCGTCATTTAAAGTATTGTCTTTCGGCGTGAAGCTGGGAAGCACTGGGGGGGGGGGCAGATCCAGATTGAGCGCTGACACCCCCGTGGTTTGAGGGACCTCCATAGGAAAAAGAATGCAAAGTCAGAAATACAAAATTAGGAGCAAACATGAAGATTTGTTTAGAATGACAAGGGAAACTGCGGCAAAATTTTACTATGCTGATAAATACCTCAGGTGTCATCAAATCCAGTGTCATGTGACTGCAGGCCCTCCCCTGTAATGCCTGCCCTTCTGGAGTAGGGCTGCACGCTCTGGAATTTTCCACAGAGAGAAGAGAAATAGGACTCAGCCTTTACTCTTTCAGGTCAATCCAATTTTGTTTTTAATTATTGGCCACTTAGAAAATACTCAGTTTGCAACCAGTGTTTGGTACACCACCTAAATCTTCTAAAGACTGCTAGCAAATCTGGGGGAGACCCTCTATCAAGTTTCCTTCCTGAAGCTGTATGATTTGGGGTAATTTTAAGTTTCTTGTCCTGTGAAGAATCCTAGTCATTCCCTGAGTTGACAATTGTCACCACCCTGTCTGTCGGTGCTTTCCTTGCATTAAGGAACGAATTGTGGACCTCACAGCATGTCTACTCATAGGAACGATGTGGGTCCCCAACGCCGAGGCTGGGTCCCAGGAATGTCCCCAGTCCCCGTGTCCCAGCACCCGGTGCGAGGGGGGTTCACGGGCGGCCGGGTGAGGACAGGCAGAACCTGATGGGTTAACGCCTTCCTCTGCAAACCGTCCGAGCACATCTGACCATGTGAGCAGGCTTGGGTGCCTCCCCAGCCTTGGATGGGACGGACTCGCCCACATGGGCTTCACCAGCCTCCCGCAAGTCGCCCTGAGCTTCCATACAGAGACAGGATGGCTCTGAGCATCACGGGGCCGTCCCTCGTCCCAGCTGCAAACCCGGGCGGGTCCCCGCGACCCGTGCAGCTCACAGTGCCCTGCCTGACCCCCATGTGGCCTCCGGTGCTGTGACCAACAGCAAGCAGGTTTTGAGGTAAAGCCTCTCTTGTCTGAGGGCTGTGCTGGACTCCCAACCATCTGCCCATCCATTGCTGGGGGCACATGAAATGCCTTAAATCAGGTGCACGTTGACTCCAAAGGTAGGGCTTACCTGTCACCCTCCTGGAGAATGCAAAGCAGTGTCTACACTGTTAACAAGCTGTAAACTCCTAACACCTCAGAGCTGGAAACGAATCCAGAAATGACCGTCTTGTCAGCGCTGGAAAGCCAGGTTTTTCACGCGTGTAACATTGACAGCAAGCCTTACAGATCCGGTTTCTCCTGTTCCCTGAAGATCACACAGGCACCGTGCAAAGTCAGAAAGCCGTGGCAGGAGGCACGACTGTGGCCCAGACCTCTCACGGGGTTGCAGCGTGCACCAGCTCAGGTAAGTTCTGTCCCAGGCAGGCTCTCCGCCTGCATGCACCTGCCCCACGTCTCCTCTCTCTGTTCCGGGAGGTCGGAGGTGGGCCTGCTGTGTGCACCAGGGTGAGTTTCTCCGATGATTTTCCCTACACATGGGACGTGACCGTGCTGGAGCCCCTCCCCAGGGCTTGGCAGAAACTGGACTTCAAAATCTACTAGGGGAGCATCAGCGGTCAGCGGCAGATGGAAACTCCACACCGTAGGAAACAGGGGCCTCAGCGGCCAGGACTGAAAGTGACAAGGATCGTTGACCTGGATTGGTTTGCTAAGCCTGGGCCTTCTCCCCGAGTTGACAATTGTCTCCAGCTAGCAGGCAGGCTCGGGGCAGCATGGAGGCAGGAGACCGAGAGAACCCGCGCATTGGCGGCCTTCCCGCCAACCTCCAGTGTAGCTTCGATCAGGGGCAGGTGCAGCGCCCAGCACGCCGGCCCAACGGCCCCCTCTGCACCTCTGCATGGCGAGGCAGAGGGGGGCAGCGAGGAAAGACGGAGCGAGAGAAGCAGGGGAATGTGAGAGGAATGGTCATTTACATTAATGTGTCTGCAGCAATGGAGTCTTGCAGTAAGAAAAATTGCATCAGAAATTATAATTCTGAGCATGAAACAATGGTTAATATTGCATTCATTGGAGAAGGAGGCATGCAAAAAAAATCATGAGCATTCCAGGGGACTATTTTCCTCTTATAAAGCTTATTCTTATAATATTACTGCATTTCAAAAAATACAATTTTAAGGAAAAAAATGAACTATAGCTCTTTGCAGTGATAGGCGACAGGTCAGAAAAGCATTTCAGAATAATTTTACACCTTTTAACCTTAAAAAATACTTTGCTGACAATTGAGAAAGGGCTTTAAAAGAAGCTCTGATAGGCATCCTCACAGCGGGGTTGCCATGTCCCATCACCGCACGGAGCTTCTGCATAATGCACCCTGTAATAAGGAGCGCGCTGCACTCACAGGCTCAGGAGACTGATCCTCGCCAAGAGCCGCTATTACTCATGACACTGAAAGTTTGTTACAGAAAACTCTCGGGAAGACAGAGGGAAGTAAACTGTTTAAAATTTTGATTTGAGCCAGGAAATAACTACTTTGTCATAGGATTCTGTTTGCATTTGAATATATATTTAGTATTCTCTGTTTTTCCTTTCTGCTCAAGCTTGGACAGTCTTGTGAAATGAAAACCGTACAGTGTTTCATTAATGAGTGGCACCTTCCCCGATTCTGTTGCTGCCAGGGGTAATTGTTAGCTGCTGTAACAATTACAGGTGATAATTATGAACGCTAATATGATGGTTGGTAGTTCAGCGCTCCTCAGCTATGAATCCTGTGCAAACTTAGGGGAAACTCAACAATATTTCACTGTAACGAAACCAAAAACCATCCATCAGGGAAAGATACACTCTCGGTTCTTTGTCGATGCCTTCATCAGAGGGACAGCCCGCGTCAGGGAGGACTCAGCCTCCCGCGGCACGGGAGGGAGGACCCGGGAGACCTTGGGTTTCTCGTGATTTTCAAAAATTAGAGAGAAGTCGAGGGGAAGGAGTGGGGGGAGCCATGTTTCTGAGCACGTTCTCTGCTGGGCACCCTCGGTGATGTTCAGGTTGTCCTGGGCGTTGCCGTGAGCTGGGCTTTCCCGGAGAATGGCGGTGTTCCCTCCACGCCGGGTCCGCGTCGCTGGAGCAGAACCTCCCTCAGGACCAGGCGTGACGGGCTTCTCCCCACAGAGCCTTGTCGTTGCGGCAAGAAGCTCCCTCACCTCTGGGTCCTCCTCGAACCGCTCTCAGCAGGGTGCACAGAAGAGGTCCAGTCAACGCCCTTTGCTTTTATTTTCCATTGTTTCTTGCGGTCACCCTTTTCCTTCTTCTTGTCTTTCTTTTCCCATTTGGATGGCAAGGTGTCTTTCAGGTCACGCGGGACTTGTTCCAGAATTCCTTATCTTGGCTCCCTGCGTTCAGGTTTGGGGCAGTCCGCCCTTGGGAACATTGTGCATCCCCTGCTGCCTTTCTGGGAAGGACTGTCCCCTGCCCCCGCCAGATGTCCACAGGTGCTCACGACCGCTGACAGCACCTGGCTGGGCGTGCTCTCAAGAATAAACCCTTGGCTTTTCTTTGGCAACTGACTCAGTTTGCCGGGGTTCTGTAGATCTGAACCAGAGGAAAGGTAGGCAGGCGGGCAGGGTGCCCTCCTGGAGCTGGGAGCCAGAGGCCCGGGGACAGACCCTGTGTGCAGCGGGACGATAGGGTTCCCCTCTGTCTCATTTTGCTGCTAAGAGAAGAACATTGAAGATCAGATCCGGGATTCCATAAAATGATAGGAAATTGTTCTGTTTTTTTTTTTTTTTTTTAAAGATTTTATTTATTTATTTGAGAGAGAGAATGAGACAGAGAGCATGAGAGGGGGGAGGGTCAGAGGGAGAAGCAGACTCCCTGCTGAGCAGGGAGCCCAATGCGGGACTCGATCCAGGGACTCCAGGATCATGACCTGAGCCGAAGGCAGCCGCTTAACCGACTGAGCCACCCAGGCGCCCCTTGTTCTGTTTTTTATGTTACAATTTAATAGGTCATTTTATGTGGTATTTTCTGGAACCAGGCAGCTTTTTATTCCCTAAATGACTCTATCACACCCCAAACAGGTTGTGCAGGATTGCTTTAGAATATTCTCTAAAGCTCAGCTTGCACATGTTTCGGCCAAGCCTGGAGACTTGTCTGCGCAGAGACAATGAAGGGGCCGGCACTGGCACTGTTAGCCATGTGGGGCTCTGTGGGACCCCTCCCCCGCCACACGGAGCCCCCACCGACAGGATCCAGGGCGATGACTATGAGTCGCCGAGCTCCAGAGGCCACGCTCCTGGTGCCGGCCCATGCCTGCTGGAGGCGATGACAGCTTCTCGGGAATAATCTGTCCATTTCCCTCGTACTGTCCAGGAGTCTGAGGGCACGTGCACCACACACATGCGTGTGCGCACACACACATGACACACACGCACACCTTGTACACATGTGCACACACGGGCATCGAGCACACACCTGCGCAACATGCACACCATGCACACCACGCACACGCGTGTGCACCACGCACACAGGCACGCATATACACCTGGGAACACACACGTGCACACACTTTAATGCACATACCCGTAAGCACCGCACACGCACGTGCACACCCGCTAACGCACGCACACACATGCATGCACACACGTGCACACACAGGACACACACGCACACCTTGTACACATGTGCACACACGGGCATCGAGCACACACCTGTGCAACATGCACATGCACACCATGCACACCACGCACACGCGTGTGCATGCACACACACGACACACACGCACACCTTGTACACTGTGCACATATGGGCATCAAGCACACACCTGCACAACATGCACATGCACACCCTGCACACCACGCACACGCGTGTGCACGCACACACACGACACACATGCACACCTTGTACACTGTGCACATATGGGCATCAAGCACACACCTGCACAACATGCACATGCACACCATGCACACGCGTGTGCGTGCACACACATGACACACACGCACACCTTGTACAAATGTGCACACACGGGCATCGAGCACACACCTGCGCAACATGCACACCATGCACACCACGCACACGCGTGTGCACCATGCACACAGGCACACATACACACCTGGGAACACACACGTGCACACACTTTAATGCACATACCCGTAAGCACCGCACACACACATGCACACCCACTAACGCACGCACACACATGCATGCACACACGTGCACACACACGCACCATGCACATCTGTGGACACAGCCCTGATAGGAAGCTCTTTCCTGACCTGCCAGAGGCTAAATGCTACCTTTCCCTCGCGGGGCCTGTTGAGTGGCAGCCACACCAGTTAGTTCCTTCCCAAGGTGTTTATTTTCCAAAGAAGTGAACATGATGGGTTGTGCTCAGTGCCTCTTATCCGAGGATTCCCAAATCCTGGAAAACACCAAAGAGCTCTCACACTTGTCTCATGAACGATGTGCCATGTTCCTAATGAAGACGCTGGAGGACGACAGCGTGGGGCCCCTCCTTTCTTCGGGCGAGGTGCTGAGTCACTGGCAAACGCCCAGGAAGGAAGGAGGAACCTCCCGTCACGATCGTCCTTGTGTTGGCCACCACCTGCCCTGACAAAGCTCACGTGTCTGCCCACCCCCTCACAGTGCCGGAAGACACAGCCTGTGACAGAGCCGACTGGACATCTCTGTGCAAAATGCGAGATTTCAGGTGTAGACCCTTCGTAGCTCAGGGCTGCCTGTGAACTGCACGTAGTTCTGGTGGGGTCACGAGGTCACATGGGCCACTTGCTGACCCGAAGCTGTTCCCTAGCACCCCAACCTCCCCATCTTTCCATCCCCTGAGTCTTGTCCATTGGGTGCTGATTTTCTGTACTTTGAAAGTGACGGTATCGCGGGTAACTTTATGTTTTTTGTACTCTTTCACATTTTTCCAAATATATGTTTAAAAACATCAATTACTTTCGGGGCGCCTGGGTGGCTCAGTCGTTAAGCATCTGCCTTTGGCTCAGGTCATGATCCCAGGGTCCTGGGATCGAGCCCCGCATCGGGCTCCTTGCTCCGCGGGAAGCCTGCTTCTCCCTCTCCCACTCCCCCTGCTTGTGTTCCCTCTCTCGCTGTGTATCTCTCTGTCAAATAAATAAATAAAATCTTTAAAAAAAAAATAAAAAAAACCCATCAATTACTTTCAGGTCCTAGTATTTTTAACTAATAAAAAAATCATAACATAATTTTAAAAACCCAGAATTTTTACTAAAATGATTTGTCTTTCATTTGACAACAATGGTTGGTTAAAACTTTTGATGGCTGCCCATTAACTAGGAAATTAGGCATAAACTTCTTCACTTTGCACCTGGAATGCTGAGCAGCCCGACGCTAAGCTACGATTCTGGTTTTACTTCTCCCTGCTCTGCCCAAAGTACCAGTTCTCTCATGTCTACATCTTTCCCACCAGGGATTCCCTCTTCCCTACCCGACTAGCTCTGCTGGAGCTCGAGTCCCAACCTCTCCTTGGCCACGAGCCATTGCATCCACCAGGGCGAGCTCCCCACGACTCTGGGCGCCCTCCACCACGTGCCCTCACTGACCGCAGCACCATCCTGGCCTCACACAGAATGCAACGAGGTTCAACTCTGCAAAGACTGGCACCTCTCTGAGACCAGGAAGTGAACCAGAGCCTAACGGAGCGGCGTTTGCGTCCTTCAAGACGGGTTCTGAGAAGCAGGCCACTTTCTGAGCAGGGGACCCTCGTCTGGTCAGGAGCTCAGGTGTGGCGCTTCCCTGATTCTGACCTGCTCCATCTGCCACCCCCAGACCAGGGCAGGTGCAGACCCAGGGGCAGGTGTAGAAGGGCACAGCTCACCTTTACTCGGTTGCCTCCACCCTGAACAGCAGAGCATGAAAACCAAGCCCTTTTCAGAGAAGTGCATGTGGGTTGTGCGTCTCCGTGTCATTGTGTGTGAGCTCGGTCGGCTTCCTGCCTGCACACCGGAGGCCGCCGGGGCACCAGAGGGCCTGTTCCGCTCCCTGGGATGTTGAAATCCGGGCTATCATTTTTTTCATCCACCAGATAAAAATCCAAGCACTTAGCAATGCACTCTTCGGCAATGCTGTCCCGTGAAGATGCTCTCCTACGTGGCTCACAATGGCACAGCCATGACAGAGCAAATCAGGTGCAGTGTAGGAAAATTATGTCCTGTTTCTAGAAACCTCTTCACAGACACGTTGGCAACATGCAGAAAGACATCCACGGCTGGTTCACTTTGGCGCAGCTCATAAGAGCAAACCAACCAACCAACCCAAAAGCTGGAAGCACCCTGAGTATCCGTCGATCGGGGACACGTGGAATGAAAGATGTTTGCTCACAGAGACACGGAGGAGGGCTGTGCGGCCAGAACAGCCGAGCATGTGCGCCGCCCGTTACCACTCACCCAAGAAAGGGGCAGAGGGCACGCGGGGATTTCTGTGCACAGAGGGATAAGGGCCGAGGTTGGTGGGCATTTGCTTACACTAAAAGTACAATGACGTATTCATCCCCTCACTGGAAGCCCACTCCTCCCGCTCCCCAGCCCCCACCCCGCCCCTCCCACCACCATCAGTTTGTTCTCTGCATTTGGGGGTCTGATTCTGCTTTTTGTTTGTTGACTCATTTGTTATTTGTTTTGTTTTTGAGATTCCACATATGAGTGGAATCATATGGTATTTGTCTTTCTCTGTGACTGACTTATCTCACTTGGCGAAATACACTCCAGGTCCACCCATGTTGTCACCCATGGCGGGATTTCCTTCCTTGTTTTGGCTGAGCGATATTCCACCGTCCACAGGCACATCTCCATTACCCTGTCGTCCGTCAGGGCACGCTCGGCTTGCCTCCGTACCTTGGCTACTGTAGATGATGCTGCCGTGAACATGAAGATGAACGGATCTTTTCAAATCAGTGTTTCTGTTTTCTTTGGGGAACTTCCTGGTAGTGGAGTTGTGGGATGGTATGTATTTCTTTTTTCAATTTTGGGGGAATAAAAGGCACAGCACAGGGACTGCCACTGGGGATCCTGCAATAGGGCTGTGTGGGGACAGACGGCAGCTGCATAACGGATGGACTTGTTGAGTCCCCATGTTGTAACCCCAAAGCCAACATAACATTGTGTGTCCACTGCACTCAAATACAAACATACGGTGGAAGACAAACTATAAAACGCATTTTAAAGTGGTCACTTATGGGGAGAATGCAGCGGGGTCAGAAGCCCCCTTGCCCCGAAGACCAGGCTGGGAGGTGTGGTGGGTAAGGCCCACGCGCGCGGCCCACCCCGTAAATCCCACGCCCTCGGAGCCGTGATCGTCAAGCCCATCACTGGCACTAGGTGTAGATTTGACTCTAAATCTAATGTAACTATTGCCCGTAATTATCAAACAGTTAAATTTAAATTTAAAAATTCCTAACAACCAAAAGCTATGTGGCAGAAATGACACGAATGTGTGGGGATTTGGCAGCATAACCACAGACAGGGTCTCAAGTCCAGGACCTTGGAACTCCTGGGTCAGTGCCATCCCTGTAGGGATACAGTGGACGGACTAAAGGGACTGCAGAAGGAATCGGAAACTGTGTTTTCAAGAATCGAATTGTGGTTCTGTGTTTCTGAGCCTCGTGTGTGTCTCAGTGAGCCCTTCCCTTAGGCCACAATATTTATGGACGGAATAATACAATGCGTGAGATTTCCCCCAAACCGTCGGGAGATTTGGAGCAGAATGAGGCGGGCGTGCGGCTGGGACAGAGCTCTGGTAGGTGGCTGCTGCTGAGGTGGGACCATGAGCACAGGGAGATTTACTGGACTGTTCATCCTGCTTTTCTTCGTGTCTGATTTTTTTCCATGATAAACAAATAAAAGGTTTGCTGAGTGACGTGCTGGCTGGTGCTGCCAGCTGAGGAGGAAGGTTTATATTTGACCAACATTTCTATTTCTAGGCATTCACACAAATGCCCTCCGTGCGGCCCTCAGAAAGCCGTTTGTCAGCCCTGCCCCATGACGTCCGCTCACAGGCGGGGTCTGCCGCTGGGGTGGGCTCTGCAGCCCCTGGCCCGGCAGCTCGGCTGCTCCCAGCACCAGCGACCCGGGGGCCCCGCGGCGTGTCCCCCACGACCCTCCCCGACGTCGATGCACGGAGACTGCCGTCTTTCCTTCCTTGGCCACGCAGCTAGGCACACACTGGCTGTGAGGCCACCAGGAATTTAGCACCGGCTCGGGACTAACGGACAGGAGAGAAAGCGAGAAAGCAGGGGACTGCACCCCTGCACACGCACACAAGGACAGCAGCTGGGCGGGGGCCGTCAGCGCGCTCACAGAGGGTGACACGCACGTTCACGGCAATAATTCTCCCCAGGATTGGGACGCTTCTTCCAGGACGATCCCACAACACTTAAAATCGGTTTACCCACCATGGGCCTGGAGGACCTCAAAGTATATTTGCCCCCTCAAGATGACTCCCAACTGAAGCGAACATAAGCCAGTCCACGCTATGCAGATGGCAATCCAGGGCGGAAGGAGCCGGGGCCTCGAGGCCGCGTCCCCTCACATCCAGGCTCTCGAGGGGCAGTGGGTTCGGGCTGAGCCGCCTGGTAGGTACGTCCACTGTCCACTTCCCTCCTGGGTGTCACCTCCGCCCCACCGCAGGACACCACCGTCCCTGTGCCATTTCCACCACCTTCTGGGAGGCTGGATGGTGGGTAAAAACTAGGGAGCTTCCGACATGGAAAAAGCCCTTCACATGGCCACTTCAGTTCATTTGAACTTAAAATACAGACAGAACATCAGTGGCTGGGAAGCTCCCGTATCTACCTGAATGCGAGCCTGGGAAGCCTGCAGGGTGGTGCTTACCCAGTCCGGGGGGCGGCGCTGTGGCGGGCACTCTTCCCGTGGCATGGTGAGGAGCTGACCTGGTTAGACCAGGCAGCAGGAGAACAGGGACTCAGATGCACCCCTTGGTGCTTCTCGACCCCCTCCATCAAATTCTCACTGGTAGCCACCAGCCTAGAAGCGGCATCATGGAGGAGCTCATCTCTACAGACGTCTGCTCTCCTGAAGAAGGCAGGAGCCAGTCTGCTTGTCCGTAGGGCCGGCCCCAACGCCCAGCCCTGCAGTTTAGCTGCGCAGAAACCACGGTGTGCATCAGCCACGACAGTCGGCACCTGCCTTTGAAACAGCCGCTCCTTCCGTTTGGCACTGATGCTGAAAAGAAGGAAACATGCATGACTAAGAAAAGCTATATCTGGGTTTTTTAATGTTACTGCCTGCCTTTGTTTTCCTATTTTCCTGTGCAATTTAAAACTTGTTTTCCTATACACAGATAATGGTTGTGAACACTGAAATTTGGATGGATTCTGTTTAGAAAGATAACTGGTTAGAAAACAAGCAAGCAGCTCTCTGGCCTCACCTTGAGGCTCGGACGGTGAGGTTTTCTGGTCTTTGCAATAAACATGTGAGCCTCGTGGGCCAGAGCTTGGACACCGCTGGTCCCTGAAAACGCATGAGACCCCCCCCTCCCCGGGAGACGCACTCTCTCAGGCTGGGTGGCCATGTCATGAATGACTTAATATTTTCTTGAAAATATTTGTTCTACACCAAACGAGGCCCTGGGCCGTGCTTGGGGCAACAGGCCCCCCCGAATCGCTGTGGGTTTGTGCAGAGCCTTGCTGCCAAGCAGATGCTCCTTTCCCGCCAGAGCCTCAGCCCCGAGCTTCCCATTTGCAGTGGTTTGCCCGTGGCCGCGTCCTTTCCGGACACCCAGGACAGCGCCCTCCGCGGGCTCCCGGTGTGGGCTGGGGCAGAGCGCCCCGTCTGGTCTGTAGAGCCCGGTGGAGGTGCAGACCAGACAAGCAGCCGTGGGCCCAGCATCAGCAGGCAGGGCTGCAGAGGGAGGACCCCGCCACGCCGTGCCCCCTCCCGCCGCATTCCTTGGGCGGTTCCCACAGGCAGCCAGGCCGAGGGAGGTCAGAGCGGCCCAGACAAAGGAGCCCCCCCGCTGCTGGGCCTTGGCTGGGCTGTCAGTCCTGCTGATTCATGACTCCACCTTTCATCTCCCTGAGGCGAGAGAGGGGCCAGAAAGACCCATTTCACAGCTGACAAGATTGAAGGGGCACAGGGCGGTGGGCGGGGCGAGGGTGGGGGCAACCCCCTTAAATTTGTGTTGTTGAAACCACCTGCTAAAGATAGGCAGGTTGTCTTCTCTTCCTGGGCTTCATTCCTCCCCCACAATGGGACGTGCGTTTCAGATGCAGCCGGACACACAGGCAATTCGTGATCTGGGGACAATTACGCCGTGTGGCTGGAGGGGCGGGGTGGGGGGACGGGAAGGCCCCCCAGCCCGCAGCGCCCTGAGCAGAGCCTCTGCCAGTCTGGCTGAGGTCGGCGTTCCTGCGGCAGGTTACATGCGAGCAGAAGCTAGTAACTTTATGAAAACACTGATGTTGAGATAAAATATGGTTTGTGACATCAGACCTGTCAGGGGGTGTGCGTGTGCACACAATGTTGACGGAGGGAGAACAGCATAATAGGAAAGAAGCAATATATGTCTTTTTAAGAGAGTCTATTTGTAACAGGATTTTCCCCAGTGGCTCCTAATTTGTCTGCTCTGAAACCAGCAAATGAATTAATTTAACATACGTTTTAACTGATGATGGACATTATGTCTCCCAAAATAATTCAATCTAATTTTCTTTTAATCAATAGGGCCATCACCTTCTGTAAGAAGGATTTTCTGAGTATTTTTAGGTGATGTTTTAAAGGATGTGGGAGGAAGTGGTGTCCCAGTGGAGAGGCATTTGTGAAAGAGAGGACAGCGTCTGTGCACGTGGGTGAGCGTGGGTGTGCGTGGCCCCAGCGGGAGGAGTCAGCAGGTCGGCAACCCAGGGCGGCGGGCGCCCCCTCAGATCCCTGAGCTGCACTGGGCGTGGGTCTGCAGCGGGCTTGTGTGTGTCCGGGAGCCGGAGCCCTGGGTCCCTCCTGCAGACGCCGTGTTGTTCGCGGGTCCGGCCTGCGCTTGCCTCTGGGTGTGAACACGATAGTGAGCATTCCCAGGACCCGACGTCTCTATTTCTCATCAAAGGGCTTACTGATTATTGACTCAGAATTTGGTGTCTCTCTTTCAACGATGAGTTTTCAAAGAGCACGTTGCAGGGCCTTGCAGCCCACGCCCTGTCGCCAAAGTTCTGCACCCAGGACTGAGGTCTTCGTTTGTGCAAACCCTTCATTTTCTGCTTGCTGGATCTCCCAGCTGTCTCTGTCTGTCCTACAGAGGTTAACAATTGTGCTTCTTTTTCCTTGGCAGAAAAGGCAGGACAAGGAGAGCCAATAAGAGCAAGCCATTCATTTTTTTTCTGTGAGGCAATGATTTCTTGAAAATAAAAGCACCCTGTTCTTACCCATTTTTCTTTCCTGAGGTCTCTGCTACAAACTCCTCTAATCGCCAACTCTGGCTCGTGCTGTGTTAACTTAGGCGTCTTTTGAAAGGGCCCGCACCATCGGGACGCTGCAGGGGCATTCCCATGGGCACGCACACGTGTCCGAAGGCTGTGTGGTCAGAAGGGAAGCTGAGGGGAAAGCAGAGAGGGGTGGGACAAGCACTGGGATAGATCTGGATGGACCGTCACCCGGGGAGCCTCAGGCCCAGGACCGGTGGCCCTAAACTGGGCAGGATATTCTCGTTCCTTTGTCCCGAAGCTCTCTCCCTCCCCCGCACCGTGGCAGGGATGTCACCTTCCCTCTGCTGCCCCCACCCCTTTGTAATCAATACAATCCTCAGTGGTTGCTTAGAGAAGCATATTTTTAGGGTGAATGGCCAGGGCTCAGATTTGGGGCTGGGGAATGAGATCAAAGAAGCCCCCCCCCGCGGCACTCCCCATGTGGAGTCAGCCCAGGCTGCATTGTGAGTGCAGCCCCCTCCCCTCCCTCACCTTCCCCCCTCCCAGGACCCCTGGCGGCCGAGCTGTCACACCAGACCCTCCAGACACGCCCTCCAGGCCACTGACGGCCCAGACCGAGGGACAGCCTACAGGTCGGGGCTGGACGGGCACACTGGGCTGGGCAGGGCTGGGAGGCTGCATGTCACTCGCGACAGGGACCCTCGGACCCACGGCTGCATCTCGCCACCAGTAGCTGCTGGCTTGTGGAGGAGAGCGTCATCGTATCACGCGACCAACTCTTGGAGAAACGACCTAAACACGATTTTGTGTGAAGTCACTGTCATCTGGATGCTGAAGGATCGCACACCGTGAATTCGTCTTCACTTCGGTCAGGGCCTGGACGGTGCTCGGACGCTGGGACGGCCCCGACCCACTTCTGTGCGCTGGCGCCTGGGCGGCTCCGCTTGGGACTCAGCCCCCGCTGCTGGGTCCTCAGACGCCTGCACCCCAGCCTCGGTGACAGGTTCCCACCACGTGAGGGGAACGTTGGCCCTCACGGCCCAGGAGTAGAGGGCTCAGGTCCTGCGGGGCTGGTGGGGGAAGGATGTGCAGAGGGCCTCTTGTGGAAGTGAAGAGCTCGGTGCCAACCTGCCGGGCTGTGCACACACAGCGTGTACACGAGCATGGATCATTCCAGAAGTCCTTGTTTGGGGGAGACCACCTCATTGCTCCACATCCCTCCTTTACGGCCGTAAATCCATCTGCAGCCATTCACGCCGGCTGGCGCGTGGTCGGCTGCCCCAGGCAGGCCTGGTTGCCCCCCTCCTCCATGCTTGTAACAGAGGACAGGCCCCTACTCCAAGGTCAGAGCACAGCCTTAGCATCCCGAGGACTGGAGCCTGAATCCAGAGTCCGCCTCCCTTGCTGTGTGACTTTGAACAAGTCCCTGAAATTGGGAGCTGCGGTTTTCCTGATGCACAGCAGGGCCCACTTACCTGCATGCGGTGGTTGCAAGTTAAGTAAGTTGACTCACGGGAGGCCAGGAGCAAAACGCGGGGTGCAGGGCGTGGGATCCTTCCATTCACTGCCCTGGGAGAGCTGGTGCAGGGACAGCAGGACGGCAGCGGTGACTTGACGGGCATCAGATTATTTCCTGGCAGACGAGGCTCTGAGGGAGGATGAGCAGGGATATAGTGTGGAGGCCTCCACGCTGGAGACGGTCTTGGAGGGAATCAGCCGTGGCACCTGGTAACTCAGCCTGCGAGTGCCCTAGCCCCCGTCGGAGCAGGCGCCCTTCTCGGACTGCAGAGAGCTTGCAGGACGGCAACAACCCCTCCAGTCTGCGAGGGTCGCACGCCTCTGCTGCCTCACTTTTTAAAGCCATCACCATTTTTGAGATACAGCACAGTAGGCAAGCATCTTTGCTCCCACTTCCCCAGTGGGCAAACTGAGGCTGGGGGGACAGGACTTGCCACTAGTCAGTGGCAGAATGGGGCTAGGACCCGCTTGTACATCTCTCTGTGGTAGCTCACTGTCGGCTTTGAAGCTGGTTGCTCCCATCAACCGTAAGGAAATACATTCCCCGGAATGAAAAGTAGAACAATAAATTTTTATCGCATTATATTTAAACTGAAATAAAGTTGAAATAACGTTGAAATAAAGTTGAGTGTGAATCAATTCTTTTAATTGAAAGGCATTGAAAACACATTGGATTTGTATAGTACTTTAAAAAGCACGGTGACGAATCTCCCGTAAAGAGGCAAATCTTTTTGACATGTGAATAGTCATCCTTAATGTTTCTACACTAAAGGTTTTTTCTTCTTAAATATCACCTTTTCTTAAACCAGGTCACACCTTCATGAGTGGTCTGAGAGAGAAAGGGTTTGACAGCGCAGCTCTCTTTCACTGATGGGCTTTCGCAACAAGTATAAATAAGACAAATGTTTAAAAAAGAAGAACCTTTGTAGCAATTTCTCCAATTTCTCTCCAATTTCCTTTCTTGCCATTTCCGTGTGTTTGTGGCTTGGCTCATCTGAGCAACAAAACCAGAGGAGAATCCTGGTGGTTAAGATGCCCTCAGGTCCCTTCTACCCGAGTGCCTGACCCACCGCGACGGAACCTGGTCCTGGAGACGGAGACGCGCTTCACTACAACCTCCTCCAAGAGTGGACAGAAGCCGGGTCTGGACTTGGTGCCGTCCTGGTCAGGTCAGTGCAGTGCAGAGGAGGGACCGCGGGGGCCCCTCCCATGGCAGCGCTGGAGACTCGGGCCATTGTCGACCCCTAACTCCAGCAAGCTGTGCACACCTTCTGAGAAACGAAGTGTGGTGCTTCTTCTCCACACCACCTCTTAAAAGGAGATTTGATCCAACTAGCAGAGTTTTATTTGAGGCTTTTTAAGAATTCTTTTTAGGGCGCCTGGGTGGCTCAGTTGGTTAAGCGACTGCCTTCGGCTCAGGTCATGCTCCTGGAGTTCCGGGATCGAGTCCCGCATCGGGCTCCCTGCTCGGCAGAGAGTCTGCTTCTCCCTCTGACCCTCCTCCCTCTCATGCTCTCTGTCTCTCATTCTCTGTCTCGCAAATAAATAAAATCTTAAAAAAAAAAAAAAAAAAAGAATCACATTTAAAAAAAAAAAAGAATTCTTTTTAGTCATTTATTGGCAAAGATGTTACAATAGTCATGAACAATCCAGATGACAAGATATTGTCTCATATACCCACAGGTATTTGATTAATAAAAAGTTTTCTTAATTGAAGTATAGTTGACATATAACATATTAGTTTCAAGTGTATAACATAGTGATTTGGTAATTTATACACATTACACAATGCTCACCGCAGTTAAGGGTGGTTACCGTCCATCACCAGAGTTATTACTGACTCCGTTGCCCTGTTGTAGTAACATCATGGTATTACTGACTGCGTTCCCTGCACTGTACTTTCCATCCCCATGACTTACTCACTGCATTGCTGGAAGCCTGTCCCTCCCGCTCCCTTCACCCACTTTGCCCATCACCCCTCCCCCTCCCCTCGGCAACCGACAGTTTGTTCTCTGTATTCACAGATCTGATTCTGCTTTCCGTTTATTCATTTGTTTTGTCTTTTAGATTCTACACATGAGTGAGATCATATGGTATTTGTCTTTCTCTGACTGCCTTAGTTCACTTAGCCTAATACTCTCTAGCTCCATCCATGTTGTCACAAATGGCAAGATCTCATTCTTCGTTATGGTCGAGTAATACTCCTTTGTATGTGTATACCACATCTTCTTTATCCATTCATCAACAGATGGACACTTGGGCTGTTTCCATAATTTGGTGTTGCAGATAATGCTGCTATAAACATAGTGTGTGTATATCTTTTCAAATTAGTGGTTTCATTTTCTTTGGCCAAACACCCAGTAGTGCAATTGCTGGGTCGTAGGGTAACTCTACATTTAAGGCTTTGAGGACCCTCCGTACTGTTTTCCACAGTGGCTGCACCAGTTTGCCTTCCCACCAGCCGTGCACGAGGTTCCCCTTCCTCCGCATCCTCGCCAACACCTGTTGTTTCTTGTGCTGTTGATTCTAGCCATTCCGACAGAAGTGAGGTGGTATCTCATGGTGGTTTTGATTTGCATTTCCCTGATGATCAGTGATGCTGAGCATCTTTCCATGTGTCTGTTGGCCATCTGGGTGTCTTCTGAGAACTGTTTTTTCAAACCAACTTAGAATTTTAATTTTGTTGGTTTGATGCCCTCGTTGGAATCTTTTCTGATACCTCAGTGTTATATTAGCCAAAATGTTTGTGACAAACTCATTTAACAATAAAAGGAGCTCTGACAAACTGAGGGAGGGAATGGGAGAAGCGTGCGGGAGATTTTTCTTCTTGTTAAGTTGTGAAGGAATGCGAGGGTCCTGAAGTCCTTGAGTTCTGACCCAGCTCCTTCCTTTTAAACCAGATCCCACCTTGTACTTTGTTTTCTACACTGATGAGAACCATCTCCTTAGCTTGAAAATGAGATTAGTGTGGCTCTGGAATCTTAGAGGCAAAAGGGAACTTGGTTCAAATCCGTCCACTCTACAGGTGGAGAAACCGAGGACTGGGGAGGTGCATGACGTTGGTTTCTGTTGACTGCTTGTTAGAGAGGGAGGGGGGTTGGGTGACACGGGGGAGGGGCTGAGAGACTGGGGGGAGGGCAGGGGCTGGGTGACCCCGGGGGAAGGGGCAGGGTGATGGGGGAGGGGCTGGGTGATGGGGGAAAAGGCTGGGTGATATGGGGGAGGAGCTGAGTGACACATGGGGAGCTGGGTGACCCCGGGGGGAGGGGCTGGGTGACAAGGGGGGCAGCTGGGTGACCCCCGGGGAGGCAGGCTGGGCACAGGCTGTCTGACAACTCTAGATCGTGTCCTGGAGAGCCAGGCCTGCTTTCCGCCCAGCTGAAGAGTTAAGCAGACAGAGACCCGTTACTATCAGAGGGTAGAACCTGGAGCCGTACCCTCCTTGTCGGTCGGGGTTGATCCCACGTTGCTTTATTGTGCTCTCAGGCTTCAATCCGGTTACATGAACTGTTCCGTTTATTGACACTGCCTTCATCACCACCCTGACAGGAAAAAGACTCTTTGATTCCCATTTGTTTTCCTTGCCAAAATAATAAAGACTGTGATGAATGTTTGTAGTAGTACCCGCCACCCCCCCTCTTCTGGAAGAGAGAGCAAGAACGAAGCAGGGGGGAGGGAGCAATAATCACCTTAGCAGTAAATGGAAAAAGTACAGGGTGCCAATAATGGATCTGATGGCAACATGAGCTCAGGGTTCTGAGAAAGGAAGGGGAGAGGAAGAAGGAAGAAGGGAGGGAAAGGAAAGGAAGGAAGGAGGAAATGGGGAGAGAGGGAAGGAGGGAAGGAGGGAGGGGAAGGAAAGAAGGAGGAAGGAATGAGGGAAGGAGGGAGGAAGGAGGGGAGGAAAGAAGGAAAAAGGGAGGGAAGGAGAGAGGGAAGGGCAGGAATCCGTAGTACACTTTTGCTGCTGGGCACTTTTCACCTCATGAGTGGAGGACTGAGTCTGTGGAAAGGTAGAGATGAAGGAGGCATCCATCCCTTGGTCCCTGGGAAAGGAAGGAACGGGCTTGGAGAAGAGATAAGACCTGGAATAAAGGGAGGAACTTCAGAGAATCAGGATGGCGCTGAGAACCAAGAGCAAGCCCCCTACCCGTCCCCCGTCAGAACAGAAAAGCACCAGCACAGCCTCCCTGCAGGAACAGCCAGGGAAGCCGCCTCCTCCTCACGGCGCCTAGAGGCCGGGAAGGGAAATCAGCATCACCGTGTCACACCTCATCATGGGTGCTGTGGGGGTGCCATTTTTGTAGGGCTTTTTAAAAGCATGTAGCACACACAGTTCTACAGGAACCTGCTCTGATTCTTGCTGATTCCCACTCAAGTGAGATAATACCCACTTAGGAGAAGGTCCTGATGGAAAGCCAAGGACCCCCTGCTGGCTGCCACGAGCCAGCATGCAGCTTCTTCAGTGTGAACCGGCCCTCCCGGCCGGAACAAGAGGGTCGCCACCATCCTCGGCCGGTGCCCCCAGGGACGGGGTGTCAGTCCCAGTGACTGTGGGGAGACAGGGGCAAGGGAGGACACTGACTCTGGGCTTTGCTCTATCTGTGCTGATCACACAGCTGGGGGCCGGTCACTAAGACGCAGAAATCCCCTGGCTCGCAATCAAGCGGTGCTGGGTGCCGGGGTGGGGGCTGGAAGGGATACCAGTCCCCACATCTGTCTGCACTTGCAGACCACGCTCCTACTTCAGCCAAATCACAAAACAGGATTGATTTAGGCTATGGCCAACTGACATACGCCATCAGAAAAGTCATCCTTTCTTGGGGGATTCCCTAGCTTTCCTGGTTTGGGGGCCACCCGCAGGTGCACAGAGATCTGACGTCATATGATGTACACGTGCATGTCCTTCCAGGTGTGTCTCCAGGCTTCTGCCTGTGCTGCGCTGGTGATCTTCCCTTCCATTTCACCTGGGACCTGCTCACTAGACCCACTGGGACAATGCACGGGTCCCCTGGCATGCTCACCTCCACCTGCCCTGCTGGCTCACATGGGGCTCCATTAGCAACACAGTCACACAGGTGCACAGAGAGCTGGCAAGAAGCCTGGAGTTGTGGGCTGGGGCCCCTACGCTGTCTCAGCAGGTTGTTTGGTCTTGACCTTTCCATGTCTGAG
>NC_138371.1:175197756-175299025 GCF_054177405.1 Leptonychotes weddellii | reverse complement strand
CGCGTGGCTCCTCCCGGGGGAGGAAGGTGAGTCTCCCCGGATTTGCCGCTTGTTGGGTCCCTGCTGGAGGAGCAGTGGCCCGACTGTGCCGCGGATCATGGTTTATGGCAACCCCGAGCTGAGAGCCAGCGCCTGGGCTCCGCCTCTGCAGCCGGCTTCCCTGCTCCAATACCTGGGAGCTCTGCCGCACTCAGGTACCCCCGGTCTTTCTGTGACCCCGAGGGTCCTGAGACCACACTGTCCTGGAGGGTTCCACCCCCCGCTTAGCCACCGGAGTGACGTCCCTCAGCGGAGCAGACTTTTGAAAGTCCCGATTTTGTGCTCCGCGGCTCTATCACTTGCCAGAAGCGGCTGACGGAGGCCCCTCCCCCGCCATCTATCCTCCTGAATATCGCCTCGGATTCACTTCTCCGCGTGTCCTACCTTCCAGAAAGTGGTGGCTTTTCTGTTCAGAGAGTTGTTGCTATTCTTCGAGCTCCTGTTGGGTTTGTAGGTGTTCAGAATGGTTTGATCCCTATCCAGCTGAATTCCTGAGAGGAGACGAAATCCAGGTCTCCTACTCCTCCGCCATCTTGCTCCGCCCCCCTCTAAATGTGATTTTTTTTGAAAAGATGAAAATGTAGTTTTCCTGGATTGATAGTGTCTAAAAGAAAGTCAAATCCTCTCTTGAGAAACAGGTTATATCAAGATATATATAAGACTTAGAGAATTACTAGAAATGTATTCTGGATATGGAAACTATAGTAACTTAGACACCTCTTCCCCAAATGAAATACTTAAGTATAGATCTAACAGAATAGGCATATGATTTATACGCTGAAAACTCCAAGATGCTCCTGAAAGAAATCAAAGTAGACCTAAATAAATGGAGAGGCATACCATGTTCACAAACTGGAAGACTCAATATAGCCACTATACCAATTTTTCCCAAATTGATCTATAGATCTAATGGAATTCCAATAAAAATCCATGATGGACTCTTCACAGATATAAGGAAGTTGATTTTATTTTATTATATTTATTTATTTATCCCAGAGAGAGAGAGAGAGAGAGCGGGGGCGGGGGCAGAGGGAGAGAATCTTGAAGCAGAGTCCCTGCTGAGCACAGAGCCTAGGCTCAATCTCATGATCCATGAGATCGTGACCTGAGCCAAAACCAAGAGTCGGACACTCAACTGACTGAGCCACCCAGGCGCCCCTAGAGAAATTGACTTTAAAATTTACATGGAAAGTCAAAGGAAATAGAAGAACCAAATCATTTCTAAAAAAGGAGAATAAAGTCGGAAGAATAAACCACTGGTCTTGAAGACTTTGTATAAAGCTGTAGCTATCAAGGCAGCATGATATTGCAGAAGGGATTCAGGTCATAGAGTCCAGAGACAGAGCCACACAATATGACTGGTTGGTTTTTGATGAAGCCTCAAAAATATGTCAACGGAGAAAAGATAGTCTTTTCAGCAAATTATGTTGGAAAAATTGGTATCCATTTAAAATATAACTTGATATAACCCTCACACCTTATACAAAAATTAACCAAAATGGATCTCAGAACTACATGTAAAATATAAAACTATAAAACTTTAAAAGAAAGTATAGGAGAGATTGTTTGTGATCTGAGAACAGGCAGAGTTGATAGCTGTGTCTCCAAAGGCATTAATTCATAAAAAGAAAAATCAGTAATTGGACTTAATCAAAGGTAAAAACTATTTATCTGTGAGAGACACTCCTAAACAGATTAAAGCTGACCTATGGCAGAAAGCACTTGCCACTCATGTCCAGTAAAGGACTGGTGCCCAGAACATACAGAGAACTACTATAAGTTGACAGTAAGAAACAAACAGCCCAATGAAGAAATGGGCAACAGACATATCACCAAAGAGAACATCTGAGAAGCACTTGGCACGCATGGTTAGCCATTGAGGAGTGCCACTTACAACCATGGTGAGACACTCCTACCCGCCATTAAAGCACCTTCCGTGAAACATTGTGCCACAGGGGTGCGGGTCAGAATGGCCGTGACTGAATGCTCACATGCTGCTGGCAGGAATGACAGCTGAGCTGCGCGGCCACCCTGGGAGACTCTAAACTGGAGGACACACCTACCATGTGACCAGCCCTCCCGCCGCTCCCAAAGACCCTTGAGCAGTGGGCCTCAATCAGGGCAGTTACCCCTGGGGACATTTACCAAAGTCTGGAGGCACTTTGGTTGTCACAACTGGGTTGGGGTGCTACTGGCATTGGGTACTTAGAGGCCATGGATGCTGCCATATATCCTGCAGTGCATAGAATAGCCCCCAAAGGAAGTATCATCTGGCCCCAAATATTAGTCACACCAAGGTTGAAAATCCTGCCCTGTACAAACGGAAACATGCTCACAAAAAAGCCTGCACAGCAATGTTTATAGAAACTCTAGTCTTAAATATTATAAAACCCAGGGAATAACCTAAATGTGCTTTAGCAACAAGTGAGTAGATAAACAGAGGCACACCATGCACCACGATGCGGTTCAACAATAAGCAGGTGCAAGCTGCTAATAAAACCAACAGGGTGGCTAGATCTCCAAGATGTTATGCTCGGTAGGTAGGTCATGGAAGGCCACCTGGAAGGTCACCTACTGTGTGATTCCTTGCATACTGCATTTCAGATGACAAAACCAGTGAGAGAGCCGGTGAGCTGTTTCCTGGGGACAGGTGTGAGGGGAGGGTGTCACTGAAGAGGGGTATGAGTGCAAGCGTGGAGGGTGAAGGATCTATTTGCCAGCAGATTTGTGGGGGTCACATGCATCTTATTGTACTATTCACAGAACTGCACAATCCCCCAATTTTACTGTGCTTTAATTTTAAAAATAATATTAAAAAGTAATCATTAAAAATGAAAAGAAAAGCAAAACTAGGAAGAGAAATCCTAAACACGAAGAATTATTGTCCAGAATATATAAAGAGTTCCTGTGCATCAAAAGGAAACACACAACCCCACGGTTGACATGGGCGAAACACTGGAACAGACATTTCATGGGTGACAAGAGCAGGAACATGAACAGCAAAACAAAAAAGAGAGAGAATAAAAAAAGATGTGCAACCTCATTAGTGCCAGAAAAATACACATTAAATTAAAAATGGGGTAATAACTCATATTCCCTAACTGGCAGGAATCAAATAGTCTGATAACAGGCAGTGTGAGGATACAGAGTAACTGAAACTCTCAGACACTTGACTCACAAGAATTAAATTGGTAAAATCTCTTTTGAAATCTGGCATTATCTACTCCAGGGGGTTGAGGAGTGTTTCCCCGAAAGACAGGTCCATGTCCTAACCCCTGGAACCTGTGAATGTGACCTTATTTGGAAAAAGGGTCTTTGCAGATGGAATAAGTGAAGGATCTTGAGGTGGGATTGCCTCGGCTTACCTGAATGGGCCCCAAATATAATGATGGGTGTCCTTACAGGCGGCAGGGGGAGATTTGAGCCGGAAGAGGAGAGGCCACGTGATGTGGGAGGCAAAGTCTGCAGAGGGTGTGTGGCCGATCACACCTCAGTTTCAGATTCTGGCCTCCAGGACGACAAGAGAATAATCTCCATTGCTGTGCGCCTCCCCGTTTGAGGTCGTTTGTCCGGTGACTGCAGGACATAAACACACCTACAGATTTTGAAAGTGTGCACACTTCCTATGACCCAGCTGATGAACTCTCCGATGAAGTCCCATTTGGTAAACACTTTGCTTTTCCACTGCAGGAGCACGTTTCCCACTAGAATTCAGTGCCTAGGTGTGTGTCACTGGAGCAAAAGTACCCAGTGCTTCTTCCAGAAGGCTCTCTGTTGTCTTCTGTCTCATTTTATTCTCTTCTGCTCTATTCTATCCCTTTTTCATTAAAAAATAAAATGCTGGTTGCATCTCACAAAATAAACTTCTTAATCCACGGAGGATCATAACTGACAGTGTGGAACCACGGCCCTAAAGAACTCCTGCCAGTGTTTGCACCAAAGTTTCATAACCGCGAAGATGACACGAAGGGGGGTCGACACCACATCCCTCGTTGGGAGAGCAGCCGTACATTGTACATGGCGGGTGGGTGGGAACAGAGGACGGGAATGAACTCCAGTTACTTAAATCAACATGAGTAGATCTCAAAGACATGACAGTGAGTGAAAAAAGGTAAGTTGTGGAAGAATATACACATAATGGTCTATTTACAAGGAATGTACACACATCTTGGTCAGAAACAAGGAAAAGAATGTTTCTCGGTGACACACATATGGGGGATCTCCTTTTAAGAAGAAAGGGAATGGTGAAGACAGAGCTACTCAGCTGCCCCTGGGTATCAGGGAAGAGGTGTGATGGAGGAGGGAGCCGGGAAGTCCCTTGGAGGTCCCCTTCCATTTGTCTGATCTCAGCTCTCCCCGACACAGTGGCTGGGGTGCTGACAGCATTTGCCTCACGTGCAGAGGGTTGCATGGTCATCCTTCTCTCGGCCATGGCTAGTTGCCTATCTCATATACATTCGCTTCTTTCTTCCAAGGACACGAACTTTTCTTTGGAGCAGCAACGTTCCCAGTTCTAAACACTCCAGTGTGCTTCCTACAGGAACACCGTTGCTGACGCAAAGTCCGTTTTCCTTACAGAGCCCCTGAAGGCCATGCCCTGCACTCCCTCATTCTTCCATTTACTCAACACATACATAACGACCCGCCTGCCGCTTTCCTAGCACCATGCTCCATGCAGGGGGGGCAGGCGGCAATGAATGAAAAGGGGCATCATCACCCTCAGGACCTTACTAAGTGATGATACGGTGAGTATGTTCTGTAACACTGTCTGTGTGTAATTTTAATAAGATAAAATTTGTTTTAATTGTGTGGCTGTAATATAGGACATTCTACATTTTCTTAAAAATTGGAAAATTTGAACATATACACAAAAATCTTTGAGAGTAATAGTGTCGGGGTCTCATTTTGCTTTTCTGGCTTTTTTTTCCTGCTCTCATTTGTCTCTGTCTCATCTTGTTCTGACTGTTGTATATTCAACAACAGCAACCCGTTGTTCCTTTTACAATTGAATAGAGGTTTTCAAGCAGAATGGCAAGATGGCCTCTATTCTAAGACTGGTCTTCTCTGGCTTTCTCTCTACCCCAGCTAGGAGTATGGTTTTTTATAAACCTACAAACATTGTGCCCTCCACACTGGATTTGTCTATTTCAGCTTGTGATTATTCTAGGTCTTCTGTGGCATTTAAAGGTTGGGGAAGGGACCTCACGCTAACCCCCAGTGCTTTTACCTTTTGAAGGAGCGTAAGATCTACCCGCCATAGATTTCGCTAGAGCATCTCTTCAAAGACTGCCCATCAAAGTCGGAACAAAGTCTAACTCTTGGCAGAGCATAAAACGCCTTTCAAGACGGGACGCTTTTCCTCACGCCTTCTTCCCCGCATCCGGCACTCCACCTTGGCTGCAGCTTCCTGCAGATCAGCAACTGTGACCCAGCACTCTCGGAATGTAGGTTAAGCCCAAGAGGAAAGTGAATATTTATTGAACTGAGTTCAACTAATATTAATTAAACACTTACTATGGGCTAAGCATCGTGCCACACCCGCTGGTGTACAAGACAGAAATTCTTAGGTGATATCCCATTAACATTGACCAAAGAAACCAAAGAAATTGTTGGAGAAGAGGTGGCATTAAAAGGAATTCCCTACATCTGTTCAGCATCTCAGAGTACAAAGTATTTCCAAATGTATGTTCTCCTCTGATTCTTACAACACACCGAGAAAGTGGAGCTGGTACCTATTGTCCCGTTTTACAAATGAAGAAACTGAAATCCAGAGATGTAGATTTTCCTAAGCAAGGAGTTTGAAAATGGAGGACTCCAAGTACAGATACCCTGGCTCCAAGTCTCAAGAGCCCCGCTCCTCTGTTCTGCTAGTGAGTCCTGACCCGACCAGCCAGCCAGGGACAAATACCCACTGAGCACCTCTCCTGGACAGGGCCCCGTTTTAAGGGCTCGGTGCCCAGCAGAGAAGACACCCCCGGTGTCGTTAACACAAAGTTCCACGTCCGTGGACCGAGCGTGGCTCCCTAAGTGGCGAGCCACACACAGCTGCCTGGGGGGCGAGGGGGGCTTTCCTTGGACAAAGATTGCCTTAGGGGATTCCGACCGGCCGTCCCCTCCGGCAGGCTGGTACCCGTGGCCTGTCTGTGTGATCCAGAGGCGTCTTTGCAGTCATGAAAGAGAAAATGGGCTGTGTCTGCCCATCACTCTCCAGCTGTCAGACCTCTCTCTCTCTCTCTCCTGTTCACAGAAAATCAGACGTGTCTGGCAGCCCTTATCATCGCGAAGTCATGCCGGATGCACTGGTATCCTGATTTATTCAAGATGTGTGTACATTACCTGCACGACGCTTCTCCCCTCTTGTTCACTGAGGATCCTCTCAATACAGCTGCCATAGATCTCAAAACCCTTCATTATTTATGTGGTGGAGAACATCGCAGGTCCTGTAGGAGGAAGCCAGACTTGGCACACCTACGTTAAGACTTTGTTTGATTAAATACTGTGTTCTTTGAACTCAAGCAGCACGGGATTGGTCTTTTTAATCTCTGCTTCCCATTAAAAAACAGTGAAATCCTCCTAGTAGGATTCTTAGTTATTAGATAGAAGAGTTCCATTGACTGAGAGTTACAGAAATCCCTCAAAAAATAGCATTTGGTGTTTTCTATCCCAGATCCTTTAACCAAATGTGATTTTGAACATAAAATTCACTTCGCTATGTCTCTCATTTCAAGTGGGTGAAAGTGTCCAAAGGAATACTTCACAAATCCAGCTTTTAGATGTTAGTAACGTACTAGTATGACTATGAATAAATTTCTGTTTAAATGGCCCATTTTGTGTGGATTTATCCACCATCGACTAATGGGTGTTCATTAAATTGATCTTTGGATTTCCAATCTCTGCCTCAGACTCAGCCTCAAACAGGCAGGCTCAACTGACTTTCAAGCCAGTCAAAAGGCCACCCAGAAGAAAAATAGAGAAATGTAAAATATGTCCTCTGCGTTGTCCTGATAATATGTTAAGAGTCATCAAACTTGTGAGATACATTTAATGATAGAGAAGGAATCCAGGTCTCTTCAGAAATATGAGTGGTATATCAGTAAGTGTTCAACTGCAAATAACGGAAGATCCAAGAGTGCCAGAAGCAGCAAGGACATTTAATTAGTTCACTAAAAAATACCTGTAGTGGTCTGCTCTGCGAGGCCCACGACTCAGTAGTGTTCTGAGAACCCAGGCCTTGGGGTGCCTGGGTGGCTCAGTCGGTTGAGCGTCCAACTCTGGATTTCTGCTTGGGTCATGATCTCAGAGGTGTGAGATCGAGTCCCATGTTGGGCTCTGTTCTCAGTGCAGAGTCTGCTTGAAGATTCTCTTTCTCCCTCTCCCTCTGCTCCTACCCCCACTCTCGCTCTCTCTCTAAAATAAATAAATAAAATCTTTTTTAAAAGAGTGAGAGAAAACCCAGGCTTCTTCTCTATTTCCATTCTGTCACTTTCAATGTATTGACCCTTCCCTCCCTACTCTCCCTCCAACAAAGTCTGTATTTACAGTATTTGGTCACACATTATACAAATTATTGAAGAAAAATTAGTATAAGAGTTACTCACAATTCCATCATCCCAAAGATGACCAGTGTTGACATATTGGTCAATAAACCTCCACTTATTTTCTTTTTTATACAGACATTTATATATTTATTAAAACTTGGTTTCTATACTCTTTGTAACCTACTTTGTCCCCTAACAAATTCTCATAAACATATAACCTTGCCAATAAATATGTCCATGGTTGTGTAATATTCTATTATATGGATTTGTACATTTCTAATCCCTGTTTTTAAAATTTTTTTAAATTAGTTTCAGGGGTAGAATTTAGTGAGTTTTCAGTTGCATACCACACCCAGTGCTCATTACATCACGTGCCCTCCTTAATCCCATCCCCCCGTTACCCCATCCCCCCACTCACCTCCCAGCAAACCTCAGTTTGTTTCCTATGATTAAGAGTCTCTTATGGTTTGCCTCCCTCTTTGTTTTTATCTTATTTTTCCCTCCCTTCCCCTATGTTCATTTGTTTTGTGTCTTAAATTCCACATAAGAGTGAAACCATATGGTATTTGTCTGTCTCTGACTTATTTTGCTTAGCATAATAATACCTTCTAGTTCCATCCACGTCATTGCAAACAGCAAGATTTCATTTTTTGATGGATGAGTAATATTCCATTGTATATATATGCCACCTCTTCTTTATCCATTCATCTGTATGGACATCTGGGCTTTTTCCATAGTTTAGCTCTTGTGGACATTGCTGCTATGAACATTGGGGTGCAGGTGTCCCTTTGAATCACTATATTTTTATCCTGTGGGGAAATACTTAGTAGTGCAGTTTTTTTTTTATTTTTATTTTTTTATTAAAGATTTTTATTTATTTTCAGAGAAAGAGTGAGAGAGAGAGAGCACAAGCAGGGGGAGCGATAGGCAGAGGGAGAAGCAGGCTCCCCACTGAGCAGGGAGCCCAATGTGGGACTCAAACCCAGGACCCTGGGATCATGGCCTGAGTCGAAGGCAGATGCTTCACTGACTGAGCCACCCAGGCGTCCCTGTTTTTTTAATTTTTCCCTAATTTTTGCTCCTACAAATAACTGTGATAAATACTCATGCAAATATATCCTTGAGCTTGTCTTTTTATCCTTATCTTTGTTGACTGAGGGTCACCAGAGAGCTGCCTCAGCTCAAAGCAACTGCGTCTCAAACAGGAAGGTAGGAGGCAATGAATGGGGAAGGGAACTCTTTCCTTGTGAAGATGTACCTTCTCACTGGGAAAAAAAAAAAAACGTTTCCAAAACATCCCCTGACTGACTTTCTCTAAAACTTATGGCAAGAGCTTGGCCACATACATGTCGAAGACCCTCCCCGGCAGAGTGGAATAGAAGTCCCACGGCTATTTCAGACCAATCATGGCTTGTCCCCTGGACTCGGGGCAGGAGTCTGCCTTCCCCCAACATCAAACGTTTTCACCCCTATCTGACCAAGACAGGGGCTGTGATAGCAGGGAAGACAGGAGGCCATGGCTTCTGGGCAGGCAATGCGAGTATCTACATGGTGGTGGGCTGTACTGAGAGCTCAGAGGCAACTTCCTTCCTACTCATGGCTTTCGCTCAGAAGAAAACACCTCACCAAGATAGAACTGTATTAGAGATTTCCATCCTCACTCAGTCTAACCAGTAATGACCAGCCCTGCGTCCCTGATGCAACACCTTTCCTCAGGTGATCGGCCAGCTAGCTGGTGGCAGGTGGATGGCATCGGACCACTTCCATCACGGAAAGGGAAGCTCTTTGCTCTCGTTGGAATAGACACTTACTTTGGATATGGATTTGCCTTCTCTGCATACAGTACTTCTGCCCAAACTACCATCCACATACTTTCAGAGTGCCTCATCTGCCCCACGGTATTGCACAGGTATTCCACACAGCATTGCTTCTGATCAAGGAACTCACTTCACAGCAAAAGAAGTGCAGTAATGGGTCCACACTCCTAGAGTTCACTGATCTCACCATGTTCCTGAGAAGCAGCTGGTTTGATAGAATGCTGAAATGGCCTTTTGAAGACTCAGTGATTGATAGCACCAGCTAGGTGGTGATATCTTGTAGGACTGGGTCAAGGTTCTCCAGGAGGCTGTACGTGCTCTAAATCAGGGTCCCAGGGATGGTGCTGTTTCTCCCCCCAGCCAGGATTCATGGGGCCAGGAATCAAGGGGTGGAAATGCCAGTGGCATCACTCACCATTACCCCGAGGGACCCCCTGGCGAAATGTGTGATTCCTGTCCTACAACCTTATGCTTTGCTCTCATGAGGGTTTTAGTTGCAGAGGGGGGAATGCTTCCAGCAGGGGACAAAACAATGATTCCACTGAACTGGAAGTTAAAACTGCCACCCGGCCACGTTGGGCTCCGGTACCTCCGAATTAACAGGCAAAGAAGGGGGTCATTGTGCTGCGAGGGTGATTGATCCTTATTACCAAGGCGAAATGGGACTGCCATTCACAATGGAAGTAGAGAAGGGTATGTCTGGAATCCCGAAGGGCATCTCCTGATGTTACCTGCCCTGTAATTAAAGTCAGTGGAAAATACAACAACCCAGTGCAGTCCAGACCCTGCAGGAATGGAGGTTTGGGTCCCTACCAGCTGAAGAATGACAACCAGCTAAGATGCCTGCTGAGGACAAAAAGAGTACAGACTGGGTGGTAGAAGAAGGTAGTTATACATACCAGCTATGGCCATGTGACCAGTTGTGGAAACGAGGACGATAATTTTCAAGAATATTTCTCTTATTTAAGTTATAGGATCTCAAGAAGAAGAGTGAACACCGCCCAAAGACTTTTCACCCTCTTCTGGGAAAAGAGCACATGACTAGCTGTATGCAGCATGGTTGTGCTCTGTTAGGCAGGAGTGTGGCTTTGTTCTTGTCTTCATGTGGAGACACAGCATGGTTTCGGCCATGTGTATGGGTGCCAGGTTGACAAGGGGTGGACTGTGACCGCCAGTTTTATGTGTCCACGTGGCTTGGCCATAGTACCCAGTTATTCAATTAAACACTAATCTCAGTGTTGCTGAGAAGGTATTTTGTAGATGTACTTAATACTTACAATCAGTTGCACTTATGTAAAGGAGACTGTCCTGGATGATCTGGTGGGGTGGGAAGGAGACTCGCAGAGCAGAACTGAGGTTTTCCCTGAGGGTAAAGAACTTCCCTTGTGCGTCAGCTCCTGCCTAAGCAGCCTGGGGGCCATCCTACAGATCTGGACTTGAGAAGCCAGGCTTCACAACTGTATAAGCCAGTCCCTTGGAGTCAATCCCTCTCTCTCTCCACCCCACCCCTCTGTTTCTATATATGCTTCTGTTTCCCTAGTGGGACCTGACTGATGCGGACACTAAGGCTTCTAACTCAGGAAGTGGATTCTTCCTTTCTCCAGCTTTCCGTCCAAGGCCAAATGTGCTCACTTCAAGCTTTTGAAATGTTTTCACACAAAAAGAATGCCATGTCAGAATTAATAATTTTATTTATATAAAGTAATAGAACGGAGATAAAATGAGAATTCAGGCTCATATATATTACCCTAAATGCTAGTATTAATTTAACCCACACGTCACAGTGTTTGTCATGCCCACAGACCATGCACCACACTGGATCCCCAGTACTGATGCATGGAGTTGGCCTTGTCCCTGGTTTTAGAGGAGACAAATTACCCCAACAGCTAAACAGCTTCTGGGGCCCCCTTCAGCCAGAAATCCGAACCCTAGGTAATTAGCCAGTTTTAGAATTGTGAGAGCTACCACTTTGCAGAAAAGAAAAGTCTTGATCCAAGCCAACAGCATCTGGTACATCATGCTCAGTAGATGAATCTAGTCTGCCAAGGTCACAGAGACATTTGATAGAAAAAATAGTATTTGTTAAGAACTCGCAGATCCTGTAAGACTCTCGTTGTTGAATTTCTATGGAAAGTATCAGGGTGTTTAGAAAGAAATATTACAATCTGACCTCAGTACTTAGAAGTCCCGGACATGCCCCATAACTGTTAATGCCATGCCAATACCCGACATTTGTATAGCCCACAACGGTCTGCAGAGTGCTTTCCCATAAGCTCAATTAATCTTCACAAGCACCTACGATAGAAAAGTTGACTCCTATTTCTTTGTGTTCTGTATCTGTTGAACCCTTTCTCTGGGTCGGGAGTGGGGACGGAGTACAGTGGGGATGGGGTGTTAGCTGGAAGACATGAGGCCCATCTGCTCTCAGGCCTGGTGATTGAAGAAGGTTGTCGGCTAAGACCAGCTATGGCGACCACAGGAGCATTTACACGGGGCCTCCTCATGTGGCCTGGGCTCTCTTACAACATGGTAGCTGGGTTCCTGTGGTGAGCCTTGAGAGGGGGCAGGAGAGAGAGAGGCAGAGACAGAGGGAGACCGGAGTGAGCCAGCACCAGGCCACTGGACGTACATTCCATGACCCGGTTGGAAGCCTCTGTCATGGCACCCCACTGGTTGGGGCAGTCAGAGGCCCCAAGGGGAGGGAAAGCAGGCCCACCCATCGTTGGAGAAGACAACCGGGAGCGGCAGCCAGGCCAGGGTCTTAGTGTCGGGGGTGGTTTAAAGCACAACCCTGGAGCCAGCAGGCCCAGGTTCAAATCCTGCTTCTATCACTTAGCGACTGAACTAATAGTATTAACCATGATTTGTGCTCTTCTGGCTCCAGGTGAATCATTGAGGACTGGGGGAGATCTCGTGAGAGTGTTCTGAGGAGTAAGCAAGTTAACCCATGGGGGGTGCTTACAGCAGTGAGGGTACGGGGTGAATTGCTATTGTTACCATCACTCCCGTTCCTTCCCACCACCCACAAGCTCTGCATCGGACCTCTGGCCACGTGGGGACCCGACAGCCCAAACCGGCCATGTCTAATTTAACATTTCATCTCCTTGGTGAGAGTCGGGGAAGGGCAGTGAGCCAGGGGCATAACACATGGGAGGGAAAAGTCGACTCCTGTAAGAACAAGGCTGCACCGTGATCCTCTGACTTGGGTCATGTCCACATCAGGATGCGGTCAGAGCGGCGCTGAGCCCCATTTCTGCCTGGGCTGACGCGGGTCCCGGACGCAGAGGCACTTCAGTCTCACTTTGCCCACTGCTCCCTGTTCTGCATCAGAGATGGGGTTTCCGTGACTCTGCTCCAGCCGGTCGGGCAGCCCAGAGGGTTAAGAGCCACCAGAGTCAAGAAAACAATTGTTGGGAAAGGCTGAGGGCACTGGCAGAGGGGGTGGCTCTGTGAGGGGCCGGGCTGACGCCAGGCATCAACGTGTTCCGAGTTGTCGCTTGATTTCCGCTGTTCCTTCTCTAACCTGTGTCTTCATCCAGTCTGAGAAAGTGTACTCCCTCGCTCGGGGTCCAGGGCAGCCCACTGGATGAAAATACCCCCAAGAGGGCTCATCGCCCAACCTCACTCCGACGCAGATCTGCTGGAAATGGAGAGATCATGTAACCAATAAACACTTTTAGGGGCTCCCCATGTAGATCGACACCCTGATTCAGCACATAGAGTCCGCCAGATGTGGCATTGGGCTCTGTGGGGTCATGTTCCACGCTGAATTGGGTCCCTGAATTCCTAAGTCAAAGCCCTAACACCCGGTCATTACCATAGAATGTGGCTGCATTTGGATGTCGGACCTTCAAAGGGGTCATGAGGTGAAATGAGGTCCCCGGGGCGGCCCTGATCCAACGTGACCAGTCAAGTGACCAGGCAACAGCCACGTGCAGACATCAGCCCTGCTGGACCTCAGACGTCCCACCTCCAGACGGCGAAGGGCATGTGTCTGCGGTCCAAGCTGCCCAGTGTGTGGTACTTTGTTACGGCCACCGGGAAACGGACATAGCTTGTAACAAAGTCTTTTTAAGAATAAAAACATTTCAAACGAGAGGCTTTTTCACACCATCACACCAGCTACTCAAAGTGTGCAGTTAATTTCTCAACATTTCCTTGAGGTTTGCTTGTGGCAACTAGTCTGGCCCTGGGAGTGACCTCTGAACCTGGGATCCTCAGGCGGAGACTGACCGCGGCCACTGAGACTCCAGGGTCCTGGATCCTGGGTGCAGGGTAGGAACTAGTGCCCCAAACGCTGCCCTCCCCCCTATTTGTCTACGTGGGGTGTCCTCACGTGCAGTCCTGAGACTGGACGCCATCATCAAACCAGCCTGAGACTGAACCCCGGGAAGAGAAGCCGGGCAGCAAACCCCCAAGGGGCAGCCACGGGGCTGGAGGAGCCGAGATAAAGGTGCACGCCCTGGGGGCCCGGAAGAGAGTGTCTCTGGAGGACGGAGCTATCTGTGGTGTCAGGCGCCATACACTGAGCCACTTAACATCGTTTGATTTTATTTTGTTTCATTTTAAATTATTATATTTTATTTATACTGCTCCATGGAAAAGCAACCTGTGGATTTTAATGGATCATTAAAAGTCAACATAAGTCGGCCCTTTCCCTCAGGAATATGCACATGCATGCACACACATGTGTTCACACACATGCACACACATGTTCACACACCACATCTCCCACATATACATGTGCACACATACCTTTACATGTTCACGCACATACCACACACGCATACGCATGCACACACATTCACACATACACCACACCCCACATATAATTGCACACATATGCGTGCACACATCACACGCATGTGTTCACACACCACATACATACTTGCACACACGTGCACACATCACACACGTGTTCTATTACACACCACAGGCCCCCCACATTCACATGTACACCACACCCCACATGTACTTGCACACGCACACACGTGTTCACACATATAAACACATGGACACATGTGCACACACGTGTTCACACACCACACCCCCCACATATACATGTGCACACACATGCACACATCACACACTTGCACACGCATCACACACACGTGTTCACACACACGTCTCCCACATACACATGCGCGCGCACACACACACACACACACACACGCTTCCAGCACACCCTGACTCTCATATCACTTCACACATTGTCCTTCCTTCCTTCGGATCTTCTATGCGTTTTTCCCTCACCTTTTCACTTTGTGCATACAGTGCTCTCTTCTGAAACAAGCTTTACGGGCGCCCTCGATTACAAGCTGGTGGGTGGGTTTCCACGCTCCCTGTAATCCCTTCCTTCCTGTGCCCATCCCCCCTCCCCGGTCCCTTCCCAGCAAGCACAGACCTGCCCCCATCTTGGCAGTTTTGTTTGCGTTTTATATACTTTTGTATAAATGGAATGTTGAGTGCCTCCTCTTCTTTCAGGCTTTTTCCGCCACACAGAATAGCAGCTATGAGATTCATCCCCATTACTGTGTATCCCTAGTTTTTTCCTTTTTATTGCTGAAAAGTACCTGGTGCATGGATACACCATGGTTTGTGTATCCATTCACTGCTGAGGGACATTTGGGCTGTTTTCAGTTTTTGACTGTTTAAAATAGACTGCCGTGAACATTCATGTACAAAACTTTACCTGAAAGCTGAATGCCTTTATTTATTTGGGGTAAATCCTGGGGGAGGGGATGGCTGGGTCATATGCTAGGTGTATGTCTGACGTGTTCAGAAATTGCCAAGCTGTGTTTCCAAAGGGGTTACACCCAACCAGCAGGGCCTAAGAGAGTTTCAGTTGCTCCACGTCCTTGCCAACACTTGGTATAATCAGGTTGGGGTATTTTTTAATTAAAAATTTTTAAATTTTAGCCACTCTTGTTGGTGTGTAATGTATTACGAGCAATTTTTTATTTGGACATAACATGCTCTAGGTTAACTTTAAGTGGGCCTCGAGCTCTTCAGTCTGTACTCACCCTGTGCACCCAGAGTCCTTCTGTCAGTGAGTGAGGGTCCCGTATCCAGCCCACATTCCGATGCAACCAGAACCGCCCCTCTGTGTACCTTCTAGAGGATTTCCTATAGTTTTTATTCAAGGAAAATGCTTTAAAAATGTTTGAAAGCCACTGTCCTAAATGACTTCCCGACGTCTCTCAGACGTGGTCTTGGTTGTGATCGCCACCAAGCTGGGAAGTACAGAATTTAGCAGTATAACTCACTCCCCTTGAAGGAGGATTTTGGAGGGGGTGTCACTCCAGTCCTTCTTCGGGATCTGTCCTGTCTCACTCCGACAGGAGTCACCAAGTCACCAGAGATGGAGAAGCAGGCTTCCGGTCTGGACTGGGTGGGGACGTGAGCCAGGTACTTCACATCTGGGGCTGAGTCCCTGCCATGTCCATTCTCCCTGAGCCTGACTCCCCAGTGACCGTGAGTGCCCGCACCCCCGGGGTTGGAGGCCTGCTTCCCTTCCCTCTCGGTGAAGATGCCGCATCCTCCCTTTCTGCCCAAGAGGTTCCTTTGCTGTTTCTCCATCAGTTGGTCACTCCTGTGCTTTCTTCCTCATCCTCAGCGAGCTGGGGAGAACACCTGACTCACTCGGCTCCAGGGGCCAGGCCTCTCTAACTGGCTCTTGGCCTTCCTAAAGCTGATTTTTTAAATGGATTTTCCTAGGCTTGGGATTTGGCAGGCAGCTACTAGGCCTCGGACGTATCTCTAGTGAGTTGACCCGCACGGGTTTGGACACTTGCCATTAAATTAAAAGTTCCAAGTGAAGCCGATAAACACACACCACAGTCAGGTGCACAAAGAGTTAAACTATTCAGCCCTACTCCTCTGGGGATAGTGGAACAGAAGTAGGAAAAGAGCTGAAGAACCAAACCACGGAGGATGAATGGTTCTGGAATAATGTGGAAATGACGGCCAACTGTCTGAGAATGGACGGGCTGTCCTCCGTGGTGAACCCCCACCCCCAGAGCAAGATACACGATAGGTATGGTGCACCGAGCACCTAAACAGGTGGTGGGGCCAGTCTCGGCAGAGGACAGATGCTGGTCTCGTCCACGCTCACTTGCCACCCCGTGAGCTGCTTAGAAATCAGACTTTGACTTCAGGAATGGAAAGCACTTTGCATAGGGTCTTCTAACAGCGCTGAGATATTGCTGTTATGTTTTACAATGTGATCCATGTAAATTACTCAAGCTGAGGACCCTGGCCACTCGGAGCTGACCCTTGTGTGAGGTGGACAAGATGCATGAGCCAACCAATTTGCTGCAATGCTGTTAATCTGGATATCCAGCAATTGTTTGGAGAGCAGGTTGAGAACCATGGCCAGCCAACCCCGGGAGCCACCAAGACCGGGTGGCCTGTGCAGCCTCCTATGTCCTGGCCTGCTTGCAGGCTGCAGGTAGGGGGCTCCCAGCAGAGCACCCGAGTCTTGAAGTGGGAGCCTTCAAGTGGGAACTGTGACTTTGCTGGGCCCAGTGCCCAGCCCCACGGGCCAACCTCCGCCTCGGATGTCATCTGGCTGACTTTCCTCATCTTCCTCCCTTGCTTCCTCTGGAGCATCTCCACCTCCAGGCGAGGGAAGACGTGTAAGCGGGTCACAGGAGGGGACGAGAGCAGCTGTAGTACTGCTGTGTGGACAGACATCCTCCTCTGCCCATCTCCTCTCCCACCGGCCCCCTTCCGTAGCGACCTCTGTCTGTACCTTTCATCCTGGGGCTGGATCCTAAATGACGCGCAAAATCACAGCAGTGGGTCATGAGGAGACGAGGAGAGCGCAAAGTTGCAGCCGAGGCGAGCGCATCACGTGGCTGGTCGTTGGGCTTTCTCTCCAAGCAGCTTCCCTTTGGCCGTTGGCCCAGAAGTTATTTATAATCCAATAAAAATTAAAAGGACTTATGGGAAGGATTTACTTACAGAGTGGATTGGCTCTGGCATTCAATTCATTGCTAATGGTAATTCCTGCTCATTCTAAAAATTCTGAATATAGAGCCATTCTATCTGCAGAGAAATTAGCAAGTAAACAGCTGAAATGGGCCTTCTTTCTCCCTCGGCGCTGGACACCTCGGGCCCAGCATAGTGTTAGGACGTAGCAGGTGTCAGGCGGCATTTATCTAGTGAGGATGACGAAAAAACAAGAAGAGAGCTGGACAGGCACGACTGTCGAGGTCCCAGGTAAGGCAGGATGGTACTCTGCGTAGACAGAAGGCACTAAACTCCCAGGCTTCCAGCAGAAGGAAAGCTCAGGAGATGACAGAAGTCCACGGGAGCACCGACAGTCCTGGATTCGGGGAGGGCAGCCCCGTGCCGAGTATCCTGTCCTCACTCACTTGTTTAACTTTGTCCGTCCATCCCTACTATTCCTTACATCCTAGAGGGCTTTGAGTGCCGCCTAAAACAAGGCTGAGGAACTGACCACGACGAGGTGAGATGTGCTGCACTTCTGAGCCCCTGGGACATCAGCACCGACTGGTCATGAGACCCATGCAGAGCGGTCCTGCCTTTCTCACGGACAACACACACTAAAGGGGGGTCTGGGGTGTGTGGCATGCGGGGGCTTGCAGGTGAGCTCACTCTGACACCTCAGTGCTGCAGCCGTCCACGGGGCCACCCAGAGATGAGGGGGACCCATTCCTGGTGGTCCCACGCTGCCCCCAGAAAAGAGCCCTATTTGCAGTAGGTACCAACATCTCCCTAAATCCGGGGGGCCCTGGGGGCATCGAGGAGGACGTCCTCAACCAAATGTCTGCAGTGGCACAGAATGGACCCACTACGGCTCATTTCCCACAACATCCCTCAGTGCCGACTGCGTTAGCCTCTTAGGACTGCGGTAAGAAGTTGCCAAATGGACACAACACAAGAGAAATGTGCTGTCTCCCAGTTCTGGAGTCCACGTGTCCGAAATCAGGGCGCCGGCAGGGTCGCACTTTCCCTGAAGGCTCTGGGCATTCCTTCCCTCCTCTTCCAGCTCCGGGTGGCCCCAGCTGCCCCGTGGCTCGTGGCCGTACCCCTCTGCGCCTGCCTCCGTCTGCTCCTGTGCCTGTCTTCTTAGAGGGACACCAGCTGTCGCAAATCCTCACTCGGTGACAGTCTTCACTCTATTTCCAACGAGGTCACATCCCCAGGGGATGCAGGTTAGGGATGCAGTGTGTCTTTGGGGCGGACATGGTTTAACCCATAACACAGACCAGTGAAAAATAACAAATGGGGAAAGATTGGGAAATCAACTCGGGGAAGGCGCAACATCATAGCTCCGGGTGCCGTGGCCTCGAGGGTGAGACGTGTTGGGATGTGTCCACATGCGCACCTGATTGCTGGTCAGAGCCGGTGGCCGAGAACTTGAGGGCGTGTTCTCTGCGGTGCTGCTGACCTCCAGCCCTGCGTGGGGGGGACGGCTGACCAGAAAGCAAGGAGAACATCCCTTAAAGAAAGCAGACCTGCTCAAAACGTCCCACGCTGGGTCTGCTCTGACTCGTCGACGGATGGACTTCCGAGCCATGGAGCCAGACGGAAGCGCGGCAACGCTGGGGAATTCGAGCGTTCTCGGCTGGAGCTAGACCTCCCGGGTAGCGCTGAGCTTCCAGAACAGGCAACAGCAACAACAGGGCACCACAAGTCCTTTGTCGGGTCATTTCGCGTGACACGGTAAGCTGGGCTTCTGTACGGCTGGCTAAGCGGCCTCACTGCAGACGTTCCCTCCTCCGCCACGAGCGTGGAGCTGCTCCGAGAGGCACACGGGGACCCCCCCGCCCCCAGAGCAGGCGCCCCGCTCACCTGCGCCTTCCTCGGGGACCGCGGCCGGAGTCCTCCTCTTAGCGGTGCTGGGAGGACGTGTCCAGAGGCGCGAGCGGGGCATTCAGAGCCTCGTGGCAAACAGCAGGGCGGCGCCTGGCGCGAGAGACCAACCACTTCCCCGAGTCCTCTCTCCTTCGGTTCTCGTCGTTTCTTCACCCTCAAAACCATCATCTTCTCCTGTCTTCAGCTTTTTCTTTGTTTACAGATTCATTCATTTATTTGTTTGTTTGCAAGAGAGTGTGTGAGCGGTGGGGGTGGGGGTTGCAGAGGGACAGCAGACCCCCCTGCACCCAGACCCTGAGACACGAGCTCCATCCCCGGATGGGGAAGGCCGTGACCTGAGCCCAAACCAAGAGTCAGATGCTTCAGCCTCACGACAGAGCCATCCAGGCGCCCCCCGTCTTAAGCGTTTTAACAGGTTATTCGGGTGCCTGCTTGCGGCTCCTACCGGCTCGACTGTCCCTGAGCGTAGGGTGAGCCCTGTGTTTGCAGCGTCTGTATTGCCAAGAGCACTTCGCTCAAAGCCTCAGGGGTTGTGCAGTTGCTTGGGGGAGAAACCCTCAACCCAAACCAAAACAGGACAGGCGACAATGGTCCTTTGGCACAGTGTGCTGCCCTGGCTTCGGCAGCCAAAATTGGAAGAACCTCTTTCCTCCTGACCGCGTGGATCACAGAGGCACCAGGGAAGACCAACTCTTACGTTGTCCCAGATCTGCAGCTCAGTCAGCCTTGCCCTCAGCAGGGAGGCCCTCCACACTCGTAAAACCCCAACGGTATTAGATATCCCTCCCCTCAGAGAACGAGATGTATTTCCATCTTAAAGAAGATGTATTCCTCGAAACATCCGATTGCCGAGAGAGGAGGGTGAGATCCAGCTGTTACCTTCCGTCCTCGCCCCTCTCTTCCTCCGAGCTGGTGGATGCATTTTGTGCAATTATCCTGCTTGTGTTTCTGTGTTTTAACGATTTTCCCGGTAGCTCCTTGGATATTTTTTCTTGGTTAATTGCTTGCTTTGCACCTCACTTCCCCACCAATTCAGGGGGTGGTATGCTTCCCGAAGGGTTTGCCGTGGCCACTCTTCCCTTGATGTCTGATCCTAATGTGATGGAGACGAAGCTCGATCTGTGGGCGACGAGCTGATTGCTGCCTCGGTGAGTCGCGGAGGGGGGAGTTCTCGGCACTGTCTTCCCCCGACACCCACCCCCGCGGTCAGCCTTGCACGTCTACACAGGGACACACTGTCCGCCACCATCTACTCAGGCTAAAATACCTCAGCCACCGACGACCTTGAATGAACCCCACGGAGAGGCCTTGAAAATACAGCAAAGCAGGAACCCGGCAGGCAGCTCTTATGTAACCAAATCAGCTGGATCTGGAGCTTTTCATTTGCCCAAATTACAGACTTGCGGCGTGCTTTTTGGGCTCTGTGCCGCCTTGTGCCCGTTCCCCTCACCCCTGGGCTGCGTTGCTGGGGACCGCTTCCTTGGCAGTCCGGGTGGGGAGGCTGAGCGTGGCCTGTCTGTGTGGTCCCTCCATTGTCCATTCGTCCGGGAAGCCATCCAACCTGCAACTTTAACCCCAGATGTCCAGTAAAGTCTAAAACATTGGCCGATTCAGGCTGGCTGAGGAAATAAACATTTTTTTCATAGGGCCTTTCAATGGGCCCTGACAAAAGACTTGGCTTTCTCTGACTGGTTTTTGGAGTACGATTTGCAAAATATATCCCCTCCGAGGTCATGGGTGAAGGGAAACTGTAAACTTGGTCTTGCTTTCAAATAATATACATTTTTAGCCCCTAAAATCCAGTGTTATGAGTTGAGTTGTGTCCCCCAAAAATATATGTGGAGGTCCTGACCCCCAGAACCTCAGACGGGACCTTATCTGGAAATGAGGTTGCTGCAGGTATAACCACTTAAGATGAGGTCATACTGAGACAAGGTGGGTCCCTAATCCAGTAAGACCCGTGTCCTTACAAGAAGGGGGATTTGGACTCACACAGGCCCCCACAGAGAGCAGCAGGTAGAGAGGAAGGCAGAGCCCGGCTGATGCATCCACAGGCCAGGAAACACGAAGCGTCGCCAGCATCACCCGAAGCCGGGGGAGCCCAGAACTGATCCTGCCTTGGCCTCAGAGGGAGCCAGTCCTGCCCCCGCTGGGCCTCAGCCTTCCAGCCTCCGGACTGGGAGACCAGTGCCTTCTGCTGTTTGACCCGGCGTCTGTGGTGCTTTGTTACCAGGAACTAATGCAAAAAGTATCCAGCCAAAAAAATACAATGAGACAGGAAATGTTTTCACTGGATTTGGGTAAAAATAAAACGATCATTCACCCATTTTTTTTCCTATAAAACTGTGCTTCTTGGGGCGCCTGGGTGGCTCAGTTGGTTAAGCGACTGCCTTCGGCTCAGGTCATGATCCTGGAGTCCCTCGATCGAGTCCCGCATCGGGCTCCCTGCTCGGCAGGGAGTCTGCTTCTCCCTCTGACCCTCCCCCCTCTCATGTGCTCTCTCTCTCATTCTCTCTCTGTCAAATAAATAAATAAAATCTTAAAAAAAAAAAAATCAAAACAAAACAAAACAAAAAAAAAACTGTGCTTCTTGCATGGATCCTGGATCTTTAATGAATCCTCTCTTCATCCTCTGCCTGTCCCCCCATCACTGTTACACCGACGTCAAAGGGCACCGAGAAGCCCCAGCCTGCCCATCTCCCACCTTTCCACGGAACCTTCTGGCCCCATGCGCACTCTATATAAGAACTTTTTCCAGAACGAAGTTGGAAGTCCTGAGGGCCCTCTGGCCTCTCCCTGTCGCTGGTGTCCCATGCCCCTGCCCCATGCTCCGTTCCCAGCAGCTTATGCCCACCCCAGGCCACGTGGCTTTGCTCACACTGGTCCTTCAACCTGGCAGAAATGGCCTTCCTGTGGGCTCCACCTGTGGCATTCCTTGCGTCCTCCCGGGCTCAGCTCAGATGCCGCTTCTGCAGAGACTCCCTGGATCTCCCTGCCAAAGTCAGCACTGACGGCCTGCGGTCGCATCTCTGGCTTAGAACCTCCCAGAAGGAAAGCAGCCCATCTGACGAATCTCTGCCCACAAGAGGAGGCCGTGCACCCCATGGGCAGAGGCCCAGTAAATCATGGTTCTCTCGACTGAAGTATGATTTACTGCACGTGAGCACACAGTTATTCCAGTGGTTTTGGTGAGCAGCCCTGAGGAGCCGGGAGAGCGTTGTGTGTCTGTCCCTTCCCGCACTGCCTCCCACGTCCCCCTTCCCTGTCCTGACCCTTAACCCGTCCTCACACGCACGGCGTCGCCTTCCGAGGCTGACGTCTGAGCACGGACACATAGCCAGAGGGAGCCGAGCCGCTCAGCGGCAGAAGGAGCTTCGTTGCCTCGGGCTGCTGTCGACACCTCGTGGGAAGCCAAGTTTCCCCGAATTCCTTTTCTTTATGCATAAAGTCATGTGAGGTCCAGGATTACAGTCAGGCCTTCTCCTTCTTCTTACTGATGTGCCGTGGGACAGGGAGGAGATCATGATAGGAGCTGCACACTGGAGCTTGGGGCCTGGTGGGGAAGCGGTAGCGGAAACACAGCGACCGGAGCAGGTACTGAGTTGCACCTGCTGGCCCGCGGGGGCACGCCCCCCCACCCGCCTCGTGGCCCACCCCCCGTGCTCTCAGGCACAGAGTCGCTGCACAGAATGGCAGAGAGGCTGAAGAGATGCCCGTCGAACATACGAGAACGAAGATAAAGACGAGGAACAGCACACTGCTTCCCAAGGCTGCATGTGCTCATCACGGCAGGAGCTTGCCACTGTGATCCACAGAGACTTGCCCACATTACTGCAGCCGGGGCCGGGGGTGTTCCCGCTGGGGGCGTGAGGGGTGACGGCCACTCCCACCGCCGGGGGCCTGCGCGGAGACTGGGCTGTGCCTGGAAGCCCCCCGCACGGGCCCTGTCTTTCTCGGGGCACCCCCGCCTCTCTGCCTGGGTTTCCCTGCTCCGGGCCCTTCTCCTGGTTGGCCTCGGCCCCTGGTCTCACGGCGGGACCGATGCCACCCACCAGCCTCCTCACTGCCTTCTCACCTGCCTCCTCTGCAAGCAGCTTGATGAGCAAGGTAGACATTTCTTGGGCACTGCCCAGTCGCTGGGCTCCTGGAGGAGCCGCGGCCTCACGGGTGCAGGGAGCTTCCTGGGGCCGCGGGCAGGCTTCCCGATTCCCAGGCCCACGAAACACTGTGACTTCGGCAAACCGGAAAAGTTATATGGAGTCAACTAATGACTTGGGTAAATACTATTCGAGGTGGCACCTACTTTTAAGTTAATACCTTATACATTTGGGATAATAGAATTAAACTGCTTTGCTGGTACAACTTTCCCTGTAAACGTGGGGTCCCGATGGACAGAAGGAAGAAGAATGAGCTTCTACTCAGACCGCTAGCGCTCACTGAGAAACTAATATGTAAACAGGTAACGACGGATCAGACTGGAACTTTGTTTTATTCACTGCAAAGCCTCTAAAATCAGTCGCTCAATACATCTTTGTTCATTGATTAGCTAATTATTAAGGTAAGTCAGTTCACGAGGATAGAGTCAGGGTCATTTAAATGAGCAGATGTAGCCCTGACCTCTCGCTATTTACCGAGGGAAGTCAAGTTCTCGGACACGTGAAAACGCAGAGCCGTTTTCAGATGGGTTCTGGCGTGGGCATTTTAACGTTCCGATCTACACGGGGGAGCAGAAAGGAAGAGGTGACATATATTCAAGCCAGAGAAAGCCCGAGATTTAGAGACACTCAGTAAATGTTCTTTCAGTCAATGGATCTTCTTAGAGGGCTAATTTCAAATAATTATACAAACAGTTCCCACTTCACATGGCAACTAAAAGTGATTTTTTTTTCTCGATGAACTTTGAATGAACTTTCCACGTGTTAGTTATGGAGTAGGACGTACTTCTGTGTTTTCTAGATCGGAGGGGTTCCGAAGAGGACAGTTGTCCTTTAGGTGGATTTTTTTTTTTTTTTTTAAATAGCAAGATAGACCTTTTCAAGTCTTACTTATTTTGTCAGTGATCTCCACACCCAACATGGGACTCAAACTCAAGACCCCGAGATCAAGAGTCACAGGCTCTTCTGACTGAGCCAGCCAGGCGTTCCAGATTTTTTTAAGTATCTTATTTCGTGTGTGGTTCTGATGAGTACAGTTGCACATCCAGTGTTAAAGCAGCGTTGTGCCTGTCTGGACGACGTAAGGCCAGGGCCCCAGGGCGGCTGAGACGCACAGCAGTGTGGTCTCCGGCCAGACCCGCCCCTCCACGCACACGGCGGCCTGTGGGGTGAGTTCCCCCGGCCTCAGGCTGGTGGGAACACGGACGAGGTCACGGTCCCGGGCTATCTCCTCAGCACCCCGAGGAGGGCCCCCCGCTGAAGTAGATGCGTGAATAAAAACCAAGCTTGACTTCAGCCAACAGCCCGACTTTGGGGAGCACGGGAAGAAGGGCAACGAGGCCCAGGAAGAGACGCACCCGGGGAGAAGGCAGAGACTTTCCTCGCTCTTCTCAACCCACAGTGGTGTGTGCACGTCCACCAGACTTTGTAGCCACGTTCGCGTCTATGTCCATACTCCTCCAGGACCCTCTTCTGCCAAGTGAGCTAGAGACATGAAACCCAGTTAAAGGACAACTTACAAATGGGCAGCTTTTCACGCTGTATCGAGCAACGGTCATCCTCAAGCTAAACTGTTGAGTGCGGTTGGCGTTCAGTGTCCCCATGTTGGCGCATGCACGTGAGGAATTGTAACCACCCTCCCTGCACATGACCGCCAGCCCTTTGTGTCATGCAGCCCACTGGGGGAGGGAGCAGGGAAAGGACCGATGACCAGGACAAGCAAAGCTGCACGCAGCTTCTCCAGCATAAAACCCTCCATGTTTGATACCCTCCTGCGCCATCACCTTGAAATCTGCTGTGCTGGGTTCTCCTTAGGAAAGTTTCAGAAGATGGTTGTATCTGAGCATGTTCTATAAATACAGTTCTCAGGTCGGGTGTAGGACGGAGGTGCTTCTGGAAAGCCGGTCCACAGTGAGAACACTGTCTCCCCGGGGGTCCGTGGCTCATCTTAAGCAGCTATTCTACTCTGTGTTTTCTCGTGTGGACAGTTTTCATAATAAACACCATCATTCGCTATCGTGTGCTAAGTTCTACTCAGGCCGTATGTGAGTTAGTCCCTATCTGGGATGAAAACACCATGACTATGTCCATTTTACAAGTAAGAAACTGGGGCTTAGTAACAACACATACAGAAAAGAAAAATCAGGATTTTAATACAGACTACATCTCTGGTTGTTGGGATTTCTTTGTTTTTAACCCTCATAACTTTTCCTAAAATCGGGTGGAGATTTTTCCAGCCGTGAGAGGAGAAAAGGGTGCACAGTGCTCCCCATCTGCTCTGAGTTTACTTGGCTTGTTTTGATGTTGGAACCCCTGGCTTGTGTCAGAAATCTGGAAGTCATGGGAGGCAAGCCCCACACTCAGTGTCCAGCAACGCTCCCAGGGCCGCTTGGATGAGACAGGTGCCAGGGACCCTGGTGCGGGACCTGCCTCTGTCCTGCTTCCTAAACTCTCCCACAGTCTGAGATGAGGCTCTTGTTTTGCTTTGGTTCAAATGGTGCCCAGTCAGACCTTGGCCAATTCTGTACTTACCGCTAGGCTCTGAAAAACCAGCCCAGAACAAATTTAGAAAAGAGAGAGTTTAATAAAAACAATGTTGCTTTAAAAGATAAATGGGGGCGCCTGGGTGGCTCAGTGGGTTAAGTGTCTACCTTCTGCTTAGGTTCTGATCTCAGGGTCCTGGGATCGAGCCCCATGTCTGTCTATTGGGTGCTCAGCGGGGAGTCTGCTTCTCCCTCCTCCTCTGTCCCTCCCCCCCAAGCTCTCTCTCTCTCTCAAATACGTAAATAAAATCTTAAAAAAAAAAAGATGATCGAATCACCCCAAGACGGAGCTTATTTTTCCCAGTGTGTGTTCAATCATTCACCAGTCACATATAATTTTTGAAATAATTCCCTAATAAAATATTTAGCATCTCATTTTTTTTAGTGAGTCAAAACCACACACACACTTTTTGTGTATTCTTAAGTCTCCAAATGGTGGGCACTTCCTTCTTGGTACGAGGTGAGTTCCGTTACACCTACACCATCCTGTGTGGGCCTCCTGCCGCCGCCCCCCGAGAATCTCCTTGTTGGGGCCTCAGGACCCCCTAATTGTTCCTCAGCTACACGTCCATTACTCGGCTAAGTGGGCCACCCCTGCTTGTGTGGAAAGAAATTGTCCCGGTGGCACGCTGACTGGGATGGTCTTGCGTCCTGGTTTGGTCTGAAAGGTCATTCTGCCTGCGCTATCCATACTTCCACGCTTGGTTCTGTCCTCTCCATCCGGACCAGAACTTCCATCTGGGCCAGTAACTCAGGCCATCCCACCTGCCACCCCCGTGGTGCAGGTGGGCTCAGACCTCTGCCGCCCAAACCCGTGGGACCCCGGCCCCGCTGGGCAGGTGAGCCACGTCACCGAGTTTGGAGGAACAAGGCGTCCCTTGTCAACAAGACAGAGACTAACTGGCTCAGCATCCTTGTTGGTGTCCTTTTTCATCCTTGTATTGACAGGAGAGACTCTGCGATTCACAAAATCACACACTTCAAATTTGTCTTAATAGTGAGACAGTGGGAAGCAGTGAGGAGAGAACGTTCAGGGCTGGGTTCCTGGGGTCCAGCTACGTGACGCCTCCTTGCCGCAGGACCGGGGCTTCAGGAGGCTGGCCCCAAACCTTTCATGGCAGCCTTTGCAGTGGCCCTCCGCCCTGCCTTTCAGGGAGATCTGTTCTAACAGGTATTTTCTGCAGGAGTGTACCCCCACCGATATCACCAAGACCAAGGGGGCCAAGCTGGTGAGACACAGACAGGGTGTAAGGGGAGGGTCTTTGGTGCAGCTCAGCTGGCAAGCGGCTGCTGTGCTTAAGTTTTGGCAAAATAATAAGGAGGCGCATGGTGGTGGGGAAGGAAAAGAAGGGACGAGCAAGGGGACAGGGGTACTCCTGGCGTGGGCTGGGGAAAAGGTGCCTGGCTCTAGCTGAGCTTCTGCCGCTATAGCTCTGTGACCTTGGGTCAGTCACTTAACCTCTCTGAGCTCCAGTTTCTTCAGGTTTGGACTAGGCGAGTTTAGTATTCCTAGCTCTAAAATTCCAGTATTTGAACTTCTAAATAGTACCGACGGGTTAAGAAAATGTCAGTGCAATTCTAAAGTGCTTCTCTTTATAACAGCATAAAAAGATTTTTTTTCTCATATATGATGCAAAATTTTAATAAGCTCATAGTACCCCAGCTCGACGGATGTCTTTTCCTTGAGTGAGTCTGAGTTGACAGGTAGTTTGGTGCTATTGAAACAATCTGAATTTTCTGAATTAAATCCCACTCTAGTTATCTGCAGGATTTTAACAACTTTGCGATTTGGAGACAGCACTCTTGTCTAAAAGTTCACGGTAGAAATCAAATTAGCAATTCACAGTGACTCCCTACTTAGCCAGGGACCTACCGTCTGGGGGTGATGATTGTTGCCGTCTCAGGCTTCAAGGGGCAGAGACTAAAGTGAAGAGGTCAGCCTGGAGCAAGAGGAAAAGGGGGACACAGACTCCAAACTCAGAGCGGCTTCCTGGAGCTTCGACCCCGTCAGAAAGCGGCCCCTCTTCCTGGGGTTGTGGTCACTGCTACAGAGGAACCGGGGTGGGGGGAGCCAGCACTTATTTCCAAACATCTTAGTAAAGACAAACTCCCATTTACCCCTGAAAATCTTCTAGCCTTAAACATGAAAGTGCTGCTGAAGGACAGATTAGGGAAGAGGGTCCAGTGCGACGGCTTGCGGAGCCGAGAGGCGAGGGTTGCACCAAGAACCGAAAGCAACATAATCCTTCAACTGGAGAATGTGGGATTTCCTCCTCCATCTCTGTTCACCCACCTTTTGTTGCAAATAATTCAACATCTCATTTGCCCTAATTTTCCTTCTTTATATCTTTGTAGCTGAGCTTTTTTCCCCATTCATGTCCCTTACTAATTGGAAGGTCTTTTAAAGAAAGTTCTCTTTGACATTTGGTCTCTCAGTTATTTTGTGTTCCTCTTTTTTTTCTTAATAGAGAAGTTTTAGGTTCAAATAAGAATTAAACTTTTCTCAAAGGAAAAAAAAAAACCCTGAATGTATTGATGTACAAAACTGAATTTTTTATAATATTTTTGTTATGCAAAGAATAGTTTGCTGAACAAATACCATGACTATTAATATTAAGTGGAAACACCTCGGAGTATAAATGCAAAACTCTTCCAAATCCTTTTTGGGGGAAAAAAAATCATGAAAGTCTTAAATTAGCAAATGAAAACATCACGTCCAGTGAAATTGTTTCCTAAATATGCCTGAAATCTGTCATAATCTGTTTTCCTGGAACAATAAAGAAGTGGTTCCAAGCCCCACATCACTATCATTTTCCAGACAAACGTTATCTGTGCATTATATTCAATATAGAATTTTCAAATTTTGAAACATTTTATTATTATAGTAATAGCTATTACTGTTTCTAACAGACACCCCGTCAGAAGGTTTAAAAAATGTATGCCTCGGTTCATGCAAAAAAAAAAAAACAAAGGTCAAAACTTTTAAAATGTCACTTCTTCTGCAGTTTTGCATAGAAAATACATGGGATCAGTGGGAGGGCTCCTTGCCCATAGAAACAGGCTGCAAGGAAAGAATGTTACCCTGCTGCTGAGTTTCCACTTTCCCTGCAGCTGCGGGCTGAGCAGAAAGGCACTGTGGGAGCCCATTGTTACCCCAGCTGGGTAATAGTTTTCTTATTTACAGTCAGCAGCCAAGGGGGTTGGGGTGTCTCCGTAAAGTGCCTGAAAAAAATATATAACTCCTGCAAATAGATCACTTTCTCCCTCCTCGGCGAGAAACAGGAATCTATAAATTGTGTCCTTCGCTTGGCCCTACCCGTATAATTAAACAGCACAAACAAAAGCAACCCCCCAAAGGACGGGAGTTTCTGATTCAACAGCGTATTTTCCTACCAAACCGGGCTGTTTTCAGGGTCCGCGGGCTACCAAGATTGTTTCCCCATCCACCATCAGCCAGGGACTCTGCCCTTCCTACTTCATTTGGAAGTTGCCTACCATAGAGTGGAAAGATGAAGGAATTGAGCTAAAATTTTTAATTTCAAGGGCTTTCGGCAAGGCAGAATGGCAGGCACGCAGGTCCTGCCAGCTCGCAGGTTCCCCGTTGTTCAGCGTGCAGACTGCCACGTTCGGTGTAAAGGTGTTTGGGGGTGGAGTGAATCTTCGTGGCCCAAGTCCCAGGACTGCCTGGACTTGAGGCTTGTTTTGTTTTTGCTTTGTTTTTAACTGCGAATCATCCATCGTGTTTTTGTTACCATGGAAACTCCTTTTTTAAAGGTGAAAAGTCACCGACCTCTCACCATTTCCGCTGCAGGAGTGAATATTCTAGCAGCTCGGCAGGAAGGAGGCACCTCGCGTGCAGGTGCTGGGCAGTGAACTCTCAAATTTCCAGCCTTGAAGTCACAGGGGGATGATGCTTGCATATCTCATAACGCCAAATCACCTTCAAATTGGATGTTTCAAAAATAAGGAGATTGTTTTGTGCAGAGACAAATGAAGTTATGATGGGTAGAAACCACTTTGATTTTTCAGAGCGACCGAAAGTGTCAGCTCTCTCGTTTCTTAAGAAGTTGCCATTACTGAGTTTTGAAATGTTCACTCTGATTACCTGGATCTCTGGCAATCCAAGAAATGAAATTTTTTAAAAAATAGAAATGGGTAGGGAGCAATCCTAGAACGTGCCGGCAAATTGTAACCCACCTCTGGGGACTCATTGCTGAGGAGAAACCCGATGGGTTTGTCTTTTAAAGAGGCTGAATAAATGAGACCCGGCATTTATTCTCCTGATTGGTCTGAGGAAGATGCACGTGTCGGGTTTTGTTCTTGGAAAGGAAGAGCAAGCCACCTGGAAACGTCGCTGCAAGCAGACACGGCTCTGAGCACACGGTGTTCAGTGAACATTTCCCAGTGGGGTTGCAGGGCTTGCTGTGGAAAGTGTCAGCAAGACTGCCCAATGAATCAGCAGATACAGGGATGTCAGGATGCACATGCTGTTCATTGCGAGGCGGTGTTTTTATAATGCTCGACACCGTACCCTTGACAATGAGGGAATATGGCAACAGCAACAGACAAAGAACAAGTGGGATTTTAGTGTTTTGACCGCTGCATGTGTGAGTAAGGACAAAACCCCCCAAATCCCAGGGTGGGCTGTAAGTGATTGAAGGAGTGGGGGCACATCAGGGCAGGTGAGTTCTTTTAGGAGAGCCTCTCCAAGATGTGCAGCTTTCACGGGAGAACGTGATGTGGGGATGTGGGGACATGTGACCAGCACAGTGCCTGTATTCTCCTCACCTCCCAGGATGACGGTGGGGATTAAGCCTAACATACTTCTCCTCTATTACTCTTTGACCTGAATTTGCATGCTCTGTTCAAGAACCTTTCTATTAGACTGGTATGCAAAACAGGCCTAGACAAAGATCCCGAGGCATCAAGACTTCAGCTGCTGAGGCTGGGCTCCAGAGCAGGACAGCGGAGCTGAGCTCAGGCCCTGCCTGACACTGATGTCGGGGGAAGGGGCCTTGTCTGCGTCTCAGGAGGCTGAAAGGACATGAGCCTGTCTTGGGAGACGGAGCCTGCAAATAGCAGCTCCCGTTGGAAAGAGCACATACTGCATTGTTTAGTGATTTTCATTTTTTTTTTTGTCTGTCTTCCCTAACAGGCTGTGAGCTTCTCAGTGTCAGGGATGGGCTCATGCATCCCAGAATTTCAACTCCCAGCCCGGCCCAGGAATGTCTACTGGGTGAAACGACAGACAGATGGATGAAATCACAGCACATGGCTACATTCTGGGGCCAAATGAAGGACCAAGGGAAAGGAACCCCAACAAACCTCTTCACCATCTGACCACACTCCTCCCCCACCCCACCCTGCCCGCCCCGTCCTGCTGTATCCACTCTCTGGCAATTACCAATGTAAAGATACACCAAGTCCAGGTAAAACATCTCTGCTCTAAGGAGACAATAAAAACTGTAATACGAAGAGATAAGGGATTTCGAAGAAAATTAATATTCTATTTGGTCTCTTTTATATAAGTTTCACTAACCTCAATTGCTGCATTTCAATTATCCTATTGGGGCAGTGGCCTCTTTTACTTAAAAAGCTTTTGTTGATTTCCTGGCATTTATCCTTGATATATGAATACTCCCAGAGACTACTTTTGGCAAACAAGAAACTCCTTTTGGCATCTTAGGGAGGCAGAGCGTTAGGAAAGCTGGGTGGGGCATATAGCATTAACACACGATTGTGTATCATTTTTCTCACTAGTAAAAGGGGGATAATAATATCTACTTCCCTAATTCACCAAGTCATGACGATGATAATGGGATAATGCAAATGAGTGCTTTGGAAAGATCCATGTGAATGCATTTTAAAACAAACTTGAGTGTCAACCTTCCACTGGTTGCCAACTTCAGGAAAGGAGAAGGTAAATAAAAGAAATACTGGGTAGCAATGAACTTTGTACCCCTTGGAGTCGGCTCCAATAATAAATAATAATAATAAAGGTTAAACACGTGTAATAAAGGGTGCACAATTGTGTTAAGAGAGAAAAGGCATGCTCCAAGGAAAATAACATTCTTGCACTAAAATGCTAAACTATCTTAGCAAAAATGAAGAGTTACGGGAGGGAACAGATTAGAGTACAACTATTTTATCTCATCTGCTTTGTGAAAAGGGGAAAGTGAGGGAACCAAGTACTTTGGTTTCTGGTTGTCATCCAACAGTTGAAAGTGTGTATGAATTATGAGAGTGAGGAATGGATGCATGGTCATTAGCTGAATGAAAAGTGCAGAAATGCCAAATTAACAGAAGGAAAAATGGGAATGAATGTCAACTAAATCAAACCATCCAAAATAAAGAAAAGGAAAAGAAAGTAAAGCTTAACCAATAATGATCATGACATAAGATAAAAGAATAAATATCTGTTTTACACTAAATGTGAATGAGATTAAATTGCTCTCTTAAAATCAGAGGTTGTTAGACTGTGGGTTTTTTTTTAACCCAGCTATATGTTGTTTCCAAAAAATCCTTCTAGCAAAGTGGTAAGGAAAAGTTGACAATAAGGAACATGCAAACAATATAAATACATGCAAACAGAAAGAAAGAAGTGGCAATATTAATAATACATAATGAAGAATTTAGGACTAATGGCTCTAAACCAGACAAAAGCAGGCATTATGTAATAATAAAAGTCACAGTTGATGAAGATGAACCATTAACCTGAATTTCCAAAGAATGTAGTAACTAAATATAAACAAAAATGCTAAAAATAAATAAAATAATAAAGTAACATGATACTGGTTTCCATTACAATGGAACTAAAACGTCACAAAACAAATGAACATTGACCTCTGTGACTTATTAATGTTAATGAGAAATTTCAATGCATTCATTCTCAATATGCATTCAGTGGCCAATAACTAATGAGAACTTTCAGAAATGCAAATCTCACTTGCATTCTTAATTTAGATCATGACAGTCAATACAAGAACCAATCCCAAGAACTATCTTGGGCTTCTCAGTTACCCCAGACAGTCTCTAACATTAATAGGTGACCCAAACAGTGAGGCAGCCCATTCTATAAGTGGTCAATTACTTGGCTGATTTGCTCAAGGTTAAGGACTGGTACGATGTGGGAAACTCTCTAACCGCCTGCCTTATGTTACGGGCATCTAGACCCTACAGAATAATTTTGCTTCCTTAGGAGAATTAGGATCATCACTAATTGTATTCCTAAATATGTGCAGTTTTTCCTCAATAGACGTGACCTTGCTTCCTGCATAGACATGTTTGTGAGTTTTATGTAAATTAAATCCCATTTTCCAGTTGACTAACCTACCATTTCAAATTTGTTTTATTTCTTTCTTGATTGATTCTCAATTGACAGTGGCTCTTACATTTTAGCTGTAAGGTTTTCTTCCCTCAGCTTTTCTACTGAAGCATTAATGATCACTAAACAAGGGATTAGCTGCCTTTGGAGACAACGGCTCAAAGGAAACCTTTAGTGAATCCTTCTGTAAAGTACCCTTTTGTTAAGTGAAGGCTCCTCTGTAGTGTGAATAGTAACCCCATAATTTATCTGTTTGGAAAGTGTAGTGGAGCTCTCTTTTTGTTCTGCAGCCTCATAACCCTCCTCCGGTAACTGTACCTTTGGCGGTGAAAGCTCTGTGAAATCACCTGTTCTCAGTCCACGTGGTCCCAAGGCATGACCCTATTCCCACCTCTAGGCCCAGTCCCCACCAGAGAGAGCAATGCACTTTCCACCCCTAGGGGCTCATTCCATGATGGGCCCCTTGCTCAGCCACAGGCAGAGAGGCAGAGACTTCTGAGTGTGACCCCTGGAAGAGAGAACTTGTTTGCCATTAGAGCTGAAACCCACGAGGATGCCGCAGATGGAACCAGTGACTCCATCTTGTTGGCGTAGGAAGATTAAGACTGAAGCCACCCTGGCACAAGTCAGAGCAAAAAGAATTCAACTCCTAATTATATTGTTTGACTCTTGAAATGCTCATGCCAGTCCTACCCCTGAAACGTTCATTTTGGGTGAGCCGATTAATTTTTTTTTTTTAATTTAGGCAGGCTTAGGATGGGTTTTCTCTCTCTTACAACCTCTAGCATGCCTTCAGACATTGAAAGTTTGAATTTTTGTGGGCTAAATTTTCTTATAAAAAGCATCCACTTATCTAACAAAGGTAATTGCTAACATTTCTTTAATCAACCTAGTTGTAATACTTGTGCACAGAATAACAATTCTGAAAAGTAAGTTTCTAGGGTCCTTTCATGGTCTTTCCCAGGGCCAGTGATCCCCAGGGGCTGCAAGTCTATGTCTGGGTACTTTCTCTATCAGAGGAGTGTTTTCTAATGGCACCATTGAAATTTCTAAAAAGTGGACTCTTGAGCTTTCATAAGTCCTAAGTCAGGTACCCAGTGCCTTGAAAGCATTTGAAAGAACCCACCTCTGCATGAGAATGTAGAAGCCAGGGAACTTTGTGCATGTCTGGACTCTGTTTAGAGTGGAGACACCTCAGCCAACTGCCTTATTGTATTTTCTTTTCTTTTTTTTCTTAAAGATTTTATTTATTTATTTGACAGAGACACAGCGAGAGAGGGAACACAAGCAGGGGGAGTGGGAGAGGGAGAAGCAGACTTCCCGCGGAGCAGGGAGCCCGAGGCGGGGCTCGATCCCAGGACCCTGGGACCATGACCTGAGCCGGAGGCAGAGGCTTAATGACTGAGCCACCCAGGCGCCCCAGCCTTATTGTATTTTCCATGACAGTGGCAGCCATTGGTCTCAAGACATATTGGAAACAGGCTGTGGCTATAGCCAGCATCACGGAGACGGATTGGCAGTGTCTCCCAAGGGCTCAGGCTCTTGTTGAGGTTTCTGACAGTGCTTTTGCATTCTGTTGGTTAGAATGAATGGCATAAGACCAAAAGTAAAAATGTGTAAGAGACTGAATTCTGTTCCCTGGCAAACAATCAAAAGTGCATTCGTCATCCGCTCTTCTCCCTCACTCATTTCTCAAAAAAAGCAAAAGATCTGAATCCTTCAGGAGGGCCTAGATCCCCTTCACGACAGCAACCCTTAATTGTGCATATGTGAGTTGACAGGTGCGCGGGAGATTTCCTCATCTCCAAATATTGCCAAAGTCCACGAACTGGCAAGTTTCGTTCTTGGTGAGGGCCTTCTTCCTGGCTTGTGGACTCCCTCCTTCTGTGTCCTCACAGGGCCTTTCTTGGTGTGAGAGCGGGTGTGTGGGGGGGGGCGGTTCTCTGGTCTCTTCTTCTTATGAGGGCACTGCTTCCATCATGGGGCCTCACGTTCTTGAACTTGTCTCAACCTAATCACCAGCCCCACTCCCACTGCCTTCACATTGGGGGTTAGGGTTTCAACATGTGAATTTGGGGGGACACAGACGTTCAGTTCGTGCCAGTCCCCGTTGATCCTTCGTCCCAGGCTCCATGCTTCTGCAGCTTCTCTCTTCTCTGCCTGACCTCCAGGACCACCCCCAGGGGCTCATTCCATGATGGGCCCCTTGCTCAGCCACAGGCAGAGAGGCAGAGACTTCTGAGTGTGACCCCTGGAAGAGAGAACTTGTTTGCCATTAGAGCTGAAACCCACGAGGATGCCGCAGATGGAATTTGAAACCTACCATTTCATTGAACAGTGAGTTCTGTCTGCTTAGTCTGTGCTCCTAGCATGACTCTGCACATATTGAGTCCTTAATAAATGTTTGTAGAATCAATAAATAATCAATAAATGCATCACTGATTCATCCCCGAATGTGTACGGTCTCCACAGGAAAAGACTGGAAGGAGAAATCCTGGAGGAAGAGTGAGTGGCTTCCAGACTTGGGGGCCCTTCTTGAGTATTGGCTTTGGAAGGAGCTTTTGGAGACTGGGCACGTGGGACTTCTAAAGGGCTGTGTGCCCAAGAAGCCAGGATGGGGCACCGAGGTGTGGGAATAAGGCTCTTGCCCACAGAGTCAGATGAGGTTAAGATTAAGGGGTTTGTATTTTTTTCTTCATAGTTCCAACCCAGCACATCAAAGAGACAGAAACTCGGGGTAGACGCTGAGCCTGGCTGAAACACCCCCAGGATCCCATCCATCAGGAGTCTAAACATTGTGGGCAGGGTACAGGAAAGTGAGGGATTTTAACAGCACAGTTCCCCCAAATCCTGCCACCCTCTGGATTCCATTTTCCCCTCTTGCTGATTTTATCACTTAACGTACAACTGCAAATATGTCAGCAGTTACCTACAGCGTTTCACTCAACTCTTAATTATAGTTATCTCTGGGAGAAGGCATGCAGGAACATGCACATTCTGCATTCTATAAATGTATATTTCTGGTAAATTTGTGTGGCTTTCATAATCAGAAAATAACAAGATATTTAAAATAATGTTCAAGTAAGTTGGGAGGAGGTGGGGCAGTGGTTAGGAGCACCCCAGGTGGCTGAGGGCATCAGGCAGGCGTTCTCATCCAGCCGGGACCCTGGATCTGTCCGGGTCCAACACGCCGCGTGTCTAGAAGACCCAGGGAGTATGAGGTGAAGGAGCGCCGGCCCTCAGGGGGCAGATTCTGCCAGATTCGCCATGTCAGGTTAGCCTGACTGGTTCCAGGGTGTGTAAACCTCATGCAAGGGGAGACAGCTCTGGCATGCTGGCTTCTGCATCAGCAGGCTCCGAGAGCAGCCCTCCAGCCCACTCTCCCACCAGCCATGTGATGCTGAAGATCTGAGGTCAGGTGAAAAGACGGCTTTCTGGTTTCCACTCCGCTCTTGAAGACTTACACATCCCACATTCCCCGCGATGCACGCGGGTGTTCTTTTGAAAATCATGTCTCTCATCCGTATGAAGCTATACTAATATTAATCCCAGAACTTTATAACCCAAATCACTGAACCCCAGTGTATTGGTTTCCTAGGGCTACTAGAACAAAGCACCAAGCTGGGTGGCTGAAAACACAGAGGTTTATTCTTTCAGGGTCCTAGAGGCCAGTGTGCAAGACCACCGTGTCAGCAGGGCTGTGCTCCGTCCAGAAGCTCCAGGGGAGGATCCTTCCTGCCTCTCCCCGTTCTCCCAGTCCCTGGCCTTCCTTGGCCTTCCTTCCTTGGCCTGTGGATGCCGTGCTTCCATCTGTTCCTGTGTGTCTCCTTTTCTGATAAAGACGCCAGCCACGTTGGATTAGTGCCCATCCTACTCCAGTATAACCTTATCTTAATTAATTACGTCTGCAGTGACCCCCCCTTCCAAATCAGGCTGCATTCTGAGCTACTGTGGTTTAGGACTTCTACCTGTCTTTTTGGGAGACATGATTGAACCCAAGAAGTTCAAATTTTCACTCTTGGCAGCATAACTGGACTTACCACTCAAGTGTCATGGTGGAATCTATTTCATTTGCTTTAAAATTTGTTGTTTGCTGGTCACTTTGATCAAAAAGAGGATCCTGAGCATGAAATGCTGGGCGGATTATTTCAACTGCTTGGACCTGGCTGCTACGCTCTGTAAATGGGGGTGCTAAGGCCACCCCCACTGGGGGCGTCGTCAAGGCGAATCAATGCCCCGTGCTCGGCGCCCAGCGCTCTCCATCCCTATTTCTGCCTTCTCTACTTGTGAGGGAGTGTGGATGTGACCCAAAGGAGAGAACAATGTGTGGAAATGGTTCTGAGGAATTTTAGAACCAGGAGCACTTGGAGCAAAATGCTGGAGCTGAAGGACTTCACCTTTGTTCCTTAAGTGCCATCGAGCCAGCTCTCAGAAGGTGGGTGGACAAGGCGGTGTCTGCGACAGGGAGGCAGTCACTTGAGTCTTATTCCCAGCTCTTCCGTGACCTTGATGTGTGACCTTGCAAAAGCTTCTTCTTCTGTTTAATATCTCTGTGGCTGATTTCTTGTTCATCTTTCAAGTGCAGGTGGTAGTCATGAATATTTGTTTCCTGCAGGTTTGGTTTTGTAAACCTCTTCCTGGATGAAAAGCACCATGCAGCTGTGGAACATTGTTCTTATTAATAACCTCATTTTGGCATAAACTCTCCCACTTCTCATACTTCATGTTAATATGCCACTGCAGAAAATATGCTACAATAACAACTTGTAGGACTTTCTGTCATCTCATGTGGAAACGGGTCTATACAAAAAATAGCTAAATTGTTCCAAAACAGAATACATTTTTTTTTGTCTTTTTTGTCTTACGTTTTTTTGTCTTTCCAGGTCAATATGTAAACACAGCTATGTCTTGTATATAGAAACGTTGATTCTACCCCCCTTGGACCAGCTAGTAGTTGCCATAACAAAATACCATCTATTGGGTGGCTTAAACAACAGGAATTTATTTATTACAGTCCCAGAGTCTGGGAAGTCCAGGACCAAGGTTTTGGTCCACTCGGGCCCTGGTGCGAGCCCACTTCCTTGTTTGCAAACAACTGTGTCCTCATATGGTGGAGAAGGAGAAAAAGAGAGAAGGAGAGAGAGACAGACAGACAAAGGGCAAGCTCTCTGGTCTCTTTTCTTATAAGGACACTAATCCCATTATGAGGGCCCCATCCTCATGACCTCATCTAACCCGAATTACTGCCCAAATACCCGCATCACTTTGGGAGTTTGGGCTTCAACATATGACCCTGGGGCGAGGGAGCACAATTCAGCCCACGACACCAGTGATAGGTTATTCACAACAGAATTACTTTGTGCCAACCTCCTCAAGATTACTGAGAGCTAGCATTGGGGGTTTGTGTGGGTCTTTAGGACTGATCTAGAGATATCAGGATCATTGGTTCATCATGCTAATGTACCTCTGTCACCACCACTGTGCCCCCTGCGTGGGCCGTGGTCTCACTTGTCCCCAGGACATCCTGCACGGGCACAAGTGAAGAGCTCCCAGACCTTCGGTGCAGATGCAGAGGGGGTACCCCTGTGTGAAGCAAGGGTTTGGAAGTCTCCCCTTGCCTAACTTCCGGGTGAAGGACAGAGTTCTGAACTCAACCGGGCAGCACAAGGCATCCTGGCTGGGCGTCTGAGAGGCTGCAAACCTCTGGTTTTGGGCTCCCCAGAGTTAAAGGGCATCTTACCCCCCCTCGGCTGCTAAGACCCCTGAACGTGGTCAAGTGTTGGAGGACACGGGGAGGGCAACAGAGCAATGTCTGCCTGCCAGCATCATTCCCTCACTCATACCCTTTGTGCTACCTCCTTTCAGCTTTGGGATAAAGTGGAAGCAATCTGGATGAAGTCCAAGGTCAATCGCAGCATCCGAGAGCTCAGACCGTTGCCCTGCTGCATGTCTTTCAGCCGCCATGGTGCTTCCAATGGAAGTATCCTAAGGGCTTCTTTTTGGACATGGTTCTAACTTCAAATACGGCAAAAATGAAAGCCAAGTTTGCTCAGGAAGTTGGTGGTGTTGCTGATGGAGTTTGTTAAGCCATGCACTTTCCAGTGTTTCATTAAGCTTACAATACAAAGAAACACACACAGGAACTCCTCCAAAATGTAAAGAAGTGAAAGTCAGGGGTTAGGTGTTTGTGGGTGTCAAGTTTACTCTGTGTTTCTGGGAAGTTTGCTGACACCCCAGACCGTGAAGAAAGTTTTGGCCATTCTTTCCAAGCCCTTGACGTTCCATCTGCGGAGTCTGACAGCATCTGGTTTACGGAGTCGGACTTTTGGCAAGACCGAGTATGACAGAGCTGTAAGCCAAATCACGAAAACCACGCATCTCAGGAAACCTTTCTGCTTGATGAGTCACATTCCTAATAGATGTGTTTTTCCATAAAGTGCAATTAATAATTCATCCAGCCTTTGTCGAACTTAACTCTATTGTCTTTGCACAGAAGGTGAAATACCCACAAGTGTTTGGTTCCAGATTATGAGAGCAAGCAAAGCAGAACTCCTCGTGAGGCCGGCCTCTGGGTTTGGTGAAAAACACACAGAACCATCCCCAAAAGGCTGGACCCTGAGGGAGAGAGCCAGGAAGCTTGCTTACTAGCGTCTGCCTGTCACCTATGTGACAATGATTGAAAGTAGTAAGCGTGATATTCTCAGAGGGACGGGGCCAAAGGGTTAATGTAATGCTTGACCCATTAAAACTGCTGACGGCAGTGGGCAGCTCGTGGGCTGACCCGGTAATTGTTTCTGCAGGAGAAGCGGTTGGAAACAGCCCCATCGGGCAGGTAATCAGGGGAAATAGGCATCCAGGAGAAGGTGCGCTGGGAGAGTCAGAACGGCTCCCTCAGATTCTGTTACTTGTCGTCTTTCAAGCATAATAATGAGATTATAGTAACCCTAAACTGGCTGAAAACAGAAATCTGGCAGTCTGTCAAGTTCATTGTCTCGAGTTTATAGCGATCCAGGTCTGGTTCCCCTGAAACTGCCCCGGTCACCCCAGGAGGAAGTCCTCCGAGAAGTCCTGGTCAACCTTCAGGCTTGTTTCTGACCAATGCACCTTGCTAATGCTTTTTTCCACCACCATGTGATTCAAAAACGAGTAAGAATATGATATCATCACAAGCCTCTCCTTCCCACACGAGTCTTCCCTTTCAGGATGCAGTGCCATGCATCCTAGGGCCCCGGCTCCATCCGCACCCACCCCCTCACACGCCCTGGAATTACCCTGTGTTTGCGTTAATCCCACCTTCAGAGAGGAAGTACGGAAAAATCAGGGCCCATAATAAAGTCAGGAACCTCCCTCATGCTTGAGGAGAATGTTGTCCTTGGGGATGCTGTCTAGTGTCTCTGTTCAACGGGAAACCAGTCAGGTTACCATTCGGGAGCCCATTATGCACTGTTGAAATGCCGTGAGCTGTCCCCCCATCATGATGATAGCTAACAGTTCTCATGCACTCAGTGTGAGCCCGGCACGGTCCGGCCGTTCTGCAAACACCGTCTCACCCAGTCCTGTGGCTCCTGCTGTCCGAGTTGCCCTCAGGGCCGCGGTCCAGAGGGAGGCATATGAGGTTACGTGATTTGCCCAAGTTTCTAGAAGCAGAAGAAACCCTGGGATTTGGCATCTAGCTCCGGGGTCACTGTCTCTTCAGTGGCACCGTAGCTGGACCTTGAAGATTGGTTCTTTAGAGACTGTGAAAAACCCCATGTTCTTTTGTGCAGCATAATAATTTAGAACAACACACAGGAACCATCCACAAACGGCTAGTCTTGCCAACACCTGGCTTCAGAAGAAAGAGTCCATGTGACACATCTCTGTTTCCAGAGGTGCTTCTGGAATAGTGTGCTTGTCTCTGTCATTTTATCCTCTCAGAGACTGTTTATTAATTAATATCCATGACGAATGTCAGCTGGCTCCAGGAGGGATTAGAGGAAGAAGAATGTTGAGGACAAGGACGAACTACATCCCTGGAAGGGAAGGAGGAGTAATGTGCACATACTAACGAGCTTCTCTGTGGCCGACTCAGCCGAACACATTGTGATATGGTGAGCTGAGATGGCCTTGGGATTCTGGATGCTTCTTTTCTAGAACTTTCCCTGTGTCACAGATTTGCCCTGCAGTGAACTCTGTTGCTTTGCATTTAGTCTTTCTTGTCTGTAAAATGGAAACGGTGGTTCTGGCCTCATCATGTCTCAACCCTGTGGCCACGGCCACCTCCTTGAGGTCACGGATGCGTCAAGTGAGACAATCTGAGTGGAAGAGCCTTCAAAGCCCAGGGCTTGACAAACATGTGGCCTCATGTCTGCACCCACAGTGCTCGATGACCCTGGACATGACTGGCCACCCGAGAGGGGCTGGCTGCAGGACCCTGGCCCAGCGCAGCCGCCGGGACGTTGGGGGCAGCCTCAGAGCTGGGGGCAGCCTCAGAGCTGGGGGGAAAGTGTCCTCACTGACCCCCTTGGACCCACCCACATATAAATGGACTGTGTGCAGTCAGTTCAGCAGCTCAAGTCAGAATGGGTGCGTGCGGCTGACGACGACAGGCTTGGAGGCTCTGACGGTGTGACTGGGACACTTATTCCCCCCACTTTGTTGGGTCCTCAGCCAAGGTGGGGGACACGAACATCCCTGTCCTACTCCTGACCCTGTTTTCTGCATCACCTGCTCTGGATCTGCTTCACCCCCTCTCGCCCCTCATCAGCTGCCCCAGCAAGCGCGCCCCGCAGGAGGCCCCCAGGTCCGCAGGAGTTGGTGTCCTCCTTTTGCCGCCAGTGACCTTGGGTCACCCGAGAACGTCCAGTTCTGCTGGACCAGCCAGGGCCCTGGTCAGAGCTCCCCTCCCCACATTGGGGCACAGACATATGAGGAGTGGTCCCCACAACACCAGTCCCGAGCCAACAGGCCCGAGGGCCCTCCTTACTAATGTCCTGTCCGTGGCCCTGTCACGGCTGACGACAGCTGCCGTCCTCCCTCCTCGGGGCTTCTCGTCTCTAGCAGGACTGAGGGGACAGAGTGGTCCCCTGGTGCCCTCCCACAGGGGCACAACACAAACGAGGGGCCAGCTGCCACGACCGTCGCAATGACCCAGCAGTCAGGGGTGTCCCTGGCCTTGGAAAGTGCCTGCACCTCTGTCCGATTTGACTCCCAGGGCGGGGCTCTCGTACCCCGTTTCACAGACCGGTACTGAGCTAAGATGCTCTTGTGGTCACCTCGGCAGTGCGTGTACCAGAATTGGAAGATTCAGAGGAGGTTAGCACGGCCCCTGCCCCAGGATCCCACACAACTTTGTGAAGCATTCCATTAAAAAAAATTAAAAAAAAAAAAAAAAGGCTGCTGGGCTCCTTGTCATCCCAAAAAGGCCGGGCGGGCCTCTGCCACAGCTGGTCGCAGTTCTCCCCTCTGAGGCTGTCCCCCCGCCCAGGCTCCTTTCCATTACCTGGGGCTGCCTCCAACCTGCTCAGGGTGGTGGATTCAGCAATGATTTTGGGGAGTTGCCTTGTGACTGTTTTACACGAAAGATTTACCTGGTAAATACCGGAGGAAGCAGATACAGCGAGCTAGGCCTATGTATTCGCGTACGTGTATGCACATGACTACGAGCACCATCACCGTGCTCTCCAAACACCATTTCTCCGTGAGGAGAGCCGGAGCTCCTTGGAGAAGCCGCTGACCTGGGAGCTAACAACCAACGGAGACTTCTACTGACCCAAGACGGGACGGTTCGATCATCCAAGTGTAATAGCTACAGTAGATTGAAACACAACACATATGCGTAAGTCCATACATTCCCAAAAAAATTTAAAAAAGTTTTAGTGGGTACCACTGGAGGATGCTAATGAATAATTCATTATTTTGAAAACTAGCAAGCAAAGTGGGGAAATCAAATATTTATCCTGCCTTCCCAATATAAGGCACACAGCTGGGAGCCAGATACAATACAAGGAACACTTTCTTTTCATAGAAGGGCTCCGGCTTATTAATAAGTGGAGAAGAAGCGACAGAATTAGAACAGGACTGTGTTCCAACCCTAGTGTATGAATGTGTCTCGCCACTGAGCAACAACAGACCCGAACATCACAAAGAGGGAGGCTCCGCCAGGCATTCGCCACCTCCTGACAGACCCGCCCCTGGAAGTGGCCTCGCCCTCACTGCCAGGCGGGAATCTGACCGAAACCCCAGACGGAATTACAGTTTACGGGGATACAGAGGGGCGTGTCACACTAAACCAGCGGGATGCAATGGGGGAGCTCCCCCAGATGGGGAGCACGACAGACCCAGGACTGTCCCCTTCAACAAACAGGATTAAAAGGAAGGAGAAGCAGCAGTGACCTGAATCCATCGCAAACGACTCAGGAAGCGTTTCGACCAATCACAGTGCAGGAGCCTGAGTTTGATCCTGGCTCAGGTGACTCTTAAAAAATTGAAGAAATGTATTTATTTGTGACATACGTAAGTCAGATACATGGCACTAAAGGAGACGACCGGATGGAGAATTGAAACACTGACCAGGTATTTTATGACATTCAGGAATTATTGTTGATGTTTTAGGTGTAACAATGTATGCAATCGCGATTTTTTAAAAATGATCCTTTGGGTTTTTTTTAATTTTTAATTTTATTTTCTTATATTTTTGAGAGAGAGTGAGAGAGAGAGAAATCTTGCGGGGGCGGGGTGTGGACAGAGGGAGAGAAACACAAGCAGGCTCCACACACAGCACAGAGCCTGACCTGGGGCTCGATCTCACAATCCTGAGATCATGACCTGAGCCAAAATCAAGAGTCGGATGCTCAACCAGCTGAGCCCCCCAGGAGCCCCAGTTGATGCCTTGTTCTTTTTAGAGATCCCCACATAAATATTTACACATGAGAACATATGGCATGCGGGGTTTGCTGGGGTGGGAAGTGAGGATTTAAGGGGCAGCACCAGGTCTGTGAACTGCCAACTGCCCAGATCAGTGATGGGTTTATGGGGGTCATTTTACCCTATTCTCTCCACTTGTGCACATCTGACACAATTTTAAAAACAAAGCCTGTATTCACACATGTATCGTCTCAGATTCTTAGAAACCAGACACATTACTATCGCTGAAAACCCAAAGACTTCCTGCCCCGACCAGCGTAGGCACGAGGTGTGTGCTCGCACCTCAGTGTGTATTCCTGCCACTGTCCTTGAGCCCATTTAGTCGAGATAACAAGGCACGGATTCTAATTTGCTTTCCCTGGTGAACGAGATAATGCATTCTGGAGCCATCGATTAAAAACGTGAACTGTAAAATTATGCCGCAAAGTTTGGAAAACTTTCAGAGGTTACATTTTGACACACTGGGATCTTGCCTTTAACAATGACAGAGCCCCACAAAAATACTGCGTCTCCTCTGGTGTGGGCCTTTATCTCATCTTGACAGGTTATTGCTGGTTAAATTGTAGTGCTGACTTACAGGCAGGACTCTTCAAGGAAGCCAGAAATTAAGGCTTCACCAAATGGTAATAAAGCTATTAAAAATGCAAACAGCAAACAGCTACACTATGCAGGTTAGACAGCTGATCCAAACTAGCAGTTTAAAAAGCAGAGCAATTACACTTTTATTTAAATGCAAGGAATATGAGCAAGAATAGAATGAGGAGCCTTGTTTAAATGCATTCTTTTGAATATTTATTAGAAATAATACATGTAGTTAAGCCACTTATCTGATTTCAGTGAATAAGTAAAATGCAAAAGATCAATTTTCATAATTATACCAAAGAAGTCTGTCTTTCATAAAAATCTCATTAATAACACCATTATTACTGAAAAAATATCTCAGTATTATTATTGTTATTCTAATTATCAGCAAAATGCTACTGATAATGTTGTCATAAAATTCCTTTTAGTATCCTATTAGAGAGATAGACTAAGTAATGGTTTAAGTTAAATCTAGACCCTAAGTGGCATTATAAAGATCTTCTTTGTGTATTTGGTTAAAATACATTATGTGTATAATTACATAAATTACCTCGAGTTTGGCAAACAGGACTTTATGTGCACGCACCTCCGTGTACCGCACATCGCTCCACACCCACACGCCGGCCGCGCGGACCGGGCAGGCACCGTGAGCTCCCCTGGAGGTCATGCCATTGGCAAACCTGACGTGCGATAGTCTTGCTCGTTGACCAAGATTGGATGCTGCTTCTAAGAGTTTATACACTTATTTCTACGTTCACCCCTGAGTAATAATTTACCTGCGCTTACCAAAGAGCCCCTTTGGAAGGAGCTACTTGCCCAAGTTCGATAATGCACGGCCGCTCCGGCCTGGAGGTTGGGCAGATGACTTCGCTGGGCTGGGTCCCGGTCGATCTCGGAACACCCGTGTGCAGACAAGGGGAGCCTCAGCCATCCCTTGATTCCCGATTGTTTCGATTGAAACAATGGGTTGCCTGAATCTTTGGCAACTATTGCTGCAACAAAACAAAGCAAAACAAAAGGCACTTGAGACTTCTCTTTGTGTAATGAGCTCTATTAAGGAAAAAAGGATCTCAAGCAAAATTAATGACGCAGTTATCGTTGGGACTTTGTTCCTAGTTCCAAGAGAAAAGATCCCACAAACTCAAGTGTGCTTGTTGGCGCAGCAGGTTTCTCTCCTGACCCACACGGGCGCCCACCACCCTGCGCAGCCCACGATCGACCATCTGCGCCCAGGACGCTGGCTGCTGTTCTCCCCAGACCTGCGGGGAGGTGAACGAGCACGTCTTCTACTCCGTGTTTGAAAATGATACAGAGGACTGAATAAGCATGCAAACAAAACCCCCACTTATTTTAATTCCTGTTTGTGAGTGCATCTGAGCATCACTCGCTGGGGGTGAATGAAGACTTATGACACGTACAGCATTTAAATGGTAAGCCCTATTTAGCAAATTGATAAACGGCTCTTTGAATGGGAAGAAGTAATAATTTTTGACAATATAAATGAGTGGAAGTAGCCACAATAAAGCAAAAAGCTTATTTTTACTCTCAGCTCAAAACTGTAAATGTAGAGAAATTTTGGAATAAAAGCATGCGGCCAATTCAGGCGCTGACCCTGCCTTTCAGGATCATCCTGAGGAACGAATAATTGGAGGGTCTGCCCTTGGCGGAGGCACTGCCCCGGGGCTCCTCTTTGGGGAAGAAGCTCCCCCATGGCCACCGGATGGCAGCACCCTCCTCGGGGCAGAGGGAACCCCGGGAGGTGGGGCAGCGGTCCCCTTATTTCAATGTGTCATTAGCATTTCAGATGGAATTCCAGGCCGTGGAGCTCAGCGTCCCTCCCAGACAGCACGTCCCTCCACAGCTTTGGAGGAAGGAGGCCCCTGGCCATGGCGTGAGCACCTCCCAGAACAGCCCTCGAAGTCCATGCCACTGCTGGACAAGAGGGGGACAAAGTTCTACTTTGAATCAAGTGAAATCGCATCCTAACTTGTACCCAGGAATCCTAGCTCAGCCCATCTGGGAACACAAATTCAGCCTTTGTTCCTAGGTGAGGGGTCTCAGCACCTCCAGAGACGTTATGATGCTCTAAGTCATCCCATATTTGGTATGACATGGTCTGACGTCCCCACCATATTCATGGCTCTGCTCTGGCCAAGATCAGCCTGTCCCAGTCCCTGTCAATTTGATTCTATTCAACTGAGCGTCTGCTGTATGCCAGGCCCTGTGTGTGGGGAGAGAGAGAACAAAAGCGGGGGGGGGGGGTTGCGGAGAGAACTGTCCCTGGTGATAGTTGATGCCACAGAATGGGTTCTATGATGGGGTCATTCAGGGCAGAGAAGGATCTCACCTGGAGGGGAGTGCAAGGGTCAAGAAACTCTACTTGAGGACCTGAAGGATGAATAGGTGCAATCAGATATAGGGAAGAAGAGGCTGATAATCCAGAGGGAGGAGGGGGGCGGGGGGCCCACACCCTGGGAAGCCCCCCTGTTCTGGCTGGTGGACAGCAGGTGAAGCTGCCAACCAGGCAGGGAGGGGACGCAGCCCTGCTGAAGTCGGGCCACCCGGGAGCCTGTGAAGGCTGAGGCAGGACGGCCACAGCGAGGGACTGCAGCGTGATGGATAATTCGGCTGAGCAAGTCTGGAGGCAGAGACCATGTAGGAGGTTGAGGCAGAGGATGGGGAGATGTTGTCATGCTTAGGAGAGATTTGGAATATTTTTTTAGAAAAATTATTTTTTTTTAAAGATTTTATTTATTTGAGAGAGAGAGACCACGAGCAGGGTGAGGAGCAGAGGGAGAAGCAAGCTTCCCATGGAGCAGGGAGCCCGATGTGGGACTCCATCCTAGGACCCTGGGACCATGACCTGAGCCGAAGGCAGATGCTTAACAACTGAGCCACCCAGGAGCCCCTAGAAAGATTTCTTTAAAACCTTAGCTAGATTATGGGTTAAGTGGGCTTTGAGAGGCTCAACCTAATTTCACTTCTAACATTATTTCCATGAAAAGGTACCCTAAGATCCGAACAACTAATGCACAGTTGAACTTGGGGTGTAACCTCCTTGTAAACTGGAGAGTACTCACTGCTAAGTCAGGTGGCGCTCAGAGGGGGCAGGGCCCAGCGTGCTGGTGGCTCTGGGCACAAGCTGACACTCTCGGGGACCCTGTTCAGGGTCAAATCGTTTCTCGATGGGCAGAGTCCCCACTGGGAGCACCAAGACTGAGGGGCTGGCCGCCAGCAGGCCTGTGCTGGTTCCCATTACTCCCAAATTTACCAAACAGGAAGAACAGAGAAGCTGACGCCTAGAGATGGTTTCAAAAAAAAGTTTAAAAAGTGAGCCATAAAATTAACCCCCGTAGGAAGGTGTGTCTCAGCTAACGGTTGGCATTGTCCACGCTCAAGGAAGGTCTTGCAGGTGCTGCCCCTGTGACTGACTCTGCCCCCACCCGCACCGAAGGGCTAGTCTTTCATTTTTAATTTCTAATCGGTCATGGAATGACCCTTGTGCAAAACATAATAAACACTAATTACTAAAAAAGTGAAATAAAAGTAACTGACAAAACAAGCCGATTGCCTACCACGGGGCTCAGGAGACGCCACGTCGCTTTGTGAGCCTGAGGCAGACACGTCTGAGTTGTGGCTCTGCAGCGGGTCCTTCCCCGCCACGGCCGGCTCGTCGGTGTGCGCACCGGGCGCGGGGCCAGCCCCCCGGGCGAGCGGCGGCACACACCTCCGGCCCGGCCCTCGCTCTGACGGCCCGACGGCCCGGCGCGCGCTCTGCACCCGTCCCGGCAGCGCGTCCGTCTCCGTGTTTCATTCTCCCGGGGCATCCAGAAATGGACGTGGGGCTGTGGCGGTTTTAGATCTGAAACCACGCTCCAGTGGCCTTTTCTTTCAGGGAGTATTGTTATTCCTGCCAAAGTCGTTCCTGGGACACTCAACAAAAAGGGAGACCATGATTGTTTCCAGAAGAGTGGCCTTCTGGGCGATGAAATCGGACAGAAAGGCAACGGAGAACGCACCTCGACTCTCCTCGCCACCCTCGGCCAGGGGTGGGAAGCGCTTGCCGATTCAGCTCCTGCCGCTGGCCGCGAGCCCCTCAAGATCAAGTCATGGTTTCATTAGTCACAGACGTGACGTCCTAAGTGTCTTCGCATCAGGCCAGCACATCTCCATCATATTTCCCAGGGTTTTGATGAAGGAGGCTTCGGGAAGATCTCACCATCCCTGCTGAGCTGGGTTTCGCTTCGTTCCTCTGAGCTTGTCCGCAGACCCCTGCACCTCAACAGAATCCCCCGGACAGGTTTGTTGAGGAAATCATTGACAAGTTACAGGTTTCTAGAATCAAGAGGCCATTGGGGTTCCTTGTGGAATCCTTCTGTTCCCCACTAACTCAGGCAGCGCTCGGACTGATGCTGCGCTGGGGTCCCGCTCACCGGTCTCTTTTCTGTGTGTCTTTATTTGTGAAGCATGAGCACAGTCTGTCGGATTGTATGTTCAAAGAAAGGACCTACTAAAACAAAGTGACCCTAACGAGTGTCGTCCAGAGGGAAGTGCTATGCCCCCCACCGCTAGGAGTCAGCCATACCCAGCCCCGTGTGTCCATGGTAACAAGCAGCTCCGCATCTAACTTTCCGAGTAGAAGGAAGTCACTACTTTCTTCTCCACGTCAGTCTGGGTGGTGACGGTGAGGATGCTGCCCCTCCCCCCAGGTCGGCGACTCGCTGATTAATGACCTGCAGGACAGCTTCCTTTACATTTCTTTCGTGAGGGTCTTTGATCCCTCCCTGTTTTCAGACTCCTCTGGTCACTTGCTAACTGCCAGAAAGTGCCCTTCTCCTGGGTCACGGCGGCCACCACACTCTTGTTTGAAAACAAAGGCAAATCGAGCAGCAGCGTCTCTCGCTGTGTGGCCCCAGGCTAGCCTGGCAGAGGGACGGCTTTACCCCCTCTGTGTGTATTCCTGCACACGGCTTGTGCATTTGCGGAGCATGTTTGCTACAGCAAGTAACACACGGGACGGCGGGCCTGTCCTGTTTGAGGCCACAGCTCCAGGGATCTGCAGCGGAGCACAATTCCTCCTGTCCCTGTCATCCACACGGACACGCGGGAGTTCTAGCTTTATTCATGACACGAGAAACTCATCAGTCACTGGGAGGAGGACGTGGACCAGATGATGCAGGATTAGAGATGCATTTTGTCCTTAATCAGAAATGCGTCAAGCCTTTGCTACGTACAAACCTCTCTGCTAGACGTGGCCTGGTAGCGACGTGCTTACACTCTGTTGAAGGAGACGGGGTGGGTGGTAAGTCATGCCGCACACTCACTGAGCATCGGCAAAGCACAGGCATCTTTTTTTCTTTTCTCTTTCTTTTTTTTTTTTTTAAGTACACTCCATGCCCAGCAATGAAGACCCTGAGATCAAGACTTGAGCTGAGATCCGGAGTCTGACGCTCAACCGACTGAGCCCCACCAGGCGCCCCAAGGCGCAGGCATCTTGGCCATATGGAGAGACAAGTGTCATCGTTGTCTACACCCACAGCAAGGGCGGCAGGGACCGCACCTGCCCCAGGAACCTCGTGACAGCACAGGACATCCTGCAGATGCTCGTTAAACGTGTCGATGTCACAGGCAAACCCCCCAGCGGTCGGAGTACACTGCTGGTGTAGACACCCGGGTCGCCGCACAGACGCATGAAGGCGCTCCAGTCCCCCACCGTGAGTGGGCACAGCGTGAGTGTGGCTGGGCGGTGGCGGCAGGGGAAGGACCCCTAGCCCAGGCAGACGTCTGCCGTGGCTCTGAGACACTGGCCCTGGGTCCCAACACGTTGGGCGGCCTGCGTTTGGGGCACGTGGGTACAGCAACCGCTTGGTGCTGGAGGATCTCCGGCCACTGCTCGGGCCCACGGTTGGTGCTCGGAGGTCGGGAACCCCCACGGACACGCACCAGCACGCTGGCGGGCGTCAGGCAGAGTGTGCGGGCCGTGTTGGCTCTGGGTGACCGTGTGCTGACGTGACCCACAGCCTCTCTGTGAACGTGTGGACGACGGGACTGCGTCGGCGGGTCTGCAGGCTCCCTGGACGCCGTCCGTGGTCCCTCGCTTCACGTTTACCGAGTATCGAGGGTCAAACCGAAGCCCCCCGATCCTCAGGTGCGTCCCAAGGGGGTGTTTTGCTGTCGATCTAATCAGATCCGATGACGCCGAGGCTCTGCTGCGGGCGGCAAGAACGCAGGCCGCGGCCCCTCGCCCGCCCCGTCCGGAGCTGCGTCCCTCTCCTGCGTCCCAGCCACGTGCTGTGGTGACAGCCACCTGCCCAGGCAGCAGCTGGGGGACGTCTGTCCGTCTGTCTGTCTGCCTGTCCTCTCTGGGGCGCCTGCCAGCCTCAGGGATGAGCCACCTACAGAAACACGAGAGCAGTTCAAACAAACCCCGGTGGTCGCTCTTGGCCAGAGACTGGGTTCCTCTGCTTCAGAAGACCCCGTGTTTGCTGTTTCAGCAGACAACCGTGTCCGGGCACCGGGCCCCCAGGGTGGGCGGGACAGCACTGTCGTGAACCAGACGAAGGGAAAGGAGGAGGGAATTACGTCCTTGCACACTGAGGCGCGGACGCAGCGGGCTGTCCCCGGCACAGGACGTCAGAGCGGGTGCGGGCAGCACAGCCCCAGGGCCGGCCCCTCGGCGGCCCTCAGAGGGACACGCAAGCCGAGGCCTGCTAGCCGGAACAGCTCTGTGGGCAGAGGGAGCAGCAAATGCAGGTGTCCTGTGGCGGACACAGCTCAGCGGCAGAGGCCCTCGGCTGAGCCGGAGGCGGCTGGCTGACCTGGGCGCGGTGCCGGGGCAGGACCCTGGGGCCCACGGTGGAGGGACCGCGGGAGGCTGTCTAGAGAGGAAGTCTCGCGATCTGAGCCACGACCCAAGAAGTTGTCCCTGACGCCCTGTGGGGAGTGGCCCAGGTCTAGCGGGTTGGGGGGGAGTGCGGGGGGGGGCGGGGGGTCTGGAGGTGGGGGACGGAGGGGCTGGCACTGGGGCGAGGCTCCTGGGGGCACCGGCCGGGTGTCTGGGCGCGTTGAGATTGGCAGCTCCCAGAGAGATAGGCTGCACTGCGCTCACCCGTGAAGGAACTTCGAGCTTAACTTAATTTCGGTGGAAGCCACCTCACGATTTACAGTGCGCAGGCCCCTTATTTTGAACATCAGCTATCACTTTACTACAGAGACAACAGAGGGCAGTTAAAATTCACTTCCTTAGACTAGTTCATAAGCTAGTTTTTACCCCAATATTTCTTACCTGCCATTACAGACTTTGAAAATGCATGTTTAGGAAACACTGATGAGATTTGGGGCTGTTATAATTTGAACAAAGAAGACTCACATGCCCGCCCCTCCCCGTGCCCCTTCTTTCTGCCTCGGGAAGCATCCTCGCTGAGGGCCTGTTGGGCACATTTGCAGGTGTCCCTGTGAGATCCCGACGACCTGGCTTCCAGGCCCTCAACGAGGTCAGTTCCCTCTGATGGGGAATGAACCAAGAGGAGGAACTTCTCAAGGAGCTTTTATCTCAGCCCAAATTATAGGTGAGGTTTTTAATTAATTGGACAATTTAACAGAAAGAGATTATTTCATTTAATATCATCCAGGAATTTCTGGTGAGCTGTTGTATTATTTTGTGTCAACAGGATTCCACTGGTGTTTTTTATTCGGTTTCTAAACATGACTCACCTTCTCTGAGTCTCTTATTCTGTGTGTTACCCTCCGCAGGGACTCAACATGACATTCCTGCCCCGAAGACTCCTCCCTGTATGAACTTTTCTGCTGAGTCTTCCCGCCCTGGAGCCCGGAGCTCCCACCTGGAGCCTGACACCCTGATCCCTCCCTGATAGAAGGGCCTTGTGACCTTTATTATTTATTCAGGGCATTTTTATTTTGATTTTTAAAGTATGATTTTAGAGTTTGTATAGCATGCCTTTTTATTTAAAAGAAAAACTCAGGGAATAACTAGACAGAAAGATTCTGTATCAGGCGGCTGTGGTGCAGCGATGTGGGGAAAGGCTCGGAGGGATTGGGAGGGGTTGGAGGATGCAAGCAGGGACGCAGGCCAGAGCCCAGCAGCAGGGAGGCGGAGGGCAGGGCACTGCACCGTGACCGACCAGGCGCTGCATGGGCAGGCCGCCCAGTGTCCAGGGGAAGGCCCCGACTCCTGGTGCGGGATCAGCCAGAGACCACGTCCCCGGGGGCCGTAGCGTGTCTGTGGGTAGAGCGGCCGGAGCGAAGACCCAGCGCGTGCAGATGGACAGCGAGGCCCGCAGCTCGGAGAGCTCTGCGCCTGTCCTGTCCCCCGTGGCCAGCTGGCGTCCACGCCGCCGCCTCCTGCACGCTGCGGGGGCTTCAGAGTCCAGGGAGCCTGCTGCTCAGCCTGGGTCCCGCCCAGCGATCCGGGATCCTTCTCACTGTCAGCTCTCCGGCTGCACAACGGGCATCCAGTCCTGGGGCTTCCTTAGCGTGTCCTCAGGGACCACACGGCTCTGAGTGCTGGGGGCGCTTTCCCACAGGCATCGTGCCTCCCCGGGAGGCTCGTGACGGGAGATGGGCAAATAGACGCCGATATAGCCCAAGACTTAGTGTGTTTCTTCAGGGACAAATCAATGAAGGACATGAACAAGATGAGGAGACAAGGCCAACCAGTGGAGCGGAGGATGGCCAGTGTGGTCTGGATTTCTGTAATTTCCCACCCACCATAGAGAGAGGAGGGAAGGAGGGAAGACCACCATGGCCCCAACTGGCAGAGGAGAATGCAGAGTGGGGGTTTTATCGCCATGGGTAAGAAGTCACCCTGGTGCGAGTCAGGCCTATTGCCAGGACGGGACGGAGAGTCAGTCGTGTGTGGCCCAGCCCCGGGGGCCTTCCAGCACCCCACAGGCCATATCCCGATGACCCTCCGTGAGCTGACATGAGGGAGTTCCAGCGCAGGCTGCTCAGGGAAGGACAAGGTGTCAAAGCGTATACACATCTGCTACCTTTCCTATGAGAAAGAAGTAGAAACAACACACACACACACGCACACACTTATTTTGTAAAAAGAAACCCAGGCTGGAGAAGCCAACCGAACAAAATTATTTGTCTCTGGGGTGAGTGGAAATCAGTGGAAGAAGAACGGGTTGAGATTTCTCCCAGCACCTGGTGTGTGTTCCCTAGTTTTAAAGCACGCATGACAAAAAGAACTGCAAAGGAATGCTGACCTTTGCTTTGTGGGTTCTGGTTCTGAATGGTTTTGCATCCATTGGCGATTAGAGCAGGTGAGCAGGTCCTTGGAAGCTGGGGGCCAGGGGTGTGGGGAGGGACGGAGCCGGGTGTGGAGCGGGGAAGCTGAGGGAGGGTCTGCAGGGACCTTCACGCTGCAGGGGCCAGAATGAGCCCAAACCTCGGTCCCTAGCTCCAGCCAGTACCCGCTCCTGGCAGCACCGCATGCCAGGAACAGTGAGTGCCCGACCACCCAGATCTGCTCCCATAAACTCTTGTCAAAGGAGGCAAGACTCCTTGGAGAAAATGTGATTTTAGGTCTTGAACTCAGAATAGCTTTTTGTGTTGGAAAGTGAGAAAAGGCCAAAAAATGAGTGAGCTTCTGCTGGCCACGAGGTGCCGAGGCACTGTTGCCTCAGGTCCCCTGGTGAACTGGACGCTGCAGAACAACATACCAAATGCAGTGACCTGGCCATTGACAGCGACCACGAGAAGGCAGGCTGGGGAAAACCTGCACGCTGCATCGCTCTGTCGGTGGTGAGATTTCTGGAGCCTCTTTTCCTCTCCGAATCTGTCAGTTTTGACCCACGGGTGCACTCCCTGGGGACCTCCTCACCTGCCAGGCGTGTGCGGCAAAACTCAGGAGAAACCCAGGGTTTTTTCCAGAGAACGGGCAGAAGTCAGCCTTGTGAGCCAGAGGCTCTGGGGATGATCCCAATTTTCTCTCTATGTATTTTTCCCTTCTGGCCCCACCCTGAGGCCAGCCCCACCTTGGATCTACATGGGGCACAGTAAGGTGTCATCACCTAAGATCCCAAGAGAAAACCCATCTCTGTGGATGCAGGATCCAGGGAAAAGGACTCTGTTCTATGAAGAATAAAAGAAATCCCTGTTATATCTTTCTCCCTCCTTCCCATTGTTCTTTGGCCCCGAAACAGCCAAAATTCTAGAGAAATTCTGAGCGAATCCCATTTATCTGGCCAGAGGCGTTTGGAAAAGGGACCATTAGAGGTTGCCAAGGGTGGGAGAAATCCCAGAGGGGAGAGAGGGTTTCCCCGATTCTTTATGAAGTTCAAATGCTGGCAACACACCAGAAGCCTAGAAAGGAAGGTCTATGGAAACTGAGCCGTGACATAAAGCACCACTGTGATGCACGGGACGGCCGGCCCCCCAGCAGTACCGCACAGGCTTTGCAAACCTTGCTGGCATTGGGATCACCATCCATAAAAGTCAGGAGGAATTTGCATTTGCACCTAACCAGGCTGACTGCCTGCTGAGACAAATCAGCCAGAATCAACGTCCTCAAGAAGATTTCTACAAGATCCAGGGTCTCGGGATGTATCACTCAAAGTGTCCAGGAGAGAATCCAAGCTTGCTTGACATACAAAGAGCAAACTAAATCTGGCCAATTTTCAAAGGGGAAAACAACCTAAGGACATCAGCCCCGAGATGACAGAGCGATTAGCAGACAGCGCAGACAGGACATTTCCCGAGTGCGAGAGGGCATCACAGAGCAGTGCCACATGGAGCATCCATGGGACAGCTCATGCCATGTGCAAGTAACCACACCTTTAACAATTTAAAAGAATTGAAGCCATATAAAATGTAGTGTTTAAACACAATGAAATTAAGAAGGAAGTCAGGGAGCACCTGGGTGGCCCAGCCGGTTAAGTGTCTGACTCTTGATTTCGGCTCAGGTCATGATCTCAGGGTCCTGGGATTGAGCTCCATGCTCATCAGGAAGTCTGCTTATCCCTCCCCCTCTGCCCCTCCCCACACTGGCATGCACACGCGGTTTCTCTCTCTCTCAAATAAATAAATAAATAAATAAATAAATAAATAAATAAATCTTAAAAAAAAAAAGAAGGAAGTCAATAACAAAAAGATACCTGGAAAATTCCCGATTATTTGAATATTAGACAACACATTTTTAAATAACCTATAGGTCAAGAAGAAACTATCAAGGAAACTTAGAAAATATTTTTATCTGAATAAACACTAAGACACAACATATCAAAAATAGAGTGAAGCAGCTGGAGCAGTGCTTAGACAAAGAATATAAGATGTAAATGTTTACATCTAAAAATAAACAATGTCTCAAACCACGATTCTAGCTACCCATCTTACAAAGCTGGAAAAATAAGAGCAAAGTAAACCAAAGCGAACAGAGGAAAGAAAATAATAAAGCAAACATCTGTGGAATGAAAACAGAAAGCCATAGAGGAAACTAATGAAACCAGTAGCTGGTTCTTTGGAGAGATCTGTGAAGTGATAAGATCCTAGCTAGACTGACCAAGAGAAAAAGAGATAAGATACAGTGATGAACATCAGGAGGAAGAGAGAGGCTGTCACCAGAGGCCAAGAGACATCACAAACTAATACGGAAATACTGAGAACAACTCTAACCATACCTTATTGCTTAGATGAAATGACCAATTTCCTGAAAGACAACCAAAACTCACTCAAAAAGAAACAGATAACCTTAATTGCTCCATATCTATTAAAGAAATTGAACTCATACTTGAAAACTTAAAAAAAAATAACCCTCTAAGTTCAGATAGTTTCACTGGAAAATCCTATCAAACATCTAAGCAAAATATGACACTGATTTGCACAATCTCTTTCAGAAAATGGAAGAGGTAGGGGTCTTCCCCAACTCACTTTATGAGGTCACCATTACCCTGATACAAAACACAGACAAAGATATTATAAGAAAACTGCAGACAAATATTCTTCATGGACATTAAAAGTCCTCGGCAAACAACAAACAAAGAAAAAAGAAAAAAATAGTAAATAAAATTTGGCAATTTATAATAAGAACAATATATCACAACCAAGTGGGATTATCCCAAGAATGCAAGGCAGGCTCAACATTTAGAAATCAATAAACATGCTGTTATACTAACAAACAAAACAAGAAAACTCACATGATTTTCTCACTAGGTGCAGACAAAGCAACACCCATGCTTGATATAAACCCTCAGCCAACTAGGAATAAAAGGGAACTTCCTTAATCTGATAAAGGTAATCTCTGAAAAACCTATAGCCTGCATCATACCTAAGGGTAAAGACAGAATGCTTTCCCTCATAAAACAGGAACAAGGTAAGATTATTTGTCTCACCACTTGTTTTCTATTCAACATCATACTGGAAATCCTTGCCATTGAAACCAGGCAAAGGAAAGAAATATAACCTGCAGATTGTGAAGGAAGAAATAAACATCTTTATTTGAGAGGACATGGTCATCTCCAGTGCAAATCCTGTGGAATTTACATAAAGGTCCTAGCTGAGTGGAGCAAGGTCACAGGATACACAGTCAAAATACAAAAAAAAAAAAAAAAAAAAAATCAACTGTATATCTATATACTAGAAATAAAACTTTTCATTTTTTAAATTTTTTTAAAAGATTTTATTTATTTATTTGAGAGAGTGAGACAGAGATAGTGAGAGTGAGCATGAGTGGGGAGGGAAAGGGAGAAGCAGGCTCCCCACTGAGCAGGGAGCCTGATGCGGGGCTCGATCCCAGGACACTGAGATCATGACCTGAGCTGAAGGCAGACGCTTAACTGACTGAGCCACCCAGGTACCCCAAAATAAAACTTTTTAAAACTAACAAATATTGTTAAATATCTATGCTACCCAGAGCAATCTACACATTCAAAGCAATCCTTATTAAAATACCATCAGCATTTTTCACAGAGCTGGAACAAACAATCCTAAAATTTGTATGGAACCAGAAAGACCTCGAGTAGCCACAGGAATGTTGAAAAAGAAAAGCAAAGCCGGCGGCATCACAATTCCGGATTTCCAGCTCTATTACAAAGCTGTCATCATCAAGACAGTATGGTACTGGCACAAAAACAGACACATAGATCAATGGAACAGAAGAGAGAGCCCAGAAATGGACCCTCAACTCTATGGTCAACTAATCTTCGACAAAGCAGGAAAGAATGTCCAATGGAAAAAAGACAGTCTCTTCAACAAATGGTGTTGGGAAAATTGGACAGCCACATGCAGAAGAATGAAACGGGACCATTTCCTTACACCACATACAAAAACAGACTCAAAATGGATGAAAGACCTAAATGTGAGACAGGAATTCACCAAAATCCTTGAGGAGAACACAGGCAGCAACCTCTGTGACCTCGGCTGCAGCAACTTCTTGCTAGACATGTCTACAAAGGCAAGGGAAACAAAGGCAAAAATGAACTATTGGGACTTTTTCAAGATAAAAAGCTTTTGCACAGCAAAGGAAACAGTCGACAAAACTAAAAGACAACTGACAGAATGGGAGAAGATATTTGCAAATGACACAACAAACAAAGGGCTGGTATCCAAGATCTATAAAGAACTTATCAAACTCAACACCCAAAAAACCAAATAATCCGGTCAAGAAATGGGCAGAAGACATGAACAGACATTTCTCCAAAGAAGACCTACAAATGGCTAACAGACACATGAAAAATACTTGACATCACTCGGCATCAGGGAAATCCAAATCAAAACCTCAATGAGATACCACCTCACACCAGTCAGAATGGCTAAAATTAATAAATCAGGAAACGACAGATGTTGGTGAGGATTTGGAGAAAGGGGAACCCTCCTACACTGTTGGTGGGAATGCAAGCTGGTGCAGCCACTCTGGAAAACAGTATGGAGGTTCCTCAAAAAGTTGAAAATAGAGCTACCCTATGACCCAGTAGTACTAGGTATTTATCTAAAGGATACAAACATAGTGATTCAAAGCAGTACATGAACCCCAATGTTTATAACAACAATATCCACAATAGCCAAACTATGGAAAAAGCCCAAATGTACATTGACAGACGAATGGATAAAGAAGAAGTGGGATATCTATACACTGTAATATTACTCAGCCATCAAAAAATATGAAATCTTACCATTTGCAATGATGTGGATGGAACAAGAGGGTATTATACTAAGTGAAATAAGTCATCAGAGAAAGACAATTATCATATGATCTCACTCATACATGGAATTTAAGAAATAAAACAGATGAACATAGGGGAAGGGAAGGAAAAAGAAAAGATAAAAACAGAGAGGGAGAATACCATAAGAGACTCTTAAATATAGAGAACAAACTAAGGGTTGCTGGGGGGAGAGGGAAGTTGGGGGGAGGGGGTAACTGGGTGGTGGACATTGAGGAGGGTGCGTGATGGAATGAGCACTGGGTATTTGTATTCAAGTGATGAATCACTGAATTCTACTCCTGAAACTAGTAATACAGTATATGTATGTTAACTAAATTGAATTTAAATAAAAAAAATTTTTAAATTTTCTTAAAAATTAAAAAAACCCTACCATTTCAATGATAGCATGAAAAATGAAATATTTAGGTATTTGTATCACTAAATATGTGCAGGATCTGTGTGCCGATAACTACAAAACACTGACGAAAGAAATCAAAGACCCAAATAAATGGAGAAAAGTGCACGGGTTGGAAGACTTAATGTGGTTAGCATGTCAATTCTTCCAAAACTGATTTGTGGAGCCAAGGCAATCCCAGTCCAAACCCCAGCAGGGTTCTTTTAGAATAGACAAACTGACTCTAAAATTTACATGGGAAGGCAAGGTTACTAGAATTACCAAAACAATTCTGAAAAAGAACAAAATTAAAACTACCTGATTTTGATACCTACTTCAAAGCTCCCAGAACCAAGACAGTGTTGTGCCAAAAGGACAGGTACATAGATCACTAGAAACAGAGGCACACAGATATGGTCAATTGATTTTGGACAAAAGAACTAAGACAACTCAGCGGGGAAATCAGAGTCTTTTCAACAAATGACACTGGAACCATGTGATTTTGTATGAAAAAAAAAAAGAGCCTTTATCTGTTAAGCCAGAATTTAGTATAGCCCCATAAAACATAAACTATAAACATTTTTAAAAATATAGAAAACCTTTGTGAGCTTGAGTTTAGTGAAAAGTTCTTAAATGCAGCATCGAAAGGATAATCTACAAAGGACAAATGAATTATACACTGGCCTTCATCAAAATTAAAAACTTCTGCTCTGTTCCTGTCACGCTTAAGAGAAGAAAAACACAAGTGCAGATTAGGAAAGATATTTGTAAATCACATGCCTGGCAAAGGACTTGTGTATAGAGTATATAAAGAACCCTCAAAACTCAGCAATAAGAAACCAAACAACCCAAAAAGAAAATTGGCAAAGTATTTGAACATAGATGTTACCAAAGTAGATGTATCGATGGCCAACAAGCACATGAGAAAATGCTCAATACCATTAGTCAGCAGGGAATTACAGATTAAAGCCATGGTGAGAAGCCTCTATACTTAGTATTTTTAGTGTGTCTAGTAAATGGCTAAAAAAAGCAATTACAATACTAAGTGTCAGCGAGGATACGGGGCGACTGGAATTCTCATACAATGCAAAATGGTGCCACCATTCTGAAACACAGTCTGGAAGTTTCTTATAAACACAGTCTTACCATAAGATGGAGCGCTCCTACCCCTATGCATTTGCAATTACCCAGATGAAATGAAAACCAATGTTCATTTAAAAAAATCACGTTCACAAATGCTTTTAGTATCTTTTTTGGCAATGGTCAAAAACTGGGAAGAACTCAGGTGTCCCTCGGTAGGGAACAGGAAAATAAGCTGGTTCCCACAAAGGACAGCAGTGTAGGTAGCCAGCAATCCAGGGGGTGGGGAGGGCAGGCTGCTCAGGTGCACGGGGTGGGCAGAGCGCGAGAAGTCAGAAGCAGAAGGCTTCCATTTATGTGACGTCCTGGAAAAGGCAGAGCTAGAGGGACAGAGAACCCATCAGCGTTGCCTGGGCCTCAGGGGGTGGGGGGCAGGGTTTGACCACGAAAGGCGGGATGAGAGAAATCTGAAGGGGGAGGGGCATGGGATTGTTTTGTCTTTCAGGTGTGATGGTGATTACACATTTGCATTTGTCAAAACTCATACAACGGTGCACTAAAACAACTGAATGTGTGTGCATTTTTCAAATGTTTCAGCAAAAAGAAGGTAATTCAACCTTGACCCATTCTTCCTATAAAAATTCAAACTTGTAATTTTTTAAACTAAAACTGAAATGAAGGGGAAATTGCCGATGTCCTCATCCAAAGATAATCACAATTGACATTGTGGTGGATTTCTTCTTATTTTTCGATGCAGACATTTCTCCTAGTTTGTCTTTGATTTTTTTGTATGTAGGTAACCATGTATGTAATCCACGGTCAGCCTCCCACAGGCTCTAAGCTCTTCTTCCTTCAGAGCCACTGTCTCCAGAGGATAAAACTGAGGTACCTCCGGCCCCCTCCACCTTTGCACATCCTCCCATCTTCCTGTTTCTTCACTTCTCTGGGGATCTTCTAACAGCTGGCCTTTGCCCTGTTCACATTTGCTCCGATGTCCTTGACCATACCTCATCTTCCCCAGCAGCCCGAAGCCAAGAACCGGCCCCAGCTTGAACTGCTTTCTTTTTTTTTTTTAAGATTTTATTTATTTATTTGACAGAGAGATAGAGAGAGAACAAGCAGAGGGAGGGACGGGCAGAGAACAAGCAGGCTCCCCGCTGAGCAGGGAGCCCAACGTGGGGCTCAATCCCAGGACCCTGGGATCATGACCTGAGCGGAAGGCAGACGCTTAATTGACTGGGCCGCCCCGGCGCCCCTTGAACTGCTTTCTGCAACAGACATTGCCCCATTCCCTCCCACTACCAGCCACACGAGGCTCTGGGTACGTCACAGCTCCTGAAGGTTTGGAATCCCAGAGTCACTACTTTAGGGTATTTCCAATGTTTCCTGGTTTATAATAATGTCTCTATAAACATCACGGCTATAAACATTAACTATCACCCTTGGAAGTGTCACCAGCCATTTCTCCTACAAAGAGTCGCTCGGTTCAGCCTTCAGGTGACCGCAGCCCCACCGAGGTCTGGAACGCAAGCCCCCGAGGGACCCTGAGCTGGACACCAAGCCCGGTCACTCCCTAGCTGCTGACTCACAGAGTCTATGAGATGCGAGGGTTGCTGCTGAGTCTCGGGCTCTGTTTTCCACAGCAGTAGGTAATTATTTCAGTTGCTTGGCAGAAGCAAAAGAGAAAAATGCCTTGGGATCAGAGTGAGCCATCAATTCATTACCTGGAAGTGTGATACTCTTTTTTTTTTTTTCATTATGTTATGTTAATCACCATCCATTACATCATTAGTTTTTGATGTAGTGTTCCATGATTCATTGTTTGCGTCTAACACCCAGTGCTCCATGCAGAACGTGCCCTCTTTAATACCCATCACCAGGCTAATCCATCTTCCCGACTTTTAACGTTATGAAATATAAGCTTGGGGGGAAAAGACTTTTCTGATATTTTCAGCTCTGCAATACCTGGGAAAACGAAGATAATTAATAAAAGAAAATTTGACTTGTGAAAACAATGTCAAAGCAATTAAGTAAGTCCTAGTTGGGTAGACCACATCGTCCCCACTAGAACACATGTCCTCTGTCCCCTTCCCCACTGACCCTTGGGGAATGGACGGAGGGTTCAGTTATGAAAGACGAGTGCTCCGAGGCGTCCAGACAAGTGTCTTTATTCTAAGGAACTTCTACAGAATCCATCCTTGGTTTCCAAAGCCACATTTATTGATATCCATTTTAAGCTGTATAATTAGTGAATACAAGGTAAGTGTTGGAAAAGATTCCTAAAGCCACTAACTGGATTGAAAGAAATCAATTCTTCTTTACCTTATGAACATTAATATGGAATTCTGAAATGGTAATGTTCCAGGTTAAAAAAAGGCACAAAATCGATGGTTCCGTTGTGGGCACATCTGCGTATGGAGAGGGAAGAAAGATGAGCCGTGGCTGGTGTTGAGCACACAGCTGCAGAAGAAAAGAGCCTCGATCCTTTGCACAGAGTCTTAAAGTTCTGCCTTTGTTTTCGTGGCTCAGCACAGGGTATGTGGACACGGTGCCGCTCTGCTTTGCTGGAGAAAGAGCCTCACGCCTGAGAGCTCACCTTCCCCTGGCTGCCCGGGGTCTCCAGTGCCCCCCCCAGATGCCAAGAATCCAAAGACCTGCCGGCAGGGGACGGACCACTCAAGGAGCACATGGTCTTAGGACAGCCTTCTTTCTCCCCTTCCTTCTCCCATAGAATGCTCTCTTCTGAGATTTTAAAAGAAAAAAAATGAAAAAGAGGAAAAAACTCTTGATTTCACTGAACACACACACACACACACACACCCCCACGCTGATGCCCTATAGTACAGAGCTTGTATTTTGAGAATCTGCACACAAAAAGAAGTCATTCATTATATTAGTCATTTCTTCCTGCTATTTCCGAAAATAGCTGCAAAATGAGTTTGGTACTTCTTAATTCAAATAACCAAAAACCCACAGTAATTATACTGTATTTGCATGTACCTTGATAAATTGAGCACGATCACAAAGCAGTTTTATGGCCGTTTCTCTTAAACAACTGTTTTCATGAAATCTAAAAATGACTATAATTAATCTTTGTATTTGGGAATTTCTGGAACATCCCTAAGTAATTGTCTTCAACACTTCTCAGAGAACAGAATGATGGCTCGGTTTCTGAGCACAAACATCTCTTGGAGAAGAAGCCCGACTCCCAGAACAGTGACACGTTACGCGCACGTCTCTGGGGTCACTGGACCCACCGAGACCCACGTGTTTGTCCCACGAATACGCCCCCCACCCCCTGCCCAAAGCCTTCATCAAGTTAGAACCGTCTGTGGCAGGATCTAGGATCTTTTATCAAAAGTAAAATATCACATTTCCCCGGGCCAGAAAATCATTTTGCCCCCAATTTAGAACTTTATAGCTTACGGCTTTGAATTGGAGATGTTACAGCTCTTGGCCTCAGATTCTCCGACTATAAACTAGGTGTTGGGAGGTTTATACCAAGAAGAAAACGAAGACCTCAGTGCTCCGTATTAAGGTCAAGTCAATGTCTTTGCCTCTCTGAGAGTACTGATGAGTCCTGGGCCAGTTGGCAACGTTGCCAGGTTTCCCTGGATGTGGTTCTCCTGCTGGCGGAGCAGGAGTTATTGTCTGAGCACTGGAGTTATTTTCATGTTGAAAACCCAACCGGAGCCTTCCTGAGGGTTGGGCCATCCCATAAGATCGGAGGAACCACTTTATAGTGTTCACGATCTTTTATTTAGTGTCCCTCCCTAACCAATCCTAACAGAATGTCTTCTTTCTAGGCAAAGAAATTAAGGGATGGTAAAAATAAAACTTCCCACCAGCCGTGCAGGCCAATCTGTGGGACAGCCTCCAACCATCATGGAGGGAAGGCTGGCCTTCCCTGGGCCCAGCGGGAAGCAGTGGCACTGGGGGGGGTGAGGGGTGTGGCGCTCTGTTCTGTCCCAGAAACACCCAGTGCTCTCTCCACGGCCACTTGTAGGAGCCGGCTTTTACGCGGGCTCATGCTCTCCCCACTTTACTCCCCTCCCTCCTCCCGCCCCCCCTCCCGCCCCCGGCTGTGTCCAGCCCCCACGGCACTGTCCATCGCTCGGGGCAGCAGAGACAAGGCTGACTACAGCGAGCGGCCCGTCCTGAAGGGGCCAGAGGAACACAGGACAAGCCCACGATGACAAGGCCGTGTTGCAGGTTCTCACCGGGAGGCGGCATCCGAGCGCCACGGGGCTGGGGGGACGGTGGCTGGCAGATCAGGGACAGGGGCGTGCAGCGGCCTGACCCCAGCCGGCTGGGCTGCCACGGCTCCCCAAAGCCACTCACAGCATTTGTGCTTTAATATCCAAACTGCCCTCCTCGAAATGTGTGTCTGTGAATCTATTTGAAGTCCTGCCTCCCCGCCGGGGTGCACTCGGTATATGAGGCATTCTGATTTCATTTCTCATTTATTATTCTTCGTATTTAAATTCAGATCATGCGCTGTCACCCTGAGGGTTCTGAGGAGGCCCGGGAGCGGACCGGACGGGCCCTCACCTCCCGGAGGCCCGGCCATCGGAAGCGGCACGGCAGCCGGACTCTGGAGCCCACTCTGGGCCAGGCCACGAGCTGCTGCTGCTGGTGGCGCAGCTCGTGCTGCCCGGTGGGAGCGGTGGGAGCCCCGTGACACGCCGCCCCACAGCTGTGAGCCAGCGGGCTCCCAGGGCAAGCCCCCGCCACCCGGCGCGTTACGGCCCCTGAGGTCGTCCTGGCTCCCCGGGGTCTCGTGAAGGGGCGGCCTCTGATGGGGCCCTGACAGGCCCCTGACCGGCTCTGGAGACTGGGGTGAAAACTCGCCTGAGCCTCTCTGCGGCCCCACAGGCTCCAAGACCCGAGCGGCAGGTGCTAGCCCTGCCTTAGCTTACGATAATTCCAGGGTGGGCCCCAGCCCCGTGACTGTGGCTCTGAAGCTAATCTCCTGGACCGACTGGTGATTATGCTGCCCTTCAGAGGTGCAATCAGATCCGAAATCGTCCCCCCTCGGCTGCTGCTGGCTCTAGGGTCTCTCCTTCCCACGGCCCCAAGCAACTTTGTGCCAGGCGGGGGAAAAGCCCTGAAAACAGGCTGCAGCTCGGTCTGGTCTTCCCCGAGGCGCCTGGGCTGGCCGCAGTCATGGGATGCCCAGGTGGGAGGGTCAGGACCCATGAGGACCCGCTGGCTTCCTCAGCAGATGAAAGAAAAGTAACCGATGACTCCACTTGAGAGTCCAAGTAAGATGGAGAGCTGTGAGCGCTCTAGGGGTTACTTCTAATGCAAGAGCCTCCTTGCCATCCCCCTCTACTGCACGACGGGGGAGATGTCGCTGAGCCCGTGGGACCCCCCCATGCTGATCTGCGGCCCCCCCTTCCCCTCAGAGGTGGAGGGGACGCTTTGCCCCTTATGGCCCCACACTCAGAAGCATGATTGGCCATCCAAGCCCCCCCTTCAACAGGGAAGGCACCCGAGGCAGCCAGCCAGGGCCCATCTCTGTCCCCGGGGGTGCTCTCCCCACCCGCCCAGCTCCAGCTGGGGGCCAGGATTGGGGGGGCACAGAAAGATGGTGGGGTGCGACCCCCTCAGCTGAAAGTCATGGCCCTCTCCACACAACCTCTTTCCCCCTCCACCCCGGCTTGCGGACTGCTGCCCCCCTTTCTGCCTCTGGGGGTGGGAAGGTGGATCCCCGCACCACGCCTTCTGCGTTCCCCACATGCCAGCCCACCTTTGAAAACGGGGCCTCTCCGGGGGCCCCTCGCAGCACCTTGTTCCGAGCCTTCTTTGCCTCCTCCTGGATTCTGGTTTTTGTTGGCTCAGAGATGCACCACTCCAATCTCTGCCTCCCACTTTGTGTGGCCTTCTTGCTTGTGTCTTTGCTTCTTACAGGGGCGCGGTTGTGTTGGAGGAGGGCCCTCTGCACCTCAGCTACTTACATCTGCAACAATCCAATTTCCAAACAAGGCCACATCCAAAGGTGCAACGTGTCTGTTTTAGGGACACCAGTCATCCCCTTGCCCTGCTGCTGGGCAGGTTGGCCCTCCCCAAGGCTCATGCTTCTTGTTCCTTCCTGCTCTGTGCACGTCGGGCCTCGGGCACCCAATACCCATCCTGGTGGGACTAGAGTCCGGTGTCCTGCCAATCCTCACGGGAGGCTAGTGACCCACGATCCCACCTTCTCCCACTCCTTTCCCTCCTGTGAGGCTATGTGTCATCCCTCAGCCCACGTGGGCCTCCTGGTGCTGGAAACAGGCCGGAGGACAGAAGGGAGCCAGGACCGGCTTGGGCACACCTCCCTCCTACCCACTTCAAACTCACTTCTCCACGCCTTTCTCTTTCCGAGCACAATGGCGTTTACTGTTTGTGCAATCTGCTGGCATGGCCAGCCTGCCGGCACCATTTTCAGGCCCTCGCTACTAACGGGAAAAAGAAATTCCCATGATTTCTCCACCAAAAAATGTGGAGGGCACCACTGTTTAATTTTTGTCACTGATCAGCATTGATGGATGACGAGCATTTCTCTTCCTTTTTCACGTTTCTCCTCAGAAGTCTGTGAGTGACCAGGCAGTGTGCCTTCTGTGGCCTTGGGCCCGATTGCTTGGATCCGAAACGCTCAGAGTCCTCCTCAGGCTCTGCTCCCAGCCAGGATGCAAAGCAGCCTCCGTGGTGGCTCTGCAGCTCCTCGGGGGTCCTCCAGCCAAGGGCCGCCCAGGAGGGGCCGGGGCAGGGGCTGAGCTTCTTCACGCCCGCCAGCCCGGCTTCGCCTCTGATCTCCCAGCGGTGAAATCTGAAGCAGAGAAAACCTCATCTTGAATGGAGACACCATTTCCATGTGTACCGATGAAGGACGCAACACAGTTTTCTCCACGTGTGTGTGAACTGTTCAGTCACGGGCGTTTCAAGTGTGGCTTTACGAAGGTTTAAAGTGGAACTATTTTCCAGGCCGAAATACAAAAGGTATTGAGATGTCTCTTTGAAACTCCACAGTTTCATTTGGTTTTCATGTCTTTAATTCTTTGAAAAATCAACAAATGACATCTATAAATATGTAAGTATTAATTATGTATTTGTACCTTTATTACCAACTTTTAATTAAAAGCCCATCATGGTGGGAGCAACATTTTATGCTTTATCAATTTTGTTAATTTGATTTTTTTTATTAAGAAAGCCTGGAAAACTGTTCTTCCCCAACAAGCCTCATGTCCGCGTAGCCCTGTCGCTCCTGATCGCGTCCCACCCCGCAGGCCCGGCCCGTGGCAGCCACGCGGGAGGCCGCCGGCCGCTATCCTGAGCCCTCACTCAGCAAACTCCAGCTGCAGTGGCCCCGCACTCGGCCGCCTCATGCCGGCCTCCCCGCTGAACGGCTTGAGAAAAACATACCCCTCCTTGTGTCACTGTAAGATCCTGACCATCTGCCTCCAGGGTCCCCAATGCCACGGCTTTAGCACACCACTCTCCACCTACCGTCCTTGCGTCTCTCTGTCTCTCTACCAGTCTCTCTCTGTCTCTGTGTCTGGGTTCAGTTGCTCTCAGATTCTTGTCAAGGACAATTCTCAGGGACCAAGGAGCAAGCCATGCTGTTTACAACGGCCCCAGCAGGGAGATACCCTGGACTCAGCCACACACCCAGAACTGGCAATCTCACATCTGCTCAGAACCACTCTCCAGGTCCCTGTTGCCCAGAGAACCGTGCAGTTTCACAGACTACACTTATGTAGTTGGGTCAAGGTCCCCCTGCCTGACCAGACCTCTCCCCAGCATCATCACCCTCTTCACATGGTCGAAGCCTTCTGTTCCAAGCAAACTCAGGGGGGTCCCCACCCCAACTATCCTGCAGCCCCCCTCCCCTCCCATCGTGCTCCCTCTGCCCGAGACGCTACCTTCCACTCAGACTTTCCAGAAGTGGCCCCGGGCAAATGCCATCTCCCTCTGGGAGCTTTCCCTGACTGCTCAGCTCCCAGCCTTCCTTCCCCCAGAATGATTAAGGCATTCCTTCCTGTAAACATCGCCCCCCGCCCGGCCCCATTTCACAGGTGGCTTGCGTTTCCCTCATGGTGACTTTCATTTTTGACTCTGCACTTTGTCAATGCTGTTCCCCGCCTGGAAGGCCCTTCCCTTCCGTCCTCTTTCTTCAAGACTGAAGTCTCTGGACGCCATCTGTGACCTCGCCAGAAGCAGATGCCCACTGCCCACGGTGTGGGTGACCGGCCACCGCATCGCCAGACTGCGCAGCGTTCAGGCGTTTGCTCTCATCCCCACGCGGTTCAGAATTTTTTTTTCTTTTTTTGAGAATTTCTTGGGAGCGTGGATCATAACCAGGATCTTTTTGAGTTTTGTGTGCCGTACTTTGCAAAGTACCATGAATATAATAGATACCTAACAAATACCCATTAAATTGAACTCTGATCCTATGGTCTTCTACCTTCTTATGGAAAGAAATAAAAGTTACTGTTGCAGTATATGAATAAACCCCAGTGAAGGGATCTGTTCACATTTACAGGTTAGAAATAAAAGATGATGCTACAGGTCTGCAGGAAGATGCTCTCACGGGATGAGCTTGGCCAGAGCTTCCTCCGTTTGCTCCATCTTTCCTCCTTGAGAGAGAAGCACATGAAATAGCAGCTTTTAAAAGCCATAAGCCCTGGGCCTGCTCAGATCGGCTCAGGAAGGAGCTGCACACGGGAGCTTGGCTCCTGAATGGAAAGGGTGCTCCTCCATCCACCTGCTGCTGCAGAACGTGCATTGTCTGGGGCAGCAGAGGGAGGGGACTACCGCTCTCAGCGCAGAAAGGGGCTTCGCCAGAAGAGCTGAGGGGTGTGGAGGAGGGCTCAGGGCTCCGCTCCTGCTCCTCAGGCACAAACCCTGGTGTTGGTGCACATGGGGTCCAGACGCAGAAGAGCCAGAAAGCTTAGGAAAGGTCAAACCAAATGAAGTGCCAAAGGGCCAGCAAACCCTTCAGCTGGAAGTGTGTCTGTGCTTTGAACACCAGGTGTATTGTGAATCAGCCCTCAAAACTCTCAAGTCAAATCATTACGGGGCAATGCGAGTTTCTGGGACCTGGGGAAGGGGGTGAAGCGTTAGGCACCAGGGGGTGGCCTTGCGGACTCCCATCTGCACACCCATGCCCATGACGTTGGCGCCCCTGCCCAAACAGGCGTGGTAGCCGCACGCCGGTGGCCAGAGCATAGCTGCTGCGCTGAGAGCACCCGTGGGGGCTGGGGGGTCAGCCTGCCCGGACCGGACCCGTGAGCAGAGCTGGGCAGTAATCGGCCCTCGTCCTCATGTAAAATGTAGTATTTTAAATGAAAAAACATTCTTTATTCCAGACCTCAAACTCTGATTTATTTTGCTTTTCTATTTTTGTTTTAGCAGCTGTCTTCCCCGAGTGCATATCCACCTGCAGCTCGGCCACGAGTGTCCGGGAGCGGTCAGGGCTCCTCTACGAAGTGCTCGCTGTCCAAGCCAAGTGCGGTCACGAATGTTCAGCTTCGGGCTGTCCGGTTTTCCTCTTGGTTTTATTTCATTACAATTTATTGCCTGCCTGAGCCAGTAGGTTTACATTCGAAATGCAGTTTAAACCTGAAGATAAAGTCTACCATAGTTATTGCCACGCAGAAATATGGTCTAAATAATAGTGATTTTTAAAGGGGATGGCATCCCTAGTTGTCAGACTGGTCTGTGCGTGTTCTTGAAATACATTTACCAATAGCCGTTCTATTAGAGCAAATTATCAACTTCTTAAATCTCTTTTGTGATTGTAAATGAATTATAATGGCAACAGGAGGAACAATTACATAAGCTTTGGTAAGAGAAGGTTCATGGGGAGGATGGGTAAGGGGACGGGGCATGCTCTCCCCTCCCCCAGGACTGCAGCTGGGGAGAATCACCTGCAGAGGGTCCTGACTCCAGCAGCGTGGTCTCTGTAGGAAAGGCTCACGGACTTTCTTTTCCAATGCTCATTTCGGTCCTATTTACAAGGAATCTCATCAGTATTATTAGCTTTTTCAGAGAGAAACAGTGCCTGAAGTTAGGTATCAAAAATAAACAGATAAGCGGGAAGGGCCCTTACGCAGAAGTACTCGGCATCACCAGCCTCTTGTCCATCCTAGAAGGAGTTAAATAGTCCAGACAATGTGCCCCGAATTTGATAATATTTCAGCCTTTCTATGGAACGTATTTTGAAGAAAAGAACAAAGACCCCATGAGCAATGGACGGATATGCAAACTATAGTGATGGGCTTAGAATCACAGAAACTTGAGAAATGCCCGCTTCCCATATAAGTTGTCTAACTTGCAGAAACATGTACAATTTGCTTACCACCATATTAAAATCTAGATAAGCTCCCTCATTTACGAGAGGGCTTCGTTGCTTTCTTATCTGTTTTTGAGACATCTTGTAATAAGACTTTTTTTTTTTTTTGGTCGGTAGTGCTTTTTCAATCAATGTAGCTGACACCAGATAATTTGAACACAAGGGCCATATCTCACTGGCCCAGTATGGACATTGACCTAATTTAGCTAATCTTAGATTATTTATCCAGAATATCTTGTCTGCAAATATTTGAAAGTGTATAACCATTATCGTCTTCAGGGGGAAAAGAAAGACAGGAAAGTGAATGAGAGTCCCTCTAGTTTTATAATATGATGGAGCAAATGAGGCCACGCAATTCGCATATTAAGGAAGCAGAAGAACAAGTTAGCCAGGAACTTTGCTAGCATGTAGGATCTTCACACTGCCATGTGCCCGGACTTCTCTCCTCAATGCTTGTCAGTCACGTTTGGTTCTTTTACTCCGAGATGATCCCAGGAAAGTAGAGGCGTGGAGTTGACAGCAAGTGGTTAGATTCTTACAATTTGCTTCTGATAGTTATTCCAGTAAGTTCAGTGACAGCAAACGTGAATCATCCTGGAAATAAACCGCCTGTCACACCAACACATGTGCCAACCTGCGCGTCCCAAGTGAGGTCTCCGGAGTGTCCAGCGGGAGGTCGGGGGCTCCTCAGCAAGACACATGCTACAGTTCTAGTTATTTCCCTGGAAACTCCTTCAAAAACAGGCAGTCAGATTAAGTAATTATTTCTGTTAGTTTCTTATTAATTGAACACAAGCCTCAAATAACAAGAGTGATATTTTCCAAGGAATAAATATCATCATTTTCCAAAGAATAAACCATTTCAATTAGCTTACCCATAAAATCTTGATTGTTCTCGGTACTCTACATTTTCTCTTTTCCTTAATTAAATTTAATTTAGCCAAAAAATAGAACATTAATGGACATACTAACAATGAGCCACAGGAGAGTTCCTTTTATGATAAAACTAATCTTTAAATTTTACCCAAAATTGTTTATGAGCTACTTCCAATTTATTGGCAAAGTAGACTCACCTCACATTTGTGCTGAATTGATTCTTCATTAAGTATATAATACCCCAAAAGTAAATAAGTAAAAATACAATATGTGCGTATCAAGTGTGTATGCATGTAGAATTTTCGTGTTACGGTTATACTGAATTTATTATAAACAACGCTCTCGGCACAATGTCTTCTTTCTTGCTATCATCAAAGGATGAAATATCATTTCTAAGTTTTGTAACTTTACTTCTAAAAATCTTGTCTCTAAAATGTTAATGTAGACCATTTAAAAATATTTTATTTAAAATAAAACATCTTTGCAAATACGTTTTATTGTAATCTTTTTGACCCGGGTATGACTCCACAGATTTTCAAAGCTGTGAGTCAATCACAGGAATAAATGAATCTGGAAGGAATTGCATTCTTGCTTAGCAGAAAGCATTTTCAGGGGCTGTGAATTCTTGCTCAAGTCTCCTGCTTGTTTGTTTCGTTCAGGCCGCAGTGGGCGTGGCAGACCTTGGCAGTAACGCCTCGCAAGGGAAGAGGGACAGCAGAAAAGCACCCAAACGCTGACCTGAAATTTGAAAATGGCAGGAAAGGGCTGCTTCAGCCCCGGGTGGACTTTCCACAGTAACCTGCCGTGATTTACATTTCATCAAGACCAACATTTGTAGCCAGATTCTTCAAAAGTTACTTGTGAGTTCATTTAAGATTGCCCACTGAGATCACAATACAGCAATTAGGCAGAATTAAAGTTAAAATGGAAAGAAAATGAATCAAGCAATAGAATACAGTGCGTGCCACCACCCCACCCCCACCGCTCATTCTCGCCCAAGAAAAGCAGCCTTAATAACATATTATCTTACAAAAGCAACTGCAACATGGCAGGTTCTGCTTTGCCTCCCGCCAACCACGTGCTCAGCGTTTCCCTCCATGTTTGTTTTTCCTCTTCCTTTTCCTGAAGGCGCAGGGAACGTCGGAGATGATGCAAGCCACGAGTGGGGGCCGCATGGGTCACTTGAAATGCCCCAACAGCTACATTTTTTAAAAAGTAGAAGAAGCAAGTGAAATTAACTTCAAAGATGTATTTTATTTTACCCCCTACATCCACAATACAATCATTTCAACGTGAAATCGAGATGTGCCAACGACCCGTGAGGTACTGCATGGGCTGTCTTTCCCCCAACACCTTCAAAAGCTGGCGGGTCCGGCCACTCCCTGCACATCTCCGCGTGGCCTGGCCGCTTCCAAATGCTCCAGGGCCACCCGTGGCCAGTGGCCCCCAAACCGGGTCACGGGAGTGTGAGTGGGCAGCCTGGGAGAATATCCTGGGAGAAAGAACACACGGGGAAGCACGGGAAACAAGCTCGGAGGGTCTGCTCGGAAAGCTCAGAAGGAAGGGGTCGGGGAACAAGCCCCCCTTGTCCTCACGGGCATCCCTTCGCTGCCGTGTTGAGTTCTGTAGGGATCAGCTCGCGCATCCCGGGTGTGTACCTAACAGGAGCCGGGGGTCACCGGCCGCACCGCGCCCCCAGCACGGCAGGACCCCAGGCGAGCGGCGTGTGTGGGAATGCGCAGACCTCACGCCTGTGTCTCTGCGTAGCACGCGTGTCTGCAGGCAAGACAGCCTCTGGGTGTCGGGGTGAAGGTGAGCGTTCACTGTGCGCTGGGTGGGGCCACGAGTGTGTAAGGTGTGTGTGGCGTGTGTGAACGTGTTGAGAAGGGGAGGGAGGCAAGGGCGAGTCCAGGCTCACAGCCCGGGGTTCGGCACCCGGCCACCCTGGAGCGGCCTCTGCCAGGAAGACACCCACGGGGCCACCGCAACCTTCCTGGGCCATCAGCTCTACCCATGGCCACGGCCTCTTCGGGCCTTCAGCAAACATAGTTTGGACATCCCCAATGACCCAGACGCTGTCTACACCCTGGAGAGACACTGGTGATCCTACCCTGCAAAAACCCGGTCTCCCAGGAACTCACATCATCCTGGGCATCACGGCACGATCTCCCGACAACGGGCCGTGGCTTCCGGCTCCGCCCGGCCATTGTGGACCTTGTGGGAGAGGTTTTGGGCCCAGGGATGCGGGAAGATGCGGGAAGACACGGGCAGACACGCAGAGACTTTCAAGAGCAACCGCAGGGTCCAGGCCCAAATCCTACAGTTCTCCCGGGAGAAAAAGGAGTGTTCCAGGTCACCTCCCCAAAGGCGTCCACATTGAACCAGAGACTACTAGGGCCGGGGGCCCATCTCTCCTGCACCCTGCCCCCCAGCCCCAAACAAACAGGACACACCCAGTGGAGCCTCCTCTCCACTTATCCACTTAGCTCCCAGTTCTCCTTGTGTTTATAAACACATTATTTGGTTGCACCCCTTCCAAATCCTACCCCCTCAGTTTGTCAAGAAACTAGAGTCCCCGGGAGGGGTTTCCAGGTGCCCCAGGGAGCCTCTGGGCACCCCGGGAAGACCTTCCGGGGGCGCCGTCAGCCTCCACGTCTGCTTCTCGCTCCGGGGCTGGGGAGCCCCTCCCCATGTTGACTGCCTTCTGGGATCCACACGGATTCCTGGGTAAAGGGGCAGAGGAAGGACACGTGCACACAGGTCGGGTGTTGGAGGAGGAAAGCTGCCTTCGCTGGCGCCCAGGCCTCCCTGGTCCGCCCAGCCTCTGCGTCCCTGGGACCTGGCCGCGGGGAGGCTGGGGATGCGGTGGGCCGCAGCGGCCCGCACATCCTGCCCTCCTGCCCCATGGTTCTGGAAAAACGAGGCCACCCTGGAAGGGGGAGTGGGGGCGCACGGTGGCCGTAGCCACGGGGAGTGGCAGTTCCTGCGGCCCGGGGTGCGTGGCTGGGTGGCGCTCAAAGATGGTGAGCGGTCTGCTTGCCTTGCGTTACCAACTTGTTTGTTTGGGGCACAACTGCTCTAACGTGTTGTCCCGAGTTCAGTCTAAAGAAAAAACTTCAAGAACTCACTGCCCTAGCCCGAGAGCAGGAGACTGTGTCTTTGTTAGACGCACTCCACCCGCTACGCTGGCTGCTCTCAGTGATTTAAACTGGCAAACAACACTTTGAAAATGCGAAAACCCTGTAATCTCAGAGTCCCTTGAGTCAGACATCCAAGCTCCGGACCCCCAGGACGGTGTCAGAGTTTTCGAATTCACCAGAAAGAGGAAACTATGGATCATCAGTGGTCGTCACTTGCAAGCCCCCTCCTTCCCCTCTGGCCAGGAGGGGATCTGGAGTTTGAAACTTGTCACGGAGAAGAGAGACCTTTGCTGAGAAGGCTGCTAATGAATTCGGATTGAATAGTGTTCAAAATCTGACGTTTTGCGATGTGACATCAGTGTGGCAAGCGAGGGTCCAGGGCGACAAGTCTGCACAGCTGCTCCGCGCTTTGAAATGCCCAAGACAATGGGCGCCAGTGTTCCCGGCGCTTCGCCTCTCCACTCCATCTGCATAGTCTGTTCTGCCTGATTGACCAGCGGGTCTGTCGCGGGGATCAGCATTGTTCACAGATCACTTCAAGATGGCGGGATGACAAGATTCAGGTGAGAGATGCAGTGGGGTGATTCCCGAAAGCCGCCACGAAAAGCCGCCCTGGGAAACTCGTAGGGGCCGGGCTCACCGGCTCGAGGGTGGATTTACTTGTTTGCCTTAGGAGAGCTCATCAAGTTGCTGGAGGGGAAAACTGAAGACTTACGGATTGTAACAGGACTTTACAACGCCCTCTTTGGGGGGTAATTTGGGGTCCTCCTTTATTTAAAATTCCAATAATTTTATGGCACTTTATTTCAGTGTATGCTTTTGCTCTTAGAATTCTGAGTCTGCCAAAAGGAAAACAAATAGTTTCCTTCTATGAGGCCAAAACCCATCACAAATCGAGACCGAGTTTCTCTTTTCCAAAAACACCATTTTGGAAAGTGGCAATGGCGCTCCCTTGGCTGGCAAATCTGAGTTGAATAGAATGGGTTCACTTCCAAGTCACCAGACACAGGGCACTCGGCTTCCCAAGCCAGGCTCACACTTCAGGGCACACAGCGAGCCACACGCACAGAGATCCGCAACCCCGATTTCATTACACACTGATGTTCTGACTTGGGCTCCAAAGACAAAATCTTTGTCATGCAAGCGCCTTTCCCCCAGAGGCCTCCACTCCATCTGCGGAGGTATTTCACCCCAGCACAGGAGCAGGGCGGGGACTGCAGGCCCTGGGACGTGCCTGCACACCCCAGGTCCTCTCCTTGGGGATGTCAATCACGGGAGTGTACATATTGCCAATAATCTACAGATATGGGGATCCTGGAGGAGGGACCTAAGGCGGAAACCAGCGGGTGGGGCAGGACATGAAGCCCAGCGACCCACATGAAGGGAGGGAGAATCTTCTCTGCAGAAAATAAGGATGGCGGCATGCTTTCTCCCACATTAGAAGACTTGATCCTGGCGCTGACAACTCCTTCCCCGCATGGACCTGGAGGCCGCGTCATGGGGCGCCCAGCGCCAGCGCAGGCCCACCTAGACCCCGGCTGCGCCCCGCCTCGCACCTCCACGGGACCTCCTCCTCCTCCTCCCTCGCTCCCTCCCTCCGCCTCCTGCACCCCTCCCTGCAACCCACCCGAGTAAAAAAAGCAAGTCCCACAGAAGACATTCTGCTGCCCGCCCGTGGGCACCAACACCGGGCACGCCAAGTTGCAGGCAGTAGCCGGGATGGCCCGCACCCGGCCCCGCCAGCGCGGGGGAGGCCTTTCCCTGTCCCCACCGGCGTTCGCTGCGGATTGCCGCGACGCTCATCTCGGGAATATAACGATTAATCCAGCCGCAGGTTTCCAGATAAGTGATTGTGATGGAGATTGTTGGCGAGAAAATAGACAATTATCCGCTGTTAGCTTTACATAAAGATCGCATTAACTCAAATTAGTTATCAGACAAAAGAGCGTCGGCGCGAGCGCCCTGCCCGGGCCCTGCCCGCGGGGACCCCCGGGCGCAGCCAGGCCCAGCGCGCGGCGGGCAGGGCGCGGGGCGAGGGGACGCGCACCAGGCGGACCCCGGCCCGGGCCCCACTCAGGAACGCTAGTGCAGCGCTCGCCCGGACTCACTGCCCCGCACCTGACGCGGGCTGGTGGCGGCCCCCCGGGGGACGCCCGCGTGCCAGCTCGCCGGCCTCGACCCAGTCCTGGGCCCGCGTCCCCCCTCCCCCCGCCCCGCCGTCCCGCGCCCTTGGTCCTTGAGCGCGAGCAGGGGACGTCCTTCGTTCTCCCAGAGGGACCAGAGGGGCCAGAAGGGCCGGGCCCTCCTCCCAGCCGCGGAATCAGACTCGCCGCAAAGTCCTCCGCAGCCGAGCCGAGAGCTCTTGGAAGGGGCGACCCTGTGACCTACCCCTCCCCTGCACTGTCCCTCCCACCGCACTGCGGTGGCCGCCCTCGGCGGGACCCCGTGGCCAGCAGGACTGATGGGAAAGTGGGGCTGGGAGAGAAAGGGCGCAGAGTGACCCTTGCAGCTGAGTGTCGGTGGCCTGGGGGAGGCGGGGACCCGCAGCGCCAGGCTGGGGCAGAGACCGGGCGGTGTGCTCTGGACGCGGGACGAACAGAAGGTTGCCTCCTGCGCGCTTTTCCCCCCGCGTCCGTCCTGGTGTAGACGCGGGCACGCCGGAGAACAGGTTTTGCTGTGCAAACGCACCAGCCCTCCGCCCAGCGCGCCGGCCCAGCCGCAGGCCCCGACGGGGACCCCACTGCCGCAGGCGGGCTGGCGCTCCCGCGCGGGCCGGCCTCCGGGCCCCCAGGGTCCCTGGGCCCCGCTGAATAGGGCGGATAATGACCCCCGGTTCCCAAGGCAGGCTTTCTGCTGCCTGGTGAGCTTGGATTTGTGTGGTCCAAGCCTTTCCCAGCTTGTCCCATTCTGTCACCGGGATAAGGGGCTCCCTCGGCTCGTTTGCACCTGCGTCGCTTTTGGCTCCTTCAGGAACGCGCTGAAGCTTGTAATCAGCTTTGTGAAGCCATTGAGTGCACGGCTGAGCGAAACTTCCAAAGCTCGAGGAAAACTGGCCTGCTGAATGGGAGCCAGCATGGGGCTGCTCTCCAAGCCTCCGCGCTGCCAAATTCCAGCAGAGCCCCTCACAATCGCCCCGCGCGGGCTCCGCGCTTCCCCGCACTGACAACAGTGAGAAAAGAAAGGCGAAAATTCCAGTCCCCGAGGTTAGCCGTTTGTTCCCAGATTAATGGCAAACGGCTCCTTCTCGCCGCCCTCCCCACAGCTTAGCTCCCCAGCCCAGGAAACAGGACACAGGGAGGGCAGGCCAGTTCCTCTAACTCCGCATCTGACTTCACATTTTCCGCTGAGGTTCCCAGCTCTGCCCGCCCCCTCCCCGGGAGACCCCGCCTGGGCCGTGCACCCTGCTTGAGATGAAGGCACAGCTCAGAGCCTCTGGTGTTCACACTGCAAAGCCTCCAGACCTTTCCCCAGGAAAGTCCTACCCCTTCTCGGGGGTCCTGGCACCCCATTCAGCAGGAGGAAGATTCAGGCAAGGCAGAAGTTCCTGCCATCTGAGCTGTGTTTGTGTTTCCCTAGACAGCCGGCTCAGGACCTGAGGTGCCTGGTGTGGGAGCCCTGGAGACGGCTGGGCACGTGTTGATGGCGCTGACTCTGGAGGCCTTCCTTGCAGGCCTTGCTTCGCTCTCCCTGTCCAGGTAGCTGGAGGGGCCCCCGGTCCAGGCTGGCTCTGTCTCTGAAAAAGGGGAAGTCTTGACAGCCCATAGATGCGCCAGCTCGCAAAAGGCAAATGCATACTCATCAGGTCAAGCCTGAGCAGCACCCTCTGTCACATGTGCGGGGCCGGCTTTCTTAGAACGGGGCCTGGCACGTAGGAGGTGCCCGGTGCGTGTTCGCTGAGTGAATCTCTGTGCTCAGAGCCTGGAAGCAGGCCTTCCGAAATGTCGAGTCGCTTCTCCGGGTTGTGGGTAAGGTCCTCTCTTCGGTAAATCCTAGCAGACGTGACTTGGAGGAGAAGACGGAAGGCAACATCATGATCTGTGTGTAAAAGCCGTTTACACTTGCTGTGGATTTCGTTAGCCACTGACCTGGAGGCCTCCCCGCTTCGGCAGCACGTCCCTGCGAGGGTGTGATCTGGGCTTCCATCCCCGCCAGTGAGCACCACCAGTCCTGCAGAGGAGCTCTCTGGCCGGGCCAGCTTCACCTGACAGCTGCTTCTGCCTAGAAAGAGTCCCCTGGCCCATGCAGAAGCTTAATGGGCCTCTTTAAATACCTACCTGATAGTCAACCCCCGGGGGCAGGGAAGGAGAGGAGGGCCCCCTCTGTGGAGGCCCTGGGCAGCGTCCCCGGTCACACTGTTTTCGGAGACATGGAATGGGCAGGAATTCCACTGATGCACCTAGTCGTGTGTGCGAGTCTGGGCAAGGAGGGGGCGGTACCCCAAGAGTTCTAGGGATGGGCCCACAAGTCCTCGGGCCGAATTGTTATCAGCAGTAAGAGGAGGAAACGAAGCCAAGGCTTTGCTGTCCTAAAGCCCTTCAGACAGCTCTGCTTCACAGCAAGGTAACGGCCTGTTCACACAGCTCTGAACCCCACCACGGGCACGATGGGAGAATCCGGGGGCTCAAAGAGAAGCTAAACATCTCTCTATGCCAAGGCTCCGTGCATTCATTCCTGGGTGGTTAATGTGCTTTAAACGCCCCAAATCCATACAATCCATTTTGACATTTTAAGTTAAATTTTTTTATTGTAAAGTTTGATGTGTTGTTTTCAGCAGTCTTTCTCCTTCCAACCATTCTCAGTAACAAGTCAGGGGGATATGCAGTAATTCAGAAATTAGTGAAATTTTACTCTTGGTGGGGGCATTGGATTAAGAGGCTGGGAGAGTGTGAAACAAGTCAACGTGTAATTGTATGATAAGGCTCTCACGAGGAATTTATTGGCCAAGTTGCTATTTCTATTCCTTCCTAATCTCGTTTAGCACATTCATTCTCTGCAATCTGTCTCCATAATCTTCTGTGGCAGAATGGCAGCCAATAGAAGCATGCATATTTGGAGAGAAGAGAAAATATGCAGAAGCGTGATAAACTGATGCTAATTATCCATATTTAGGACACCGAGTGCAGAAGATCAAGGTTTACAAATAACAAACCAGAGCCAATGATGATGGCTTCCTCGTGTGGAATATGTTGGAGGGGACCAGATAAGGGTTTCATGGGCAGGAGAGATTTATTGGTCAAAGGGTTCACCTTCCACTTTCCCACTTTTCCATAGCAGTAAATTATTTAGGCCAAATTCACCAGAACATTACTCTTTTATTTGGCCATGTGCCATGACTTGCTCTTTCTTTGTGTCCTTTCAATGCAAATCCTTGTAGTGTAACCTCGGTTGATAAGGGACAGATAATTGAGGTAATAGGTAATTCCCCTTTAAACGGTGCATATAGGACAATGAACTGATGCTAGCATCAAGAACACGGAGGAGGTGAGGAGCAGAGGGGCTAACAGTGGGGCGGCGGTGACCTCAGCCATTGGACCAGCCCTCTGCCGGAGAAGAGATGGCCTTGCCCAGACAGTCACCCTACGTGCACATGTGTGTCCTGCGCCCCACCAGCCAGCAAGTGTGGTAAGAAGCAGGTGTGGGAGCATCGCACCAACATGTCTGTTTCCCTGTATGGAATCCTGATCATTTAAAAATCTGAAGATCTAAACATGTTCTTTCTCTTCTCTCTACTGTCCTCACACCACCTCCAACTGACCTAACGTTTAAAATTGGCTCCCAATCTTCTCCAAGACTTCTGGCTCTGAGAAGAGACGTGGAAAGAATTCAGGCTGGAAATACCGTGTGGCACGGTTGAGGGGTCAGTGGTAGAGATTTTTCTGTATTACAATAATTGCCTTGTAAAGTTTCCAGAAAACAAGCACAAATATAGCTCAGTGTTTTGCTGCACATTTGCATGCTCATCTTGAAATTTAAAATATTAATTAAATCCCATTCAGTGGTCCTAACTTGGTGATTTTTTTTTTTTTTTTTGGACTCATCATCACATTTGGTACCAGTTGGGTAACTGATCTCCTTGCTTCATCCTTGGAGCGTCTTCCAGAGTTTTCATTCGTAACTTTTTCAGTTGGTGATGGACAAGGCAAGAGGAGTTCTCTGTCCAATACCCACGGCAATCCAGTGTGAATAATAAATACAAGACTTCTGAGAATAAAAATAGCCATGCTGAAGTTTGGGGACATAATTTATAATTCCTACGTGATGAAGTATCCGGGAAGAAGAGGTGACCTTTGATACACAATTTCTCCTCACCCTAAACCACATGGACAATAAATTATCTATAGGTTAATACCACACACAAGCACTTGTGCTAACGATGTGGGCAGATTCCAGAGACGATAACACTAAAATGTGTGTCTTCGAACCGAGGGGATAGTCAAATGATGAGTTTGTAACATTCTGCCCACAATTACCTGCTATTCTGTAGAAATTAACTTTGTTAAAAATTAACAGATGTGTTAAAGTAATATGTAGTCAACACATGCAATGCACACCCTGTAGTTTTATGTAATTTAAAAATGCAGAATTGAGACAATTATCCATTCAATTCACCCCCCCAAAAAAAGAAAAATATTCTTTCATCAGTAATAATCTAACAATTGAGGCTAAAGATATAGGTTGCTGGTGTTTCTAGAAATTACCTAGGCTACAAAAGAACCCAATTCTTTAATTTATTTGATGCATGTACATTCCCCCAAAATCAGTGTGTTACTTCACACATATGTATGTTTGGTGTCAGCCAAAGTGAAGTGAATAATTTAGGCTTGGTGTATATGGTTTGGTTTGGTTTTGGTGATCCAGACGTGGGGGGGAGGTGTTGCTTTGAATGATTTGGTTCCCAGAGTCAGCTCTTCTCCCAGAGATACAGGATTTTTACCTATGTGCTCTGAATAGTGCCCAAACTCTACCTATAGACGCTGTCTCATCCTCACACCCCTCTTCCCGGTCACCGACAACCACCAATCTGTGGAAACTAGCCACTATTGTGAAAATAGGATTCAGTTCAGAAGGACAGCAACAATTATTTTTAAAGGAACCAGTTAAACTACTTACCAGTGGAAGTGAATTTTTAAATTTTAACTTCTTTCTAAGATTAAATTTAGTGTGTGTGTGTGTGTTTAAGTAGCTGGTGTTCATATATTCGGGCAGAGGCAAATTTTTACCCCACTGGAAGCATACCTTGGAAGAACGTGGAAAAGCAAAATGGGGCAAAGCCACCCAGCCAACAGACCACGGATTCTCAATGTGCCTCCTGCCACGTCCTCCCTGGCTGTGCAGCACGTACGTGTGTCGCACGCATGCGTGAAAGTGCGCACGGGTGCGCGCACGTGTTTGTGTGTGTGCACACGCGCCCACACACTCATGGGTTTGCACTCGCGCCCACACACTCATGGGTTTGCAAACGCACCCACACACTCATGGGTTTGCACTCACGCCCACACTCATGGGTTTGCAAACGTGCCCACACACTCATGGGTTTGCACTCGTGCCCACACACTCATGGGTTTGCACACGCGCCCACACACTCATGGGTTTGCACTCGCGCCCACACTCATGGGTTTGCAAATGCGCCCACACACTCATGGGTTTGCACATGCGCCCACACACTCATGGGTTTGCACTCACACCCACACACTCATGGGTTTGCACTCGCTCCCGGCCGAGTTAAGCACTGACGGATCCGGCTGGGGGAGAAAACATGGAGGGGAGGGGGTCGCCAGAGAGAAGGTCAAAGGAAGCAGGATACAGCGTACCTCTGAGTTACTGTCCTTCTGGAGACCACCTTTTCCCTCCTCATAGCCTGTGATGCCAGACGCTTGACTCCCATTTTGGGGGGCTTTTTCTCACTATTAAGTGAGTGGTTAGTTTGGTGTTCCTATGCTGTCTTTCCAGAACCTTCCTCCCCCCGTAACAGCTAACATCGCATATTTATTCAGTGCATGCAAACTTCATTAAGCATAGATACCTTGTTCCCGTTGAGTCTTCAAATATCGCAGAAGATGGCTTTGTGCGCTCGTCTTCCTGGAGCACTTCAGCGAAGGCATCTCAGCCCCTTTAAAAATGTCTCCGAGCCGGATTGCTTCTCTGTGGGCAGTATACATTGAGGTATCTGAAACAAACACAGAACTCCAATTATTGTTTGCCTGTGAACTGGTTAGCAAGATGATTACAAGATACAGTAAATACACTTGGCATGTTGAAACATACTTTCAGCTCCAATGACTTCAAATAGCTTCTAAGTAAAACAAATAAACAGAATAATGGTGGGATTTATTTGGAATTATTCATTATGAGACTACCCAAGGCATGACATTTCCAATCACGTCTTAATTTTCTTTTTAGGAGCAGAAAGGGTTTTCATATCTTGACATATTCACCACCCTGGGCCTGAGGCAGTTATCTCTCTGGCTCATTCTATGGTTCCAAATGCTGATGGCATGCTGTGGGGTCTTGCGGATCACGCATGGTTTGCTCTGGCTTCTACACATTAAAAGTGAAATAAATACCCAGGCTGACTGTCCTAGATTATGATCTATGAGTTGATGTGTTAAATGAGCCCGTTGCTTTAAAGGTTATAAATGACAAGATTTTTACTATTACAAGTAATTTACAGCTATTTCCTGTTTGACGTGACAGATCCTCCTGGAGAAGTCCAAATTTGTCTGCTTGACATACATTTATTTTAACATTCTCTCTTTCCCCAAATTCTAGAACATATTAACTACTGTTTTCCTGGGTGTCAATTTGCACCTGTGGGATCTACCTCTTGAGGCTTCAATGAGGTCCCCTGGCCTCCACTCCAGATGGCTGCCTGCATTTGAGCAGCTAATGTGGATGATTACTGGCATATTTACTGTAATTTATAAAAATCACAGGAAATGACATTTTTATTAGTCACTGACTCCACTATCACCAACCACAATGGATGTTATGCATACAAATCCATTTTAAAAATTGTTCTTCCTAAATCAGAAGCTCTTCCTGGTCTTTAATTCTGTGAAATGATCTTGTTTCACTTCGCTTACCATGGGTGAGGTCACAGAGGAGCTCAGATCGCAGCTTATTTCCTACGGCCTGGAACTTTTCGAGTGAGGCCGGGAATGGGGGTCAGACAAATGCCCTCCCAGACCGAGAGAAAGCTCCATAAGTGTGCGGGCCTCAGTAGGGAGGGCAGCGAGGAGCCCGAGCATGGAGCCAGGCGGCAGCCCCCCGACACCGCGGCCCACAGTGAGGATGACGCGCTCGGTTGTCTCGGCCACAGTGGTGTGCGCCAGGATTCATATCCCAGGCCCGGTGACAGAGCTGTTGGCTAGAGAATTCTGTGCAGAGACAAAACCTGAGAAAACTCACTGAGCTTTGCTATGCCTGTTCCGTGCTCCATGCCCGCCAGGAAGGCCTTGCTTATCTCAGAAGGGAGGTCATGGATTGAATCTTACAGCCTGAGTAAGAATTCTCTATGTGAACAAGGGCAGAGGACTGTCTGCCAAGATATCAGGGTTTTGGGTATTAGTAGGGATGGAGTACATTTGAGGGAACAGCAGAAAATAAGGCTGGAAGCAAGGGCAGGAACCATCAGAAGGAGCCTTGAATGACACTCACTAAAAGAGTATTCTTCATTCCATAGGCAACAAGAAACACTGACGAATGTTGAGTCCTTTTGGGTATGTTGAGTACAGCCTGGGTGGAGTCACACGATGTCAGAGTCAGAAGCAGCAGTCGAAAATATACAGTCGATGAGAAAGGGGACAATGTCCCAAGAAAAGGAACGAGGGATGAAGATGTCATCTGGGCAACATGGTCTTCCACAGAGGAGATGAAGCAGTGCATGGAGAAGAAAGGGGTCACGTCAAGAAAGTCAAGAAGGAAGAGCTCCCAGACATCTGCAAGACCAGAAAACCAAGTTGGTGAAAGTCACCCAAATGTTCCCCGTTTGTGGGACACTAGGAAGTCACTGTTTCCTGTAAGCCCAAGGTGGAATGGTGGAGCAGAGCACACACTGCAGTAAGGTGAGGAGAAGACAGGAGAGCGGAGGGCTCGTGTCCCAGACGGCTCCACTGCGAGGGGAGGAGGCGTCGGTGTGTTTACATAAAGGAGACTGGTGCACTTCCCGGCTGGAAGCAGAGTGGACGAGCAACGTTTGAGAATAACCGTGGAGCCAGGAGGACCCGGACCCTAGGACACGGTAGGAAGAGCCTTCCCCGTGGATAGGGAAAGTGGCAGGGAGGGAAAGCTGCTAATGCTTGTTGACTCTCATTTGTAAATACACCTGTGTACTAGACACAACAAAGCTCAGGCAGAGGCTTTTAATGCCCGTGTTACAGTAAGAAAACTGAAGCTCAGGGGAACCCAGCTAATATGCAGGAAAGCCAACATCCAAACTTATACCCGCAAGACTGAAATGTTCCTAACGGCCCACCATGCTACCGTCAATGGGACCTCTGAGGGGTGAGGAGAGACATCAATGAGAGACCTGGACAAGACATGGATTACACATCAATGGGACATTGATAGAGTCATTGATGAGACATTGATGAGATACTGCTAGTCATTAATGAGTCATTGATGAGGCATTACTGAGTCATTGATAAATCATTGATGAGTCACTGATGAGACACTGGTGAGAGACATGGATGAGACATCAGTGAGAGACATTTATAAATGACATTGATGAGCAACATCAATGAAACATTGATGGAGTCATTAGTATGAGACTTTGATGAAACTGGTGAGAAACATTGATGAGATATTGATGAGTCATTGATGAGATATTGATGAGTCATTAATGAGTCATTGATGAGTCACTGGTGAGAGACATTGATGAGACATTGACATTGCTCACATAGGATGTGAATATAGGCACCATCCTGACAGGTGCCTCTGCTTTAGAAGCAGCAGCCAATTCACCTGAAAGAGGAAGAAAATGTATGGCGGGTGAAACTGCTTGAGGTGGCAGAGCTCCGAAATGCAAGAAGATCTGACCAGGGTTGGGGGGGTGCAAGAAAGGAATCCTGAGGGGGGCCCAGGAACCAGCTGATTTTTCAAATCAACCAAATGGAAATGTACCACGAGCTTGTAAGGATGGGCTGAAACACGGCACTGATCCTTCTCATTGGCTTGAGGGCTAGAGCAGGATATGGCCATTTCAAGCCCCAGGTGGGTGAGATGCCAACTTGCTTGTAAGGTCTTTAAGGGGGCAGCCCGGCGAAGGCCCAGGGGAGAGATGAGATGTGCTGTGCTGTGGGCAGAGCATTTCGGTCTCTAGCAGAGCCATCCTGCACCTTCAGGAAGAGGGAAGTTGGAAGGAAGCTGAGAGAGAGAGAGAGAGAGAGACAGCCAGAGGGCAAGAGTGAAAGACCCAGAGAGAGAAGAGGGGAGGAGTGAGCGGGAGGGGGAATGGAGAAGGGGGACAGGAAGCTGGGAGGGATGGAGGGGAGCGGGGAGCGGGGGAGCTGGAGTGGCTGGTATGTGCCGTCACGTGGGGCCACAAATCACGGTCCGCCCAGGACGGTCAGCAGTGTTCTCCTGCCATGACCAGTACCAAAGATCCAATTACCAGGTCCTCTGCTGTGTGGGAAGAAGAACCAGATCTAACAAATATTTGTTGAGGACCCATAATGTCTCACTGTCTCAGGAATGTTCCCCTCTTTAGTTCTCAAAGCAATTCTTCAAGTCAGACGTCACTTTTGCCACTTGAAGAGACCAAAGCTCAGAGGGGTTGAGAATTTGCCTTGGTTTACACAGCTCATAAGTAGCACGTCTGTGGTTCGATCAGACCATTCTCAGTGCTCTTTCTGCACCGCGGCTCCCACCGTAAGGGGTACAAAGTGCATCTAGCACAGCGCAACGTGAGGGGGGTTTCGCCAGCTCCGCAGTGCGTGAGATGAAGATGAAGTGCAGCGGGCCCTGAGGAAACGGGCAGTTGCTACGATTGCAAGCCCTCTGCAGAAGAGATAGAGCGGGCCTCTATATCTCTTCAGGTGGTCCACAGGAGGGGCTCTTAACTGCTTGGGGACATCACCCCATTGACAGGCTGGTGAAGCCCACGAACCCCTTCTCAGGGTAATGCTTCTAAATGTATAAAATGGGACGCATGAGAGGAACCAAGTCATTATTTGGAAAATTGATAGATAAAAAGGGAAAGAATCAAGAATGTGTATTCTGACTTTCTATACTAACTCTACCCCTGGGCAACCAAACAGCTGATGAAGATATGTTTTCCGTGTGGAAATATAACAGATAATACATTGTAAGAAATGATAGAATTAAACCATTTTGTAACCCCTAATTAACTAATGGATCAAAACACTGAAAATCAATGGTTGCTAACAGAGAGAACCAAAAGTAATCTCGCCCCTTCTTCTGCCCCTAAAACCTGATGGCATCAAGTCTCGAGACCCAATTTTCAGTTTACAAGAAACACAGAGGAAAGAGAGACCTGATGAACTATACCATAGGGATGCGACCGTATCCTAGCCTGTTGGAAACTCTACAGGGTAAACAACCTATATCATGTCTCGGAGTTAAGAGATAATGCAGCATTGAAAAGGATTTGGGGGTATAGTTGGATGGTGGATGTGTGGGATTCTACATATCATTCAGTCTACTTTCATGTATGTTCTGAGTTCTTCACGATAAAAAATTAAAACTACGGTGCTCTGGTAAGCACTGTGAATTGTGCAAGACTGTTGAATCTCAGATCTGTACCTCTGAAACAAATAATGCAATATATGTTAAGAAAAAAAAAAGAAGAAGAAGATAGCAGGAGGGGAAGAATGAAGGGGGGGAAATCGGAAGGGGAGACGAACCATGAGAGACGATGGACGCTGAAAAACAAACTGAGGGTTCTAGAGCGGAGGAGGGTGGGAGCATGGGTTAGCCTGGTGATGGGTATTAAAGAGGGCACATTCTGCATGGAGCACTGGGTGTTATGCACAAACAATGAATCATGGAACACTACATCTAAAACTAATGATGTAATGTATGGTGATTAACATAATAAAAAATTTTAAAAAAGAAAAAAATTAAAACTACGATGTAAGATTATCAAGGAAACAACTCATATTTTGAAATGCAAATATCACAATGTTTTAAAAATATTTCCCAAGATAGTAATAATTTCCCTCCATAATGCACTAAGTAATAAAGTCTGTGGCAGTTCTGAAAACCATTGCAATGTCAAAGTGGCTGTGAGAATAAAACCGTATGAGATGAAAATACCGATTATTTCAATGGGTGACAACTCCACAGGAAATGCTGATACCCCTGTGGTTTGTCGACTACATTCATAACTGAAAGAAAATGCTAAATTTCAGCTGCAAGTTAATAAAAATAAAGGTGAAGATTTTTCTGTTCAGGTTCAGTGGGCATTCTGAATTCTGTGCATGGATGGGGTCCTTCGACCCCAGGTTAACAGCCCCTGGTCTAAAGGCACAGAAGATTCTGGAGTGAACGCAGTGTTTTCACCCTGGGCTAGAGCCATCCCATGTCGGTCGTGGGGGTCTGAACTGACTTAAAAATCGTGGTTCTTATCTGCTTGAGGCATTCGTGAACCTGTCTCTGGGTTCCTCTTTTCCCTTTGGAGGCTGAGGCGCTCCTCCTTCAGAGACAAGTTGGGAATCAGCGTTTCTTCTTTGCGCCCCTGAAAGAAGTGACCTAATTAGCATACCACGTTCTCTCTACCACGGAAGAACCACTTGCAGCCGCATAGAGCCACAGATTCCTCAAATGTTAGAATAACGAGAAAACTTAATGCAACTCCTGTGTCTTGCAGGTGAGAACAGTGATGCTCAGGCAGATGAGGGCCTACACCTGCCGCGTGCACGGTGCCCTCCACCTCTCACTCGTCGTGTCACAGGGCCTAGTAGTTCTGTGGGAGTAGCTCCAACTTCAAGCATTTTTATGCACTAACAAATCGGTAGCCATTTGGAAAAAATAATACTTGTAAGCTGAAGGAAGAAAGCGATATTGTAATTACGTTGGCAGATGATCGCAAGTCCTTACTACAGGCACATGTTCCTGCCACCGGAATCAGATTGGGCTGCCACCCTCCTGTCCCGTTCTGCGTTGATTTTTGTGTGGTGCTCACTTTTTATCACAGAAGCTGCTCAGAATCCAGCTTCACACAGATAATGATGCTAATCTGCTGTGAAACAGTGAACCATGTGAGGCTGGTAGTTTGTGTGGTGTCACAGGATGACAAGTATCACCGTGTCCCTGTTGGAAGTGGAGAGTACCCTACGGTACCTCTGTGAGTGTGCTGTGATGTCCCCAGGGAGCCAAGGTCTAGCCCAAGGTCATACAGGTCGGGGCACTGGATCCAGAAGAACCGACATCTCTTGCTTCCTAGCCCACTGGGTCGTATTCGCGGGAGAACTGTAGCCTTCTTTGGATTTCATTTTATAATTGGGTATCTGTCGAAAACAGAACTTGATGAAATCATGTGGCAAATTATTGTGTTTAATGCTGAAAATCCTCCCTATCCGAGTAAATGTAATTTATCTGGGCTTTGTCCTCTGGGCAAAGTTGTTTGATTCGTAGAAAGTCTACTATTAAATTTTTTTTTTTAATTCTCCCGGTTCCTTTAGCTGTATTTCATGGTTCATTTCCATTCGCACTTATACTTCCCGGACATGATGGAAAACTGGTATCAAACTAGACCTCTTACTGTTAGGAAACCTTAAAATTGGACAAAACATATGAAATAACTGTTTTCAGATGTTGGGTAACAAGCAATATAAAACATATATAAAAAATATGTGACCTGGAGAGGGGGAAAGCAGATGAGGCAAGCCCGTGATCACCCAGATTTCTGCCTGGAGGCACTTCTCAAAGCACACTGCAGGAAGGGGGAGCCCAGGCAGAATAAGGCAGTCCTGCTAAGGTGAGGACATGGGGGTTGGAGACTAGGACCAAAGGGGGGCCTGGAGGGCAGGGTACAAGGGGTGCACAGAGAAGGATTCCAGAAATCTGCATAGACAGCCCCTTGAGTCCCTGACTGAAGAGCTGACTCTCTATGCTAAAGGCAGGGCGCTGACAAAGCAGACGGAGATCAACTATCAAGAAGTGAGCAACGTGGAAATTCCAGAACTTACGCAGGGCTGGGAAATAATGAAGCACTGACCAACCAGTCAGAAAAACCACACTGAACACACCAAGCACTCAGCTAATATCCCAGGAGAACAGGGCTCTGAACAGGGTGACCAAGCCCTAGGGGAAAGACTACTCTAGATGTGCCCTATTTAAATTCTATGCTCTTTAAGTGAAGACAATAAAATTGGGACATTCAACAGTGTGGCATCCACTATGCCCAGGATACAATAAAAAATTGCCAGACATGTAAAGAAGCAAAAAAATGTGAGAAAAATGTGAGCAGTAGCAACATCAGTTAAAAGGAACAGACCTGCAATGACAGAAATGTCAGACTTTATTTTTATTTATTTTTTTATTTTATTTTATTTTTTTTTAAAGATTTTTATTTATTTATTTGTCAGAGAGAGAGAGAGAGAGCACAAGCAGGGGGAGCAGCAGAGGGAGATGGAGAAGCAGACTCCCCACTGAGCAGGGAGCCCGATGTGGGACTCCAACCCAGGACCCTGGGATCATGACCTGAGCCGAAGGCAGACGCTTAACGACTGAGCCACCCAGGCGTCCCCATTTTTATTTTTTTAAGCAGGCTTCATACCCGGTGCAGAGCCCAACATGGGGCTTGAGCTCACGACCCTGAGATCAAGACCTGAAGTGAGATCAAGAGCTGGACACTTAACTGACTGAGCCACCAAGGCACCCCAGAAATGACAGACTTCACTACAACTAATATAAATAGTTTGAAATTTTTAAGTGAAAGTATGGACACATTGTGGGAATAGATGGGCAAAATCAACAGAGAAGTAAAAATGATTGGAAAAGAACACATGGAAATTCTAGAACTGAAACATACAATCTAAAATGAAATAGTTCCAATAGAAACTAAAACAAAAAAACAAGTGAACAGATCAATGAAACTAGAAGCTGATTCTTTGAAAAGATCAATAAAATTGATAAACCTTTAGCCAGACTCATCCAAAAAAAGAGAGAGAGGGGATGCCTGGATGGCTCAGTCAGTAGAGGGTGGGACTCCTGATCTCGGATTGTGGGTTTGAGCCCCACTTTGAATGTTAAGATTACTTAAAAATAAAATCTTTAAAAAAAAAGAACAACAGGCCAATACCTCTGATATACATAGATGAAAAAGTCCCCAACAAAATACTAGCAAACCAAATCCAACAATACCTTAAAAAAATCATTCACCACAATGAAGTGGTATTTACTCTGGAATGCAAGGGTGGTTCAAAATTCATAAACCAATCAACATGATATATCACATCAATAAGAGAAAGGATAAAAACCGTATAACCATTTCAATAGATGTCAAAAAAGCATTTGATAAAGTACAACACCATTCATGACAAAAACCCTCAACAAAGTAGGTTTTTTTTTAAAAGATTTTATTTATTTATTTGACAAAGAGAGAGAGCAGGAACACAAGCAGGGGGAGCGGGAGAGGGAGAAGCAGGCTTCCCGCTGAGCAGGGAGCCAGATGTGGGGCTCGATCCCACGGCCCTGGGATCATGACCTGAGCCGAAGGCAGACGCTTAACAACTGAGCCACTCACGCGCCCCAACAAAGTAGGTTTAGAGGGAACATACCTCAACATAATAAAGGCCATATATGAAAAACCCACAGCCAACATCAATACCCAGTGGGGAAAAACTGAGAGCTTTCCCTGTAAGGTCAGGAACAAGACAGGGATGACCACTCTCACCACTTTTATTCAACACAGTACTGCAAGTCCCAGCCTCAGCAATCAGACAACATAGAGAAACAACAGGCATCCAAATTGGTAAGGAAGAAGCAAAACTCTATTTGCAGATGACATGATGCTATATGTATAGAAAACCCCAGAGACTCCACCAAAAAACTACTAGAACTGATAAATAAATTTAGTAAAGTCAAAGGATACAAAATCAATATATAGAAATCTGTTGCATTTCTATACACTAATAATGAAGCAGCAGAAAAAGAAATTAAGAAAGCAATCCCATTTATAATTGCACCAAAAATAATAAAATACCTAGGAATAAACCTAACCAAAGAGGTGAAAGACCTGTACTCTGAAAACTATAAAACATTGATGAAAAAAATTCAAGATGACACAAAGAAATGTAAAGGCATTCCATGTTCATGGGTTGGAAGGACAGCTATTGTTAAAATGTCCATACTACCAAATGCAATCTACAGATTTAATGGAATCCCTATCAAAATACCAACAGCATTTTTCACAGAACTAGAACAAACAATCTTACAGTTTGTATGGAACCACAAAAGACCCCAAATAGCCAAAGCAACCCTGAAAAAGAAAAACAAAGCTAGAGGGATCACAATTCCAGATTTCAAGCTATATTACAAAGCTGTAGTCATCAAAACGGTATGGTACTGGCACAAAAATAGACACATAGATCCATGGTACAGAACAGAAAACCCAGAAATAAGCCCACAGTTATATGGTCAATTAATCTTTGACGAAGCAGGAAAGAATATACAGTGGGAAAAGGACAGTCTCTTCAACAAATGGTGTTGGGAAAACTGGAAAGCCACAGGCAAAAGAAGGAAACTGGACCACTTTCTTTCACCATACACAGAAATAAACTCAAAATGGATTAAGGACCTAAATGTGAGACCTGAAACCATAAAAATCCTAGAAGAGAGCACAGGCAGTAACTTCTCTGACATCGGTCATAGCAACATCTTTCTAGATCTGTCTCCTGAGATGAGGGAAACAAAAGCAAAAGTAAACTATTGGGACTTTATCAAGACAAAAAGCTTCTGCACACTGAAGGAAACAATCAACGAAACTAAAAGGCAACCTACTGAATGGGAGAAGATATTTGTAAATGACATATCTGAGAAAGGGTTAGTATCCAAAATTTATAAAGAACTTATACAACTTGGGGCACCTGGCTGGGTCGGTTGGTAGAGCATGTGATCTTGGGGTCATGGGTTTAAGCCCATATCGGGCATACAGTTTTCTAAAAAAAAAAAAAAGAAAGAAAGAAAGAAAAAAAGAAAAGAACTGTTACAACTTAAAACCAAAAAACCAAATAATCTAATTAAAAATGGGCAGAAGACATGAACAGACATTTCTCCAAAGAAGACATACAGATCACCAACAAACATATGAAAAGATGCTCAACATCACTCATCATCAGGGAAATGCAAATCAAAATCACAGTGAGGTATCATCTCACACCTGTCAGAATGGTTAAAATAAAAAACTCAAGAAAATATTGGTAAAGATGTGGACAAAAAGGAATCCTCTTGCACTGTTGTTGGGAATGCAAACTGGTGCAGCCACTGTGGAAAGCAGTATAGAGTTCCTCAAAGAATTAAAAATAGAATTACCATATGATTCAGTAAGCGCACTACTCTTTGCCTAAAGAATATAAAAACACTAATTTGAAAGGATACATGCACCTTTATGTTTACAGCAGCATTATCAACAATAGCCATATTATGGAAGCAGTCCAAGTATCCATCAATAGATGAATAAAGAAGATGTGGTATATATATATATATATATATACACACATATATATATACATATATAATATTCCATTATATATATATACATATTATTATTTCACCATAAAAAGGAATGAAATCTTGCCATTTGCAACAGCATGGATGGAGTTAAACAGTATTATGCTAAGTGAAGTAAGTCAGTCAGAGAAAGACAAATACCAGATGATCTCACTCATATGTGGAATTTTTTTAAAAGATTTTATTTATTTATTTATTTGAGAGAGAGAGAACATGCGTGTGAGAGCAGGGGGAGGGGCAGAGGGAGAGAGAGAGAGAGAATCCTTAGGCAGACTCTATCCTGAGCGCAGAGCCTGACGCAGGGCTCAATCCCATGGCCCTGAGATCATGACCTGAACTGAAACCAAGAGCTGGATGCTTAACTGACTGAGCCAGCCAGGCGCCCCTCACTCATACGTGGAATTTAAGACACAAAACAAACAAGCAAAGGGAAGGAGACAGAGAGAGGCAAACCAAGAAACAGACTTAACTATAGAGAACATACTGATGGTTACTAGAGGGGTAGGGGGTGGGGGGATGGGGGAAATAGGGGATGGGGATGAAAAGTGCACTTATGATAAGCACTGAGGAATATATAGGACTGTTGAATCACAATATTGTACACCTGGAACTAATATAACACTGTGTGTTAACTATACTGGAATTATAAAACATGGTAATAGGATGAAATGAAATGAAATATTTCCATTCATCTGTGACCTTTCCAATCATAATTTCTGTCTTGTTCCTGCGTATAATGCATTATACAAAATATACTGTCTTCATAAATAAAATGCATTATAAGACTAGTAGCACTATGTTTTGCTCTAGCCGCTCTCCTGCAAGGAAGCCAGGGGACTTCATGGACACAGGCAGGTATGTTCCAAGTGAATTGGGCAGCACTGGACACTTTACTCCCTAAGACAGCGCTGTTTAGTGGAACTTTCTATGAGGATGAAAATGGTCAATATCTGCTCTGTCCAGTACAGTAGCCACTAGGCCCATGTTGCTCTTTAAAGGTATTTTAATTAAAAACTCAATTTCTCAATCACAGTAGTCACATTTCAAATGATCATAGTACAGCCTTGCATGCACTAAGGTCTTAAGGAAGATGTTTACGGCCTTACAGTCAATTTTGTTAAAATCGAATGTTTTGTGTGTTAAAAGAATTAATTCAACTTCCGAAGGTTAGAATAACTCAATAACTCCATGAAGAGTAGTTTATGCCCTGGGGAAATCAAGTGGGAATTTTTTTCTCATTTTATTAGCCAATATGTTAACAGAGTAGTGAAGGCCTTGTCTGAACACAGTGGTTTTCAAACTTTCATGGGCAAAGCAGTTCCTTGGAGAGTTTGCTATCAGTGAAGATTTCTGAGAGACATCTACGCTCACATTAAGGAGCGTCTAATCTGGGTGTCTTCCTGGATGGGATTTAGGAATCCATCTTCTTAGGAAGCATCTCAGGTAATTCTGGTATATGATTACCCCTTAAGAAATGCTAAAAAAAAAGTACACAAATATCCAAACCAAATATTAACACCTCAATCAGTATGGTTTTCTGTGCATGATGTGGGCAATTATTTAATTTTTCCCTTTGTTCCTCATGTTCCCTTTGTTACTTATGTATATTCATCAGCTAAGCTCTTCTTAAATGTAGAACAATATTCTTTTCCCATTTTTACTTTATTCTACTCAAAACAAATTGCATCTTCCAGATGATTCAAAATATCGTATTTTTGTACATTAGAACCTTGCATGCAGCAGGTGCTATTCATTTGTTGAGTGAGTGAATCTAGACGATGGGGATACCATCTCTGAAAACACTTGCCCGGCACACACTAATAAGCTAATGATGTGAGAACTGAGATACTGGGTCCCAACTGAGTACTTTCCCTTTTTACGTCAGCAGAATGTACTTCACAAGTAAACTCATCATTAGAGAGTTCTGGATCATTAGTCCCTTTCTCTTTGTAAATAAATTACAATAAAAATTTTGCTCACGGACTCACTAAAACATGTGTTCTCTCTTGGAGGTGACTGAAAATTCTCTCACATGGTAATACAGACTTGGCTTACAGAATTCATTTTATGAACCAAAAGAGAAGAGGGAGGGAGAAGGAGTAGGAACGAAAAACTGTGAAAATCAGAGGATAAGGCAGAAGATGTGGCCTCTAGCTAATAGGAATTCCAGAAAGAGAGAACAGAGAAAAATAGAGGAAGGAAACTTCAAAGAAATAATTGATGTAATTTCACAGAATTGAAGAATATGACTTTCAAGATTGAAAGAGCACACTAAATATCCAGTATAATAAATGAAAGAAAAAAAAAAAGACTCACATAATGCACATCACCATGCAATTTCAAAAATTAGGAGTAAAGAGAGGGAATAAAAAAATACCCAGAATAACTTACATAGAAAGACTAAAAAACAAGCAAACAAAATAAAAACAAGTCAAACATAAAGGATCAGGGATCCAATACGATGGATTATCTACAACTAACATGATACTTAATGGTGAAAGACTGAAAGCTTTCTCCCTAAGGTCGAGAATAGGACAGGAATGTTGCTCTCACTATTTCTCTTCAACACTGTACTGGAGTTTCTAGCCAGTGCAGTAAGGTAAGAAAAAGACATTTAGGTTAGAAAGTTAGAAACAAAAATGTCTTTATTTGCTGATGGTAGAACTGTCTTTGTCAAAAATTTTATAGAAGCTGGAAAAAAAAAGCTAGAAGAATTTAAAAGAAACTTACCAAAGTTACAAAATACAAGATCAAAATTCAAAAATCAATTGCATTTCTCTGTATTAGCAATGAACAATCAGAAACTGAAATTCAAATAACAGTACCACTTACAATAGCATAATCAAATATGAAACAGTTTGGGGTACAAGATCTGTACACTGAAAACTACAAAACATTGCTAAGAGATATTGGAGAAGATGTAAATAAATGGAGAAATATAACATGTCAAAGAATTGGAAGACTCAGTGTTGTTAAGATACCAATTCTCCCAAAAGCATCTATAGACTCCATGAAATCCCACTTAAAATTGCTGAAAGCTTTTTGTAGAAATGGACACGCTTAATCTAAATTTTATATTAAAAAAAAGACATAGAAGAGCCAAAACTATTTTTGAAAAAAGATTTTAAAAAGTAGAAGGATTTATACTATCTGTTTCCAAGACTTATAAAAAGGTAGTAAGCAAGACTGTGCGGTATTGGCATGAAGACAGAGCAATAGATCAATGTATCAGGATAAAGAGTCTAAAAGTAGACCCACACATATATGGTGAATTGACTTTCGACAAAGGTGACAAAGCAATTTCATAGGGAAAAAAGAATCTTTTCAAAAGTGATATTAGAACAATAGAGTAACCATATGCCAAAAATATTAACCTTTACCTCATGCCGCATACAAAAGTTAATTCAAAATGCATCATGGACCTGAATGTGAGAACTAAACCTACAGAATGTTAGAGCATGGTTCTCCAGAACTTTCTGTGATAACAAAAATATTCTTTGTTTGTACTGCACAAGATAATAGCTATTAGCCACATGTGACTATTGAGCGCTTGAAATGTGACTAGTGTGATTGAGGAATGGATTTTTTTTAATTTAATTTTACTTGATTTAATGTGAAATATAAATAGCCATATGTAGGTAGTAGCTATCAGGCACCACAATTCCAGAAGAAATCACAGGAGACAGGCTGAGGGACCTTGACTTTGGCAAAGACTCCTTAAATACAACACAAAGACATGAACAGTTAAAAAAAAAAAAAAAGAAACCAATAAACCAGACTTTATCAAAACTTAAAGCTTTTATTTTCAAAAGACATTGTTAAGAAATGAAAAGGCAAGCTGCAGATTGAGAGAATATCTGCAAAAACAGTTACCTGACTTATGTCCAGTATATGTTAAGAACTGTCAAAACTCAATAATACAAAAAATTATGAAAATTAACAACATGTTTGAACAGACATTTGTCTAGAAATATATATATATACTTATACAGATAGCTAATAAGCACATGAAAAGATGATCAATAGGATTCATCATTAGGAAATGAAAAGTAAAACTATAATGGGAAACTACCAGACACGCAGGTGTATAGCAAAAATTAAAAAGCCAGTGTTGGTGTGGATGTGGAGTAACTGGAACTCTCACATGCTGCTGGTGTAGTGAAAAACAGTTTTGTCATTTCTTAAACATCTAAACATATACCTGTGACACAGAATCATCCCACACTTAGGTATTTACCCAAACAAAATGAAAGCACACGTCCACACAAAAACTTGTACGCAAATTCATGACAGCCAAAAACCAGACACAAAAGTCCATCAGTTTGTTTAGGTGTCTAAAGAAACCCTAGGACATCCAGGCAGCGGGATGTTCCTCAACAGTTATAGGAACGGCCTACTGATAATGTTGTAATATGGATGAATCCCAAAATAATTATGTAAGTGAAAGAGGCTAGATGGGGGTTATATACTATACAATTCCACTTATATAAAATTCTAGAAAATGCAACCAAATCCATAGTGATAAAAAGCACTTTCATAGTTACCCGCAGGCTAAGATGGAGGGTTTGCAAAGGGGCTAAGGAAACTTTAGAGGGTGACAGATATGTTCATTATCTTGATTGTGGTGATGGTTTCATGAGGACACACATTTGTTGAAAAGAGTCAAATTGTATACTTTACAAATGTATGGCTCATTGCATATCAAGTATCCCTCAGTAAACTGTAAGAAACAGTAGTATGGACTACTGAAAAGCAACATAGCAAGTTAGAGGACAAAATTTCAAGGGAAACGTATTTTTCACCTAGAATCCCATACCTAGCTCAACTACCCTCTAGTGTTGCACAGCCTACTAGAAGATATAACTTACCAAAACAAGGGAGTAAGTCAAGCAGGAGGGAGAACATGGGATCCAGAAGCGGGGAGAGCCACATGGAAGAAAGGTAGAGTGAAGACTGTGGCAATGATAATTCTGTGGCAACACTTGAGAGCAGCCCACCCAGCTGGGAGCAGGCGGACAGAGGGCTCTGGCAGGAGTCCTCCAGGGAGAAAGTGAACTCATAAATTCCTGATGTGTTTGATTTTGCAGAAGATGGTATCAAAGATGTTTACGATACTGATATCGAGCATGGAAGGAATTTGTGATAAGAAAAGAGAAAACGAAGTAAATGAACAACAATGTTCACAAACCAAGACCGTTACCAACTCTGGGAAAAACAAAGTTTCACAAGAAAGGAAATATAATCATGGTTCACCACTGGGCTCAGCCATGAACAGTACTTCCATTTTCGGACTGAAGTCAACACTGAATATTGATGTAACATCAATGGGAAAGAGTGGGAAAGAATGTAAAAGAACATGAAAGCTTTATAGTTTATAGATAATGTCTAAAATAAATAAATTAAGAATAATCCTCTGGAGGCAGGATGATCCGGTGGAGTGAGCACAGGAGACCCCCAGGGCAATGAAAGCACTCTGTGTGGTACTACAATGGTGGACACAGGGTGTTCCATGTTTGTCCAAACCCATAGAATGTACAACACCGAGATCGAACCCTGATGTGCACTGTGGACACTGGGTGATGAGGACAAATGTCCCACTCTGCGGGGGATGTTGGTAATGGGGGAGGCTGCGTGTGCAGGGGGCAGGGTACACAGGGATTCTGTACTTTCCACTCAGTGTGGCTGTGAACCTAAAACTGCTCTAAACATACCGTCTGTTAAAAGTGTTCATGAGCAATACACTAATTATACATATTAGAATCTGTCCGTTGTAGATTTTAATCCGAGCTTCCTGTTCATTAAGGATCTGCCCTTTGATATTACTTAAGCTCTCAGTTTCTTCATCTATAAAAAGGGGGAAAGTTGTAATCTGGAGGTGTAGTGAGGATTAAATGAGATTCTATGTGTGAACTGTAATAGTGATTAATCTTGCATTCTTCCCAAAGAGATAAAGGTGGCTCACAAAGATGCACTTGACAGCAAGATGAATTCAATTAAAAATAACTAAGAAAAATAGGGCAACTCTGGAACCCAGGACTTGTTCAGTTCTCTTTGTCCTGTGATTGAAGCAGCACCTTTGGGGTAAATTTAATGAGTTCATGTGCCCATTATGTGCTGCCTTAATGTGTTGTCCTGCAGCCCCGTGTTGTCCTGTGATAAGCCCCGTTGTCCTACAACACCCTGTGCTGTTACGGAGATGATTAATTCAACGTAGACCCCAAGCCAGTTTGAGGGGCCGAACCAGTTGTATTAAAAGGGTCCCGTATACCAATAGATTTAGGGGATAATTACACACAGATTTTTGAAAGCCCACTAAAGCCTAAACTTCAATTTTCTAGTAAAACCAGAGCCCTCAGAATGTGAAGCACTGCCTAGGCAAGAAAATGTATTAGTGTCCTAATCAAAAGAGTGAACGTTATGGCTTGACTGGTGTTCCCCACGAAGATGTGGCAGTCCCGAGCCCCTTCTGAGACCTTCTTTGGAAATAGGGTCTTTGCAGATGATCAAGTTAAGATGAGGGCATCAGGGTGGGCCCTGATTCAGTATGACTGCCGCCCATACAAGAAGGGGAAATTTGGACCCAGAGGCACATGGGGAGATGCCGTATGTGGATGCAGGCAGAGTGGGGAGCCGTGTCTACAAGCCAAGGCGTGCTGACGATCTCCAGCACATGCCCCAAAGCTGGGGACAGAGAGAGCTTCCCCTCACAGCTTCCGAGGGAAGCAGCCTGCCCCCACCTTCGCCTCAGACTTCCGGCCTCCAGGCTGTGAGGCGAAGAATCTCTGGGGTTGTCAGCCCCTCATTCTGTGGCCCTGTGGTCTGGCGGCCATGGGAGACAACACCGGGGGTCAAGAATCACATAGAAGCTCGGGTAGATGGCCTGGCTTTGGCTCCCAGTCCTTGCGCCCGGCCTCCGCCGCCGAGCAGCATGCCCCGACTCCAACCCTGGGCCTCCCTGCCTTTCGGACGCATCAGTGGCTCCAGGGTGACCCAGCTGGCTCCCTCTGCTTCGTGTCCACTCGGGCTCCCGGTAACCCCTCGTTCCTGATCACTCTCTTAACCTTCCCTGTATTTTCTGGCCTGAAGGATGTTCTCTACTGGTTCCCGTGTTCCAGTCATTGTAGCGAATACGTCCGGCCAAAGCGTTTCAGTCACCCCGACTGCAAACACAGTTCTGTGTCTGTCACAGAGTCCCGGCTCCCCTGGGCGAGAGCTTATTTAGAGTATTTTTACAGTGAGCCTCGAATCCGTCTCCTCTACTCCCCGGAGCTGGGTGAGAACCGGCCGCGCCGCCGCCGCAGAGCTGAAGCCTTTGATTCTGAGCTCATACTCCTGGGGCTACGAACTGCTGACCCCAGGGCCTTCCTGCTGCCTGCCCTGCCCCTGCTCCGACCTCTGTGGTCTTCCTCAGCCTCACTCAACAAAACACAAAAATAGGAAGTGACATAAGTTTCGACTGGTAACAAGCTTTTGAGGAAAGTAGTTTAATATACGGAGGGGAGAACTGCCTCTTTCAATGGAAGCTCTTTCTCCAACTTGGATGTATTGGATGAGCATATAAGATAACTTCAGTTATTCAAGAAAGGGAGGCTGTTGAACGTTTGGGTTTCAGAGTTACGGGCATGAGCCATACTGGCCCTCTAGGCTTTGCCTGTCACCTTCACACGGTGAATGGACCGCTCAGCTCTCTCATTCTCACGTGGGATGAACACCCAGCTGCTCCTCCTGGCCCCCGCCTGTCCCTCGGATCCTGCCCTCCACATCCAGAACCGGACGCACTCTGTCACCGCATGGCTTACACAGACAAGGGAGAGCCCCGTTCTCAGAAAGGGAGCAGGCA
>NC_138371.1:175180929-175197256 GCF_054177405.1 Leptonychotes weddellii | reverse complement strand
TGCCTGCTCCCTTTCTGAGAACGGGGCTCTCCCTTGTCTGTGTAAGCCATGCGGTGACAGAGTGCGTCCGGTTCTGGATGTGGAGGGCAGGATCCGAGGGACAGGCGGGGGCCAGGAGGAGCAGCTGGGTGTTCATCCCACGTGAGAATATTCAAAACGAGTCAGTTTAGGAAACTCTGCCCTCCCCATTACTCACAGGGGCCTGATGATCTGGACTGACATCCTCATCATTGAAATTATGAATGATTTAGTCAACAAAGGCAATGCCATTTTCTCCAGAAAGCTATACTTAAAATGCATAGATTATCAGACTTCCTGAATGGTGCCTTGTGTCCTGAAATTACCTAAAAGCCATACTGGGATTCTTCTATTACTAACATAGTTTTGATTCTTTTTATAGAGCATTTTCTCTCATTATATTATATTTAACATTTATTTTCTCACATGCTATTCAAATGGGTCGTGATTTCTTCCACGGCCACATCTTCATCTAGATTTGTATCTAGAACTCTATGTGATTGGCCGGAAGCGGGACCTCTGCGACGCAGAGCCGTGGGCTTTGCGGATGCCCTGCCGCCCGTGCGTTCGGGTTTATTCTGTGCACAGGGCAGCCCCCTCATTTGCAGGACCTCTTCCTCTCAAAGACATGTAAAGTACTTAACGTATCGAGGCGTTGTTGTTGTTGTTTTTTATAACAAACCAGTCCCATTTTACAGATGACCATATGGAGAAACTAATGACCCCGTACTTTTAACAATTACCATTCCTCCAGCTAAACCGACTTACTCCATCCCGTGTGCACCATTACGTGCCCTTCCTTACACTTCATACGTGCCATTCACTACCTGCCACGCGTGTTGGGGCCCACGTGGCATTCACAAGGGCTACACAGACCCAGTGCACGTGAATGCCCATCGGCCTGGTAAGCTTAGAACTTGGTAAACAACATATGACTCTGTTTACCCCTTTTATCTTCCATTCTGTGAAGCAATAGGCGTGTGCGGGGCGTCTGCTCCTGACGCTTCACCCCGACTGTGGCTCAGGAGCGGCCACACGCACCCACAGGCCACCAGAGCACTTCGTCGGGGAACGGAAAATAAAAGCAATAAATCAGTCAGACTTTCTATTTATGAGATTCTAATAATCCAGCTTAAATTTTTTTTCTTCTCCCACTAATTTAATTTTTTCAAAAGTCCTCTAAATTGAACAATTAAGTGAGAGCACTTTATAAATAATAAATTGCTACTCAGATTTAAGTGATGGACACAGAGTTTCAGCAGCTATTTAGCATATGCATTTTTGGCCTATCTCCGGCACAGGTTTCCCAGGACCCCGCGTGACCTCACCGTGTCCCCCGCACGCCTGCGATCGTGCAGACTCTTGACTGATTCAGACTCGGCCTGTCAGGGGCCCTGGTCTGCGAGGCTGGATGGGAAGCAAGTTCTTCTGGTGTCCCTTCCACCCTGAGGACGAGAGGCCACTGCCCCAGTGAACCTCAAAATCTCCATCCCTGACAGCTCTGAGCCAATCTGCAGCAGCCACTGGTTGGAAAACAAAGCAGTTACCGTACATGCTCTGCTCAAATCTATGTTGCCGTCTTCACTGGTGCATAAAGACATGCAGCATGGACGCCTCGTGGCCCCAGGGGATGTTGAAGCTGCACCAGGATGTCCAGCTCCCACTTCCTCTGAGAAGCCTTCCCTGATGCCCCCAAACGGGGCCCAAATGATCAGGTCGCATCTAGCAGATGTCTCTGTCCCTCAGTTGTAGCCCTTGATTGCATACTCGCTGGTGTGACAAACAGTCTCACCTGCTGGGCAGCGAGCCCCAGCGTCTGGCCACACACCTACATGTGCTCTTATAATAACCTGGACATGGAATGTGCCGTAATCGATCTTTGTTGAACAGATGAGTGGATGCATATGATGCTTGTCACGTAACTCTAAAGAGCGTGTTGGTGCATTGGGGCACATTGGTGCATATAAGTAACACTGTTCCCACTCAGGCCAAATTTGGCATTAATGCCACAATTCTCCCACCGTACCCATGCCTGAGCTGACACAGGCTTATATGTCAAATGGCCATTTATTGAGAGTCTTTTCTAGACACAGCATACACCCTAGGTCATTAATTCTGACCATATTCTTATGACGTTGGTTTTATCATTTCTTTTTGCATAGAGCAAATGGACTCAGAGGGAGGACCTTTGACCAAGGGCAGAGAACTGGATGTGCCAAGCCATGATTCAAGGGCAGTTCTCTCTCGGTCCAAGTCTCGTATTCTTCCCCAGGTTCAACAGAGAACAGAAATACAATAAATACCACAGGGACTAACTTTTCTCCTCCATTCTTCCTTTTCTTTGGGCACACGTGTGTCATTTCTCTGTAGGGTGAAAATGCAAATAGCCAATTTTTACAAGAATAAACTTCGCTCTTCAATTTTTAGCACAAAGAACGAAGCTCCTGCTTATCCATCTAAGTGGATATTCACAGTAAATTTACTGGTGGAGTTTGGGCTTTGCTGTGTCCTGAAATTTCCCCCTATAGTTTGGATTACTTAAAAGCATGAGGGTTTTAAATCTTTTCCAGGTTAAAACTCGCTCACCTGGATTCCCTCCTATTCTGTTGCTTAGAAATAAAAAGATAAGTTGGCCTCTGCTTTGAATGTCTTCATGCTGATCCTGAGGCGGCTGTTACTGTGCTTGCAGGTTTTACACACCTGCACGGTACTTTGCCCTATATCCTGGTATTCATCGTAGGAAATCCTGGGTCAGTCCTCTAGATGTCTAAGACTCTTGTTTTTGTGTCTTTCAAGTGCGTAGGACGAACAGAGAGTGCTATTTCTGCCTCTAGATATCATCTCTAGTTAGCATTTCCGGGGTGCTCAGAGAGAAAACAATGTCTGGGTGATAACTCTTGTCAGTTTCCCCATTGTCAAACCCAATCTTGCATTCCTCCACACTCACAATATTTCCCCATTGGGAACATGCCTGACATTGCAATTTCTCAAAACTGCAGCTCTGCAGTGAATGCCTAATTCCTGAAACTGCAAAATCTAACAAAAGCTGATTTTTTCCACTGATTTGACTGGCTGACTATTTCGAGACTTTGCATGTGATGACCTGCTGTTCTTCACAAACAACATCTTCAATGTACCCACATGGTTGTTCCAAAGTGGCTGCCCGCAATTAAATCCTTGGGAGCTGCGGGGCATATTCGGAATTACTCAGTGTCCAGAGTTTCCGCCACAGACAAAATTTCCCCCTCGCTTACATTTAGCAGGTTACCGAGTAGCAATGTGTCACTTGCTTTTGAACCCGGAGCCCGTTGGCCACCTCGGTGCACCAGCCTGACCCAGGGAAGCCTGAGCGCGCCGCTCCCTCACGGTTTTGTGGTGTCTTTAAACCGCGTTCTCTCTCTCAACTGGTGTTGATGTTTTCATATTTAAAGATGAATAGCCAACCTAGAGGAAAACGTGGCAATCCTGTTTGTCTGTTTTTCATTACCTAAATAGATGACCTTTTTCTGTCTTGCACCAATCACTTGTTTGGGGTATTTTCTCTGTTTTTCATATTTGTTAAAACTCTTGGTGTGATTTAAGCATAAATTCTGGACCTGACTACTAGGGAAGACAAAGATTTATCTACTTTGTTTTCTCCTCCCCGACCCCTCTCATCCTTCCCCCCAAACTCCAGTTTTAATACTTTTCAGATCGGCGCCCCCACCCCCACCCCCCGCCGCCCGCCGCCCGGGGTTTCACTCCCTGAAGAAGTCGGCCTGGTTCATCACCCAAACGGGTGCCTCACTCTTCCACCCTGATGGGCGGTGGGGCCCAGAGCACATTTCGCCCCCACCCCCCAGTGCTGCTACCCGCAGGTCGGGGTTTGCTGGGGCCTAAGGGAGGCGACGACTGCGGGCAGAGCCTGGATAGGACCCGGCGAAGCACCGCATCCCAGGACCTGCTCTTTCGGTTTTGGTTTCTTATGAGAACTGCATTAATAGGACGGAGCCTCTGGAGCAGGGAGCCCACCAAACGTTCTCCCCGGGCTCCCCTTCGGAGGAGCAGCCTGAAGACGGCCCAGGAAATGGGAGACGCAGGCATTCTGGAGAAGGAGTTCTGATGGACAGCTCATCCCGCCTTGCAAAGCTCCAAACCCGCGCGATTATTCGCGCCCCCCACCCCGCACCCCCTCCGCGCCGACCCCCTCCAGTGCGGGCTCGGGCGGGGAGTGCGAATGCCTCCTCTCGGCCCCCTCCCCCGCCTCCCCTCGGCAGCCCGGGGTGCTGGTCCCTCACCTGCCCCCTGCTCTCCCCCTGCCCCCCACCCCGCAGTCCGGGGGTGCGGGCCTTCCGTCTCCCCACTCCCGCCTCCCACCGGGCAGCCGGGGCGCGGCCCCTCCATCGCCTCCTTCCTCCCACGTGTTGCGGCCGGGCCGGGAGACGTGCTTGTTCCGCTAGCTGATTGTAAAAGGGTTTGACTTGCAGCTGACCCCGGGTCAGGACTTTCTCTCTACTAATCCCGCTCTCTTTAAACACAAAAACACTCTGCCTCTTCCCTCGCATCAGTCACCTTAATCCCCCGCGGCTGACACCGCCGGCCCGCGAGCCCAGGCTGCACCGGGCGGGGGTCGCCCCGGCCGCGGGCTCCAAGTCCGTGCCCGGGTTCCCGCCCCTCCCGTGTAAGCCAGTGGGGACGAGGCCGAGCGATGGGGGGGGGGGGGCCCGGGGGGCGGGGACGGGCCATGTCGGGGTACCGGCCGACCCCAACCTGACTCGAAGGCAGCGTCCGGGGCTGCAGCCGCGGCGACGAGGGGCCGGGGCGCGGGGCGGAGAAGGACGCGCGGAGGACAAAGGGAGGCCGGGCGCACAGAGAAAGGAAGGGACTGTGCCGGAGGCGGGAGGGGACGGAGGTAAAGGAAGAGGGAGGCGAGGAGGAAACGTAGGAGCAGCGAGTGGCTAGCGGGACGGGAAGGGGTGCGAAGGGTGGAGAGGGGAGGACGTGAGCCGGGCGCAAAGGCCAGGAAGCCGCCACGACTCCCGCTTCAGGGCAGCAGGGCGGGGGAAGGGCGGCAGGCGAAGCCGGGAGGCCGGCCGCCCCCGCCCGGAGGGGACCCGGGCCGCGCACCGCGCGCACTGGGCGCTGCTGCCCACGCCGCTGGGTTCCCGGGGGCGCGCAGCTGGAGAGGAAGGGCCGGGCGGGGGGCGGAGGAGGGGCGGGGATGAGGGCTCTGCGCCCCCCGCCGGGCCTCGCCCTCGGGCTGGGGGGCCTGGAGGCCAGAGGGGGGGCGCGCCTGGGCCGAGGCGGGGGTGAGGGCGAAGGGTCCCTGTGTCCCTCGCCCGGCCCCCGCGCTGCCCAGAACCCTGCAGGCCCGGGGGCGGGGACCAGACCCACCTCCCTCGGCTGCTCGCCCGGGGGGCCTGCGCCCCTCTCCCCTCCCCTTCTGGCCCGGCCTTTCAATCCCGCCGAATAGTCGTGCTGGAAAAGGAGCTGCGCCAAGGCCAAGTCTGCTTTTCACTTGAAGTTTCCAAGGAATCAAACCTATTATTACATTCTGCCGCCGACGTTTCTGGAGCCTCTGCCCCGCGGGCCAGGCTGCGGAAGCGGGGAGGGGGGTGAGGGGGACCAGGGAGAGGGCGGGCGAGCAGAGCGGGCGCCGCGGGCGGGGGGTGCAAGAGCCTGGCCGCCCCGGAGCGCGTCTTCCGGGGCCCGGGACGGTTTCTCGAATTAACCGGAATTTTCTGGAGACAGATCTCTGCATGGCCCAGTCTTTGTCGGGGAAAATGAAATGCGTGAATATGCGTGTTATTCTTCTCCCACATGCATGATTTTAATAGACCTATCAGTCACGCTATCCGACACACATCTGCAGATCAGGCGCGCGCCGTACCCGCGACTGGTTTTAAAATTAATTCATTTCATCTAGCTACTAGTGGGTCTCTTTGGCCGGGCGTGGGGGGTTGGTATTACAGTCTTAACAACAAAAAGGGCCCGTTAGTTTAAAAAAAAGGGGGGTGGTGGTGGTGAGGAACAAGAGTAAACCCCCTCCAGCAAACCGTGCTACCCACAGCTTGGACAGCGGGGCCGCGGCCAATGGCCGGTTTATGAGCTATTCTCGCAGTCGCCGCGGCACGAAGTTACGCAAACTTTGTACAAGGCCCCCAAACGAGTCTTGTCCACACGGTTTTCGAACAAAATTGGAATAAGCGATAGAAATGCCACCCTGTGATTTGGGAAGTGAGTGAAGCCATCATATAGAAATCATCATATACTATTTCATTTCGTGAATATGATGAGCAGCACCTTGACAAGAACCGGATTCCCGGTTGAGTGAGACGTCTGCAGGGCCTAGTGGAATATTTTCTCCACCAATGTAAGTTAGAGAAACGCTGCTGGAGTGATAGGGTCTTCAATCCTGAGATGAATCCTGGCCATGGTCTGCTCCCCCATTCCGGTTATTTCTAAATAGAGTCATTAACGAATTTATATTTGCTTTTTGCCATGTTCCAATCAACAAAACAAATACGCTGCACTGCAGGAATTCCTATTTTAAGGTCTTCCTGGGTTTTTAACAAAGTGGCTCCCAGCACCTGGCATTGAATTTCAGCTATGTATGAGACACATGCGGAAAAATGCCAAACTATAAACCCACCTTCCAAGAAACCAAGGGACAGCTCTGCCTGGAACTCCTGGATACTGCTAAACTTTTTAGTCTGAAGCACTTCCAGTGTGACCCACATTACTAATAGTGTGATGAGCTAAGACTCGGAGGCCAACAGCTGAGCCCAGATACAAACCTGGGTGTACACATATGTGAGCATGGCCACACATCTGTCTGCCACCTTAGTAAATGCAGGTGGACGCTGAGATTAGGAGTTAGCAAAAGAACCCAGAGAGTCTATCTAGTTGCACATTTCAGAGTCAATGTGGCCTGCTCCTTAAGCGGGGTGTGGTGAATTAACAGAGCATTACAGAATTTCCCAGAGCATCTCCCAGAGGAGACTGTGTGTGGCATTCATTCATTTATTCCCTGACTACCTCATGATGCTGATCCACTCAGCAATCCATATAGATCCAAATAACTTCAGATTTCTAAAGCTTAAAAAAAAAAAAAAGGAAGAAAAAAGAGGGGACTTTATTATCTTGTTAGAAAGAAGCAATGGACATCATTCTTGAGATTTTTGCAGTCACTTTAAAAAAATGCGTGGTTTAAGCAAAATTACCAAAATGACTCCAAAAAATTACACATGTCAATTGCCAGGTTAACATTTTACTTAAAGCTATTCTCCAATGCAGGCTGAATGTGGTTCTCATTAACCTGCTAGCACAGGCCCATTTTTGGATAGATAGTCTATGCTCATTCCAGGACAAGAAAAGAAAATGAAGGGCAGGCCTAAGGCTGATGAAATCAACATGTTTTGATGTGGCCTGAAGGCTTTTTTTTTTCCCCAAAAATATAATTTCATCTCTATGTTGTGACTAATTTCAAAATGTATTTGCTACAGTGTAACTTTTAAATGCAATATTTAATGCTGTCAGATTACTTGAAGACAAAGTTTTACAGAAAACTTTAAATTCCAGAAAAAAACTGCAATGTACCCATAAACACCTAGAAAAAATATAATTAAAAAATTTAAAGCATCAAACACCCTCCGATCTCATGAGGAATAATAAACATCACATTTTGTGTATCCCAGTTCACGCTGGGGATGGGGGGGGGGGCTGGTCCAGTGAGTGTGTGTGGGGTAGGGGCGGAGAGAGAGAATTCAAGATCATTCTGCCCTTTCCCAAGGAGAAATAAGCCAGAGGGAGGGGCTGAGGAGGGACGGAGTGGGCTCGGTTGCAGTACATTTTGGTTCAAAGAGTGTTTCCTTGAGTCAAATTCAGATAAATTCCATTTGCAATCTCGCTAATTGCAGGGGAATTGGGGGCATCAGTAACCCCGCGGTGGTCTTTGTCATCCACCCGTAGCTTGGTCCCGCCATTGGGGTCTTCCTCCTCCAGACCAAACTGGGGAAGATCCCAGGCCCGCTGGAGGACGCAGAGCCTGCCAGTGTCCGCCCGCAGTTAGAAACAACACACCAAAGGGCCAGACTATAAAATGAGGGGCGGTTTTTTTTTTTATCCTGGTAATTATTTCTTGATCCATATTAACACTGTAAACGCTACAAAATAATCTATCGATTTAAACTTTCTTCCCTTCCACTGAAAGAAGCTCCGTGAAGATCGTACCCTCCCCCCTGAGGATCCCTCACTTTTAGTTTATGCTGATAATTTCTTTCTCCTTCGTCAGATTTACTAATTGTATTTTGAGCTCACAAAACATGCATATAAAATTAGCAAGTTCCACATTATGGGGGAAAACTGGGCTTTTTTTTCTCTCTCTTAAATTTATTGACTCAAAACTCGATGCATTTTTTTTTTTTTTTAAGGAGAGGTCTTTTTTCGTTTTTAGAAGAAAGGCTTTTTAGGAAATTATGTACATAATCTGAATCCCCCTCCCCACACCGCAACGCCTAAAATAAAAATTTCACAATGCATTTACAAGAAACAATACAAAACAAAACAAAAAAATGGAAATGCTCAGATACAGAAAGTTTTACAAAACCCAGAAGAGAACGCTGCCATTTGAAAGGAGTGGGGAGATCTCTTTGTATAAATTAACAAACCAACCCAAAAAAGCGGTAACAACTACAAAAAACTCGTAAGTGTTTGATCTGCCTCACTACATCGATAACAAATGAGAACAGCTCCCCGGCACCGGGTCTAGGGTAACCAAAGGCGTCAGGAAGCGATGCAGGATGCGAGTGGGCGCGCCGGCCGGGCTAGAAAAGTTGGAGTCGCCTCTCACTTGGTTTGGTCTTTGTCCCCTCGAGCAAAGAAAACGCTTTCTGCCTCCTCCGTGAACGATAAATACTGTACAAAAAGTCTCAAGAAAACACCGAAGTCAGTCTAAACCGCAGGCCGTGTCTGCGCCTGGCGGTCCCAGGAGCTCCCGGAAAGGTGAGGTGGGGGCGTGGGTCACCCGCATTCGTCGCCAGTGTTTTCCTCGTCACAGGAACGTGGAAACGTCTGTACAAAAGCAAGGCCGCTCGGCGCCGGGCGCCCGGCGGGCCGCGCGCTCCTCCTCGCGCGTCGTGGGCGCGGGCCGCAGTGTCCCCGCGTCCCTAAATGTGCGTCAGGGGCACCGTGCCGTTGACGCCCGCGCCCGCGCCCTGGTAGTGCTGCGGCAGCGAGTGCAGCCGGCTCTGCGCCGCCGCCGCCGCGGCTGCCGCCGGGTCGCCGCTCTCGCCGGCGGGCAAGTACATGCTGATCATTTCGCGCAGGTCCCCGGGGCACGGCGCCCGCGAGTGCGCCGCGGCGGGAGGGCTGCCGCTCGGCTCAGACTTGACGAGCGAGCCCAGCGCGCCCAGCGCGCCCGACGACGCGGCCGCCGCCGCCGCCGCCGCCGCCACGGCCGAGTTCTGGTGCGCGCCGCCCGCGGCGGCGGCGGCGGCGGCCGCGGCGCCGTAGGGGAGGCCGCCGTAGCCCGAGGGCGAGGCGCTCATGTAGCCCTGCGAGTTGGAGATGGGGCTGTATTGCAGCGCGCCCATGTCGTAGCGGTGCATGGGCTGCGGGTTGTGCGGGTGCGCGTGCGGGTGGTGCGGGTGCGGGTGCGCCGGGTGCGCGTGCGGGTGCGCGCCACCCGCGCCCGGGTGCTGCCCGTAGGCCAGCTGCGCCTCCTGCATCATGGCCGCGGCCGCCGCCGCCGCCGCCACCGAGCCGGGGTAGGCGCCGTTGGCCCAGCCGTTGACGTGCGCGTAGCCGCCGCCCGCCGCGCCGCCGGGGCTCTCGAGGCGCTGGCCCACGGCCGCCGCGCCCACGCCCACGCCCACGCCCATGGCCACGGCCGCGCCGCCGCCGCCCGCGCCGGCCGCCAGCAGCCCGCCGGCCAGCGAGTACTTGTCCTTCTTGAGCAGCGTCTTGGTCTTGCGGCGCGGCCGGTACTTGTAATCCGGGTGCTCCTTCATGTGCAGCGCGCGCAGCCGCTTGGCCTCGTCGATGAACGGCCGCTTCTCGGCCTCGGACATGACCTTCCACTCGGCGCCCAGGCGCTTGCTGATCTCCGAGTTGTGCATCTTGGGGTTCTCCTGGGCCATCTTGCGCCGCTGCCCGCGGGACCACACCATGAAGGCGTTCATGGGCCGCTTGACCCGGTCCTGGTTGGCCTTGGCGACCCCGCCGCCGCCGCCGCCCCCGCCGCCGCCGCCGCCGCCGCCCGCCCCGGCCGGGCCCGACAGGTTCGTGGGGGCCTGGGCGCCGCCAGGCGAGTGCAGGTCGGTCTCCATCATCATGCTGTACATCGGGGCGGCCCGCGGGTTCACCGGCACCGCGCGGGGAGGGCCAGGAGCATAGACGGCCGGGGGTGGAGGATGGAGAGGGGCTCAGTGGAACAGAGCGAGACGTGGGGAGGGGGTTGAAGTCCTACCAGAGAGAAGGACGGGGCAGGCGGAAGCAACGACGACAGAACAAGAGGCAAAAACACACGCACTCAGCGCAGGTCCGGCTCACAGGTGCAAAGTTTCTCCTCGTGCTCAAACCACTTGCCGGAGAGGCGATGGCCGGGGTCCCCGCCGCCGCCGCCGCCGCCGCCGCCGCAGCCCTGTCGCCTCGGCGGAGCGGTGCAAACAGGTGCAGTCGTGGCCAAGTTGCAGCTCCACTTGTCGGGACGCGAGCGGTGCGCGGGGCCTGGCCGGGGGCTCTCTGCCTCCTCTTGGCCGGCCGCCGCCGCGCGCTGCCTCCTTCCTCCTGCACTGGGTCCTCAGCGGCCTCCAACTCCGGGGCTGCAACTTCTAGCAGCGCGGCGCGCCGCGTGCGCTGGGCATGTGCCGGTCCCAGGTGCCCGGGGGGAGCGAGGCGCCGAGGGGGGCGCGGAGGGGGGCCGTTGGGGAGGGGGGCAGGGGGCAGCGCTGGGAGCGCAGGCGCGCGGAGAGGGCCTGAGAGCGGGGCCGCCGAGCCCGGGACTGGCTGCCCACTGCCTGCCCGAGGCCCTGCGCTCGGAGCGGAGGCGCACGCGGGGCCGGCGGCGCGCGGGGCCCAGCAGCCATACGCCGGGCCCGGGCTGCCATTAAATGAGCGCACCGCGGCCAATGGGAGCCGGCGGCGGCGGTGATTTGCATGGCGCGCTGGCGACTGACGTGGGGAGGGAGTAGATGCTCGGGGCGCGGGCGGCGGGGCGGGAGGAGGGGAGGAAGGAGGGGGAGCAGGGGCAGGAAGGAGGGGGAAGGAGGCCTGGGAGGGGGCACAGCCACGCTGCTTCCTGAGCGCGCGCGGCGGCGGCAAACCCCGAGCTCGCCCTCCTCGCCTCTCCCGCCCGCGCGCTCCGAACGATTAAGGTTGGGTTTAAAAGCGGAGACGAAGAAAAGAATCGTTCGGGGCGGGAGGAAGAGCGGTAGGAGGGGCGGGGGGTGGGGTGGGGATACAGCCTGGAGCCTTGTTTAAACGAGTGCAGTGAAGACCCAGCTTCTCTGCACCCCCGCCGGCCAACTCTGCGCTTGCTGGGGAGGGCAAAGTTGGGACTGTGGCGAGAACCTCACCCCCCGCAGGCCCCGAGGCCTGGGAGGGACAGGCGCGCCCTCCGGAGCCGGAGGTAGTGGGGGGCGTCTGAGATCCGCAACTCGAAAGCCCCCCACGGGTTCTTCTATGAGACCTCTCCCAGGGTTACCTGCTCCGCCGCCGTGTGTGAGAAGTTCTCCAGTGCCCCCTCTCGTAGGAAGGCCTTCCCATCCAGGCCCTAAGAATCCCCCCGGGGGGGGGGGGCGTTTTGTCAGACTTGGCTCCATAGCTGCTTTTAGCATCAGCCCTGAACTTTTTTTTTTTTTTGAGGGTCTTCTAATGAGCTTGGGGGTTATAGGCTCGTACTCTTCTCAATTTAGCTTTTTCCTCCTAAAAAGAAATTGCTAGGGAGCTCGGAAACAAGATCTATCTGGAATTTAGTAGCAGCTCAACAACAGTTGAAAAAGTTTGTTTAAATCGCAAAAGAATGATGGATCCCACGCTCTTCTGGAGCGAATCTTCCAGCATTTGTTTGCCCAAGAGCTGTGAAAATTGTGTGAACGGAGTAGGGCCCACTGGACACCGAACGGGGAAAATGGGGCCTCACGACTAAGCAGCAAATGCCGTTTTCCTACATTATGCGAACGAAAGGCCTGGTTCTTGGGAGGAGGAAGGCCCCACCTGCGGTTGTAATTCCTAAACTTTAAAGTGTCTTCCAGTTGGGGACGCACAAGAGATTTCCAAACCCAATCTCAAAGCCCCCACCATCGCGCTCACGCTGTTTCCGTCCGAACGATGAGCAAGTGGCCCAAAGACTTCTTGAGTCCGTTGAGCCCCAGCATCCCTCATGCGTACTCCACGCGGGCGCCCGTGTAGCACCGGAGAGGGAGGTGCTTAGGAGACTGCGGGTGGGTAAAGCCGAGCCTAAGCAAAGCGGCGTGACTGACCGTCCCGTAGTGGAAGTAAACGTGTAAGGATGAGGATGGCCCTGAGCGTACTAATACGGATGTTTAAGTATGCTGGGTAGTGACTACGTGACACCTTACCCCCCCCCCATTTTAAAAAAAATTCTGAGGTTGTGAATATTCTGACCCTATTGCTTGTCCATGGTGCAGGGATCCTCCTTTCCCTCTTCTCAATTGCTATGATTGTTACTGTAGCCTTTTTGTTACTATTTCAAGGTTGCTACGGTATGCAGTGCAACAGCAAATTGGTCTCTGCAGATTGAACTGCTTCCGTTTCAGGCCTTTCAGCGTTTCATAGTGAACTCATCAAATAATACATAATTATATTAGAAAGGAAACGTCATTTTGTATTTAATTTTTCACTAAAGATCTAGGTTATAAACTTGGTTTTCAACTACCTTCTCATTTCATCAATCCAGTTTGTTAAACCTTTTGATTTGTTGTATGCGCTACCACCAAATATCAGTTACATTGTGAGTGAACAAAAAAAGAACAAGAATATTGTTTAAGAATGCTACAGCCCCGTTTTTTCTTTTGATAATTTAGGAGGCGATGGGTGTGCAGTGAAATCCAGTGTGTTATGGAAAGTCAGCAAGACTGAAATAAAGGAAATGGTTTACAAATTATAAACTATATTATCCACTTAGCAATTGAAAGATTTCTTTTCCTCTGCTTTTCAATTTAGATTTTAAACTAAATAGCCTAAGACCCCCTGAAAATGCTTTGTGTGAGTCAGGCTTGGCACATTATTTTCCATATCAATGGAGCAATTTATTTTATAAACACCCTGCACTCCAGTTAGCATTGCAGGAATGCTTTATGCTTTTGGGAACTTGGATAGCCGACTTTGAAACGGTCTGGTTTCTTTCTACCAGAGTCCTGAAAATTGTTTCCAAATACGATGTTACCCTTGTTTTCCAGAGCCTCTAAATAGGAGGTAAATGGTTTAGCCTTGTGTGAGATCATGCTAGTGCTTAGCGTTCAGGGCGCTCTCCATAAGCCCTTTTTAGTGACGAGATGTTCCCTGGGCCCAGGCGGGTGCACACTCTATGGGTGCCCACGTGCAGAAGCATTAAACCAGAGCCGCAGGTGTAACTTGTTGCCAAGCGATAGATGATTGGCAGCAATCGCCTGTGCCAATTAGGCAGTGGCAGGGCGGTGAGCGCCAGACCTCTCCGTGCCTTCCATCCTGGCATGGAGGCTGAGGAGCGATGTATCACCTCCTGCCGTAATGGCTTTTGGGAGCCTCAGTTGCTTGCTCCTTCTGACCCCTCTCCCCAGTGACTCTTTAAAAGGAGAGGAAACGGTCCAAAAACCAGTTTGAAAAACACCTCCTCTCCCCAGTTTTGTTACTCCCTCCCACCCCCACCAGGTTGGCAGGGGCCTCCTTCACACTGAGGGCTTCTCCAAGGTTGGGCACTGAGGGGTTTGAAGACAGACTACACTCTTTCCCAGTAATGTCAGGGCCCAGGCCCTGACTGAGGGATTGCTTTGCTGTTGATTGACCACATTGGCTCTTTTGGCTTCTCAGAGACTTCATCGTATCTCTTCGCTCAAAATGCCAAAATGAAGATCAACTCGGAAATATGGATAAGTAAAGATACTTCCCGTTCTTTTATTTAACTTGTGGGCATGATCTGAAAGGAAATTCAGATCCAGGCCTCCTCAGAGGAAATGACACACACACATATGCTTATGTATCCATATGTGTGTACACACAGAATATATGTGCATACGTGTATATATATGTGTGTATACATGCTGAGTATATACACATGAATATATGCATACATAAACATACATGTGTTCAGGCAGGATAGATGCATATGTGTGCATAGGTGTATAAACATACCGAATATATGCATATCTATGTATGTGATGTATTTAGGCAATTATACAAAAGCCCTTGACTCTCAAATAAATTGGTTTCTGGACTTCTAACACCATTAGCGTAAACTGTTCTTGTGGAGTAACTAAAACTTTTGGCTCTGGCTTTTCCCCCCTCCCTGTGGTTGTGCTTAGGAGAAATCCCGGGAGCAGAGAGGGTCACTGTGGATAGAATCCCCTGTAGATTGCCCCTAGCACTCTTTAAAGGAAAGCTACCTTTCAGGCACCTAGAGGTGACTTTCTGTACCAGCGCCAGTCTAAAGCTCCAAGCAAGTGGAGAGATGGGCAGGTCAGGAGTTGGGGGGTGGGGACGGCAGTTGGTGAAAGGTCACCGTAGGGGAGCCGCGAAGCCTAAAAACGCCTGTCTTAGGCGGCCTTGGCGCAGCCGGCCGGTCCTGGGCACACGCGCCCGGGGGATGCGCGCAGACCGCCGGCCGCTGCCCGCCCACAGTTCAGCTCCTGCGGCTTCCGGGACGCGTGGACAACCGAGGCCCTGCGTAGACGCCTCCGTGCACCGCCCGGGGCGCAGCCTTGCAGGCTCTGGTGTCGCCCCAAAGGGCTCAGACCAGAGTCTAGAGAGGCAAATCCTGAGGGAGGGAGCCGCCAATTCAAGGCCGGATTTGGGGAGAGAAAAAAGTGATCGGAGAAGAGCGAGCGGGGAGGAGGAGAATGCGGCAGAGCGAGCGAGCGCGGGCGAGGAGAAAAAGGAAGACCCGGAGGCCGCTCAGGCCTTCGAGGTCGTCTCTGCCGACAGGAGGCGCAGGCCGAGGAGAGGCGGGAGGGACGGCGGCGCCGACGGGCGCCGCTGGAGGGGGACAGCGCCGGGAGGGCGGCGGCGGAGGCCGCGTTTCCCCCCTGCCCGGAGCCGCGGGAGCGCGGGCCGCGATCGCCGTCTGCTGGCCGCCGCCGCCCTCGCCGCCTCGCGGAGCTGCCGGCCTCCGGCCCCCGCTCTCCGCCGCCGCGCCCGGTTCCCGGCTCCTGCAGCCTCGCGCGCCGCTCCAGGGCTCGGCGCGCGCCTTCGGGGCTTTTCGAGCCGGGGTGCGCGGGGGAAGGCTGGGGGTCGTGGCGGGGGTGGGGGGCGCTTGTCTGTCCCGGATCCCCCGGCGCCCTCGGGCCCCCTCCGCGCCCTGACCCTGCTAACTTGGCCCGTTGTTCCCAAACAAAGCCAACCGAGCCAAAGTAGCACAAAAGTTTCTTTGTTGATTTTTTTCTTTCTTTTAAAGGGGAAAAAACTAGTCATGGAAGAGGGGAAAGAAGAAGGAGAAGAAAAAGAACCGCTCGTAGGGCATCTGTGCCATTTAGGGGGAGCAACAGAGCAGGGGACCTGTGCAGCGGCCCTGGGCGCGCAGGTCCGCCGTCCATTCCTTCCGCTGGGAGCGTCCGGGTGTGGAGGGCTGAGCCTGCAGCGTCTGCAGGGAAGGGGGAATAAAGCCCTTCCCCTCGAAAGCGAGCACGGCGTTCTTCCCAGCCCTCAGTGTAGGGGTCCGTAAATTCACACTGAAGAGCAAACAACCGTGTGTGTGTGCGTGCGTGTGTGCTGTTTTGTGCCTCCTAGCTCTCTGGGTGAAAGCATTTGGAGAATCTCTGGGAGCTTTCGAGTAGGGGCTCACCCTGTGAGCAGTACTCACACATATAATTCAAATTTCACAGCTGACCTGCTCTGAAAACCTCAATCAGCTTCTAATTGAAGGGAAAACAAAATATTGCTTCCCTACAGCAGAGCTAACGATTTAATCATTATATCAGACATTATAGCTTTTAATTAGGCTAATGCTGATACTGTATGGAAAGAGATAATTCAACACAGTTCTTGATGAATTCTGTAATTGGGTTAACGGCAGAGCTGTTGGGGGAGAGACGTCAATATTCAAGCTGCGTCTGTAGCCACCAGGTTTATGAATGAAAGAGAGAAGACAAGGGAAGGGAAACACTGGGACCCGACG
>NC_138371.1:175158931-175180829 GCF_054177405.1 Leptonychotes weddellii | reverse complement strand
GGGGGCGTCGGCGCCCCTCCCCTCGGCGCCCGCCTGCCCGCGGTGGCCCGCGGCGGCCGCTGCGCCGTCCCGCCTGTCCTCCCGGGGGCGCGTGCGGCCCAGAGCCGAGGCCGGGCTGGAAGAGCCCCCCGCCTTGTAGGACCCGCCAAAGTCGTGCTCAAGTCCGTGGATCCGCACAGCTGACCTGACGGCGCCAGAGCCTTGGAGTTTGAGGAGAAAATGCCGGCGCCTCTAAAATGCGGATGGGCTTTTTTAGGAGGCCACCTGAGTCGCCTTTTCTGCTGTTTTAATCCGAATGACTTCACAGTGTGTTTTTTATGTACTTTTTATATTTCTGCAACACCTCCCACCCCCTGGCAAATTTTGTCTTACTCCTTGGCTTAACTACCTCACTCAGCGCAACAGTCTCCTTCAAGATAAATATACTGCATTGTGATTCATCCTTGTCTTATTTTGTCAGTAATTACCACAAAATTAAATAGGTCACTGGTAAAGTTTCATTTACACAAACCCCCATAATTAACAGTTTGAATACACCTTGTTACACTGTCCAAAAGTTGTAATTTTCTAACGCGTGTAGGTTTTTATTGGTAAAGAATGCTTGTGTCCCATGTGATAATAAGAACACAAAGCACCTCCTCTGACAGTAGGTGTGTTTGGTTTTCTAAGCTCCTGTAAAGACTCATCAAAGATCAAACTTTCCGGGATGGGGGGAGCTTCCTAACCATTCAAATTAAAATTTGTAGAATGTGAAGATCTGAGAATACAGGACCTCTGCTTGAGCTAACTTCTAAAGCCAAAGTCCTTGGGAGAGGCAAGCAGCCCCTGCAGGTGAACGCACACACGGCCAGCAGGCTCTGGCTGCCGAGGTTCCTTTCTGCAGAGCTGAGAACCGCTCTTTCAAGCCGCGGCAGCGACCCCGCCGGGTCCAGGCGAGGCCAGGTGAGCCGGTGACCAGGGGCGTTTGCAGGAAAGAGCTGCGGGGAGCAGGAGAGAGCCCTGTATCACATTCTCTCATTAGCCCCACATAGAAAAGGCATCACTCACAAGAGGAGACAAGTCATAAGGAATTTCTAATGAAAAGAAATAAAGTGAAATCAGAGATGCTTTTTCTTACAGGCCATCCCTGTTATTGCAAATTAGATTAGCTACACAGGCTTCAATATCAACATGACACGGGGTTCACAGGAGTGAAAGGACCATCCACTCCAATCTCTCCTTTCATCGAAGCGTCTCACATAAATTACATCTTGTCCTTTAATACACTTTTCAGTGAGATTAAAACATCACTTTGACACAATTTCAAGCCTTTCAGTTTCGTGTGTTGCTTACTCCAGAAAACTGCAAACACAGAAGTAGGTCCGCTGAGATCTTCCAGCCGTGGAATTGGGCTCCAAAGCTCGCCCCACTGCCTTGCGCTCTGACCTAAGAGAGGCCCGCTGGCTGCACTGGAATGCTGGTTATCTTACCTGGCGGGGACAGACACCAGCTGTCCTCAGAGGGGAAATCCGATTTCCCTCCTGCGGGGTGAAGGCCCGGAGCCGACCTGGCCGTATGGGCCTTTCTGGAGAGCACACTTGTATTATTCATTTGTCATTATTTGGGGGTGGCAGCCTTTGGACAGGAGGGATGGGGAAGGACCTGCAGCAACCCCAGAGCATCCCCAGGGATGCCCCTTCCCCACAGGACGCTAACTAACGTGGGGAGCAGGCCCCATGAAAATGAGATGGAGGAGGTTTCGCAGATCAGAGAGAGAAACAGCCTCGTTTTAGAGCACCTTTGAACCTTAAATCTTGTGGGCAGTGAGGAAAAAGTGAGTGAACATAGTTGACGGCAAAACCAGCTAAAGGAAGATCCCACCTTTCCAACCATCTGCGGGCGCTGTCTCTCCTTTCAGGGACTGCCTGCTCCTGGACTGGCACCCACCGCTCTGGGGAGTGGCCCCAAAAGGACAAAGGCCCCACCGGGCAGCAGAGGAGGGGTACTCAGGTTGAAGGGTACGAAGTCTATGCTTGCTTTATATTTTGACTAAAATTGTGTTCAACCCTCAGAACACACAGCCACATTTGCTCCTGGGGGAGAGGCTACTTACTGCCCACCTTCCCAGGTAGACTGGGTCCTCTGCCAGTGAGCAGGTAGGCTGCCACCTGGAGCAGAGCCCCAGCACCTCCTTCTGCTGGCGGGCTGGGAGCCCGTGGGCAGCAACTCTAGCAGCCCACAGTTGGCCCGGGTCCTCGGAGGGAGGCCTCGCCCTTTCGAGCCCAATCCTGTCCCCCATCCCCCAGCCCCTGACCTGCCGACTCCCACGCCTGGCTCGGACTTTTGCTCCATCCTGTCCAGTAATAAAAAGGGCCAGAACTCAAGGCCACCTGGACGTTTTCTGTCGCTTTCAGGGAGCATGCTTGGCGTTCTCTGTGTCCGAAAATGCTCAGGCCCAGCTACCCGGCCTGCCTCGCCCTTCCGGGAGAGACGCTGCTCCGAGAAGGAACCCTGTGGGAGTACCGAGGGGCGGTGGGGTGGGGCGGTATTCCTTGCCCTGTGGATCCCGGCCTTAACCGTGGGTCCTCAGCCACAGTAGGGTGTGTCTGGGACAGTGGCCGGCGCAGGGCGCTTCTCTGCTGCCACTTCGCTAGCCCCGAGCTGGGTGGGGAAGGCGCCTAGGGAACAAGACCATGGTCCTGGGGTAGATCAGAGCAGGACCCCTCCTTTCCCAACTCCAGCGTAAGGAAAGACCCCGACCTGGCCGCCTGGACAACACCGCTGCGGTGGTCAGGGCTTTGGGGGTCCCTTGCGCTAACTGGGGGTGCCATCAGGGCAGGCCCCTTCCCCCTCGCGCGCGCCCTTGCCCTTCACAAAGGGGCTTCCAGGACGCCAGCCCCTCGCGCTCCGGGAAATCAATGCGGTAAAGCGGGCTTTTAATGGGTTCATTGACTGGCGGCCGCTATCGTGCTCAAACACCTGTTTCTTGCAGCCTGAGGCAGCCAGCCCCGTTCTGTTCCCGGTCGATGGCTGCCAGGCCGGCCCCGTCCGGTCCGTCCATTCCAGCACCGGCCCCAGACGAAAATCCATTTCACCTTTGAAACTTCGCGACCTTTCCTCTCCGCGGGCGGCTCAAACCTGGGAAATAGGGGCGGAAGCGGGCGGCGGACCCGCGCGGGTGGGGAGGCTCCCGGCTGTGCGCTTGGAGGACCCAGGCCTGCGCCGCGTAGTACCGACCGAGATGCCGAGCGGGAGCGATTTCGCAGGAGGAGGGAGGAAGCGCCGAGGGGGCCTGGGCGCCCGCGTCGGGGTCACCTCCACCGCTCAGCAGGCGGGGCTTTGGGGGACCCCGGACCCCACCTCGGGGCGCGCTCCCCTAGCCGGCGGGATCTAGGCGTTGGCCACGCCCGCGGGGTTCGCGGCCAGGCGCCGGGTGGGTCCGGGCGTTCGCCGCAGGTCAAGGGCTCTCTGTCATTGGCGTGTGTGTGTGCGTGTGTGTGTGTGTATTAACACAGTCAAGACCGTGGTCAAAGTTAAATTGATTCTTTGCCCAAAACACCTCTCACTAAATGGCACACGCTCTACATGTTCATTTTTAAAATGTACTTTGCACGGGCGGATTTCGTTCTCGGCGCCGCCGGGAGCGCACAACCGAGAGCGCGAGCCAGCAGCGCCAAGGGCGAGGGCGCGGAGCCGCGAGAAGGGGGCCGCCGCCGCCGCAGGTCTCCCGCAAATAGCTGGCCCCACCGTCCTCCGCCCTCCCCAAAAAAGGGCGACCCAGAGAGAAAGAAGTCTCGGTCCATTGGGCGGCGGCCAATCCCAAAAGCCGAGAAGGAGGGAGGAGGGAACGTACAGAGTAGAAAATGACAAATGCCCCCCCCACCCCCCCACCCCCCCGGCTCGAGAATAGCCCGCCGCGGTCACCACGGCTACCCACCTGTTCTCTACCGGGGACGGAAGCCGCGGGGACACAGTACACGCCTTTCGGGAAGTCGCCGTGGAGACACCGCGCCCCTCCCCGCGCCTTTCACGCCCCCTCCCCAGCCTCGTGCGGCCAGCCGCCCCGCGCAAGTTCAGGCACTTACAGTGAGTTCCTCCTCCGGCGCCAGCGGGTCCCCGCGCTCCGCCCGCCGCACCTGCCGGCCCTGCGCCTCGGGCCCGGGTGGCCCGCCCGCTCCGCGCGCGACGCGCCGCTGCCCGGGGACCCCCGCCGGCCGGCTCCCGGCGGCGCCCGCACCGCAGACGCGGCGCCACGCGCACGCACACTCACACGCGCACACACGCTCCCCGCTCGCACACTCGCTGCACACGCACACGCGGCTCGCCCGCCTCGCGCACACCCTCCCAGACACACACGCTGCGGGCGAGAGAGACAAGAAAATGAAATTTATTATTGATAGGGAAGACTTTAAAGACAATTTCAAGTTATTGTTTCTCTCTGGAAAAAGGGGGATCCCTGCACATAATGAAACGTCTTTTGTGTGGCGCCGAACAATACCAAACAAGTATTCTAATAAATAGCCACTTTTTTGTTCCTACTCGACAGTGAATAGAATTGAGCAGTTGGTTCGCGAGCAGCTGCGACGCCGTTTTGAGCGGGAGGTGGAGCCGCGCCCCCCCGCGCCCCTGCGCCGCGCCCCCGCGCCACTGTCCCCCCCCCCGCCCCTGGCCGCCCGCGCGCCCCTCGTCCTAGGCCCCATCCCTCGGCGCCTCACCCCACCCGGTCCCGGCCTGGCCTCAAAGTCGGGCTCAGCAAAACTGCAATGACCCGAACCCTTTTCTCCCCGCGCCTCCGCCCCGGGCGCTCGGAAGTCTTTGCCCCTCTCCCCATAAAATAGATGTCACTCCCGTCATCACGCAGGCTTCTGATTTTCGCCTCCAACTGCTCTCCAGCCTCTGAGTGGGAGGATGTCAGGCCCCACCCGCAGTGCGGAGTCCCCTCGGCCGTGTCCTAGGGTTATCAGCGCCGCCCCCTGCTCCCATCCCGCCAAGCCCCAGCTCCAGGCTCGCTCCTCTAGGGGACGGAGCTTCAGCTTTGTTCTCCCGCCCTCCCGGGGGACACCTTGGCCTTGTCCACCCCCCTTCCCTCTCCTATGCACTTCTATGCCCTCCGCACCCCCCAGCTGCTGAACGGAAGACAATGCCTAAGGATTAGTGTTGGGGACACAAAACTCTCCAGGTAAAAAGTGGCCACGGCCAGGCGGCCTGGCGTTTAGGCTCCGCGGCGGCTGGTGGGGAGCCCTCTGCAGGCAGAGTCCCCGGCCACCCCTTTGGAGGACCCAGCCGCTCTCCCGCCACCGGCCGGGCAGAGGAGGAGGACGTCTGAGAAGATTCCTGGGCTGGAGCCACAACTCTGTCTGCGCACCCCTCCCCCCACTTCCTCCTCTCTTCTCTGTCCTCTCTTTTCAGTGCTCTCTGTCTCTCTGTGTCTCTGTCTTCCCTCTACCCCATCCCTCTTCTCTCTCTTCTGTGCTTTCTCTCTCTCTCCAACTGTGTAAAGATGTCAGCACTTGGGACTTAAAACCAGCACCCTCTGATCCTCTCTGGAAATGTATCAAAAGCTAACTGTCTCTCTGAAAATGATGACCCCACATTTTGCCCAAAGGACTGATGATCCCCTCCCACCAGAAGGAAAGCTCTCTACCATTTAAAAAAATAAAGAGGTACAAATATAGCGCATAGGAACATCTCATGTGCTTGCTGGCCCCCTCCTGTTCCAGGGAGCAGGACATGTGTACTTATCTATCTATCTTGGACAAATGCAGGATAATTTTTTTTTCATTGCTTGCAGCTGCAGTTTTCAGGAGATCCTTCTCTGTCTGGCTCTAATTGTGGAGACAAAAACCCCACATGACTTTTACTCAATGGACCTTAATCTAGAGAAACACTATGTCATTTGCAAATTATTTCTTAATCGGACTAAGCTACTGAGAAGTGCAGGGAGAGGAGGCAGTGTTTTGGAAATCGAGGAACAGCTCAGATGTTAGCTGGGATACTCTTCCCAGCAGATCGCTTTCCCCAAAAGGCACATTGGTGTAACTGTCAAGTGCAAAATAAGGCAGGTAGGTTGCTTTACTGGGGACTTTTTTTTTTTTTTTTGAAATCTACTTTTGAGAAACTGTGTTGCCTTGAAGTTTAAAGCAATTTAGTTCTGTCATCTGAGATATCAGTGACAACAGGAAGAGAGAGTTTGGTCCTTGACATTTTTTTAAAAACCAGGTTTGTGCAGGAATCTGGTGGTGGGAAACAAGAAGGCACGTTGGAATTGGACGGATTCCAGCAGACACCCTGAAAGCTTTTTCCTTTTGTACGGAAAATGGAAACATTTTGGAATCCAGATTTAAAACTTTGACTTATATTTTACATGTTAAATCACTGAAAGATTAGGTACAACACTGCATAAAGCTTCAAAACCTGCAAATATTTGAATGGTTTTTGTAAGCCGAGCAGCCGCCAGTCAGCTGGCTTTGACAGCCTGCCACAGTTTTGTCACTTAATAGTGGGTGTTAGGCTAAGTGCAAAACACTCTGGCAAACAGATGTCAAACCCGTATCTCCTCTCAATGGGGGCTGTGAAGTGGAGTTTGAACCTCCATCTCGGTCTGGCGCCTGGGCGCCCCCGTGTACGCGGGTGTGCAGCATCAGGACCGGGGGGCCGGGCACAGGCGACGCGGCCTCTGAATTCCGCAAGGGGACAGCAGGCTGGCGGTGCGGTCGCGGCCTGGGAAGGACTGGCGCAAGTGCCCGCACCCAACCCGGGCCTCCCCCGGCCTCCCCCTGCCCGGCCCTCCGCCCAAAACCCTTTGCAGATGCCCTCTCCCCAAAACCCTTTGCAGACGCCCGCGGGCACAGGCGACGGCGCGCGCAGCCCCGCGCTGCCCTCCGCCCGCAGTGCTCTGGAAGCTTCGCCCGGCACCCGGGCCACTGCCCAGGGAGCTGGGCCCCGCCGCAAGCCTGTCGCGAGGCCTCACGAGTGGGGCTGACCCGCTACCGCGGCGGAGCGGGCGCGGCCAAGGTCAGCCAGCTGTCGGCGGTGGCCGCCGGGCCGCCGCGAGGCCCCGAGCCACAAGCAGAGCGCGGGGGGCGCCCGCCGCACCCCCTGCGCACTGCCCCAGTCGGAGCGTCTGGGTGGGACAGGCTTCTCCTCCTTGTTGGTGCCGAAAGATGCTCGAGTCCTCGCTGCTTCGAGGAGCGCGGAGGCGCAAAGGAACCTCTTCTTTGTTCCGGCGCCCCGGGGCGGGCCTGGGGCTCTCCCCGCGTCTGCCAAGCAGGCTCTCCTCCCCAGAAGTCTGAACTGCCCCTCAGTCCGCGGGGACGCGGGCTCCTGAAGAACGACGCCTCCCGCTCCTTTCCTGCGGCTCCCGGAACCCTTTGTAGCTCTGGTCCCCGCGCGGTCACTACCTGGGCGTGGTTGCGGGGTCCTGTTCATTCCGCTCTCCCCCAAGTCCCGCAACGCAGTGAGAACACTTCCCTTTACTCCCGCAGAGCCTGAGGTCTCCCCCCAACTTCCCCAAATGTCTTCCCAAATTTTCACCTCTTGGTGATACCTAACTTGTACACAAAATGCGGATGTTTACAAGATCACAACCTAATTTATCAAGTAATGCATGTGTGACAATAGATTAATTGTTGATTTTTATAATATGGATCGCCTTTGACTCACTGCTTCCCCACATTCCTCCTTCCCTTTGTATAACCCTCCTGCCAGTTCTTCGGGTTTAGAACTTATTCTTGAAGCTGGAAGGTCAAAATGGAAAGTTTTGATTATACGACAAGATGTGATAAAAGGCAAATGTGTCAGTATGAAGATTAAAAAAAATTCTCAGGGCTTTCCCTTGAAGAAGGGAAGCTACTTCACTCTGCTTTCATACTCCCTCATGATAGGCATTTTAAAAATGACTAAGAGTCTAGGCTACTATCTACTTTATAATAAATAGAGTTCAAAAACACTAATCTTAATTTGTTTTACTATAAAGTCAGCCTGAGACTCATTCCTATTTTCCACAAATGCATACTCAGTTAATAAGTGCTTGAAATAAGACTCTTACTTGTTTCTCATATTCTCACTGATGGAATGGAATCAAAACGTATCTTGATGCCCTCCCCGCAAAACCCTTTTAAAATGTACGGAACAAATATTCTACTAGCATGGAACTTTTAGGAGAACTAAAGCTTCTCTGTGTCCATTTATTTTAATTATATTGTAATGGAAAGCCAAATATGTTAACTTATTAAAAGCAGTTTTCACAGGCCTCTAGGATTAATTAATTCTAAATGTACAAAAATGAAGATGCGAACATTTCACTTTCTGACCACAGTCCACTGTTTTCACATATAAAAGTATCCAGCCTACTGGGAACATAGCTGTAAGCATGAATACTGGAGCCTTCAGAACATTCCAGTGTCCTATCCCAAATCAACTGACTCAATCTCTTGAAAAACCTGTCAACATTCTCAAAAAGGACCCAAAGTGATTCCGATTATAACCCAGGGTTGAGAATCCCTGCTTAAACTAGTATTTCTAAGAAATTACTTAAAAATCCTTCAAGAAACCACATCTTCTTGTAATTATAATAAATGGTTTTCCAAGTTTAAGGGAGAATTATAATGTAAAACATTGACTACAGCCCATGGGGACAGGGCTGTATAGATCCCAACCGGCTGACGTGGACTATGGATGCATCCATGTTCCCATTTATATAGGGCGGGCCATGATGGAGCATCTCCCTATTATTCCACAGAATCCTAGCTGGTCTCCTGAAGTGCTTTCCGGAAAGCCAGGGGCTGGTGGGAGATGTTGAAACAGGTGTTGCTTCCACAGGCAGCCCTGCCTCAGCACGGGGGATACTTGACTTTGAGTCGTAAGGTGGCACTAGGCAAGAGGCAGGTCCTTACTGAACAGACTTATTAAGAGATAAAAGGTGTGTGTCTTGCGAGCGAAGGACAAGTTACGTTTGCTGTGACAGGTGGGCGGTGTCTGCTGCAGCCTGGGCCCACCAGAAGGAGTTCATACGGGAGAAAGGGCGGGGGAAGGACACTGCGGAGGAGCCTGGAGGGTGGAGACAGGCAGGCAGGCGGTGGGAGAGGGCGGCTTCCTTCCAAGGGTGGCCCTGGCACTGCGGGGGGGGGGGGTGGGCTTCCAGAATCTCCGCAGTGGTCTCCACATTGTTAGGATTCATCCCCTCACAAAAATTATTTAAGTCCTATCTACCCACTCTTGGTTAAAGATAATAATGTCACTCTCACGGTGATATTTTTCTATGCCATGTATCCAAGCAGTTAGACTGAACCACCTTGTGAGCAATAAAAGAATGAATTCTGCTGATTTGCCAAATTTCCATATTCATGTTTACCTGGACATAAGCTTCCTTGTCCCAGTCTCTCCTAACAGGCAACCCTCACAGCAAAGCAGGTGCTATTAGAATGGATTCCACGAGTTGCTGAACAAAAAGAGAACTGGAATATCAAAATACACTCTAAATCAGAGCTGAAAAGGGCCGATATTGCATTTGATGCCAGACCTTTAACATAGTGGTACAGGTGTATTATTGGAAGACCTCGCCGAAGGGTCAAACATGATCAGCGGAGAACTTGGGTAATTGTCCTTAAAAGGAGGAGAAGTATGGTGGACTCACACACGTAAATGAATAAAGAGCTTCCTCTCTAAGAATGTATATATGAATATATGTATGAATAAAGGATCTTCTCAGTTACTAATTAACTCGTAATGGAAACACATGATCTTCGAAAAGCTAAAATGACTCTGGAAAGTTGCTAGTATTTATGGCCCCTGTCTGCTTCTCAGGTGACGTGCACACGAGTAGTCTAGACAAAGCTTTCCGGCTTTTGAATCGCTGCTTGGGGGGATGGTGGGGCACAGGTGGGGCGGAGGTGGTCCTTCCTCCGTGAAGGGATCCTGACACGAGCATTAGTGCAAGCCCACCTGCGCTGGAGCCTGGCTTTATTCTGCTGTTTTATGGTGTGTGACCTTGAGCAAGTTACTTACCTTCTCCAGTTCTGTCCCCTCGTCTGTAGAGTGGAGATATTAACTCCTACCTTATGGGATTATCGGGCCAACTAAGTGATGTCGTCAATGCAGAGGCACCTGAGACCCAGGGCTCAACACCTCAGCATACCATTCCTTCAGAGCCCTCTCATGTGGTGTTCCTGGCACCGCGGAGCGAGGGTGGAGCGAGGTCAGGCCCAGCCACGTCCATCGTCACTCCAGGAAGAGCCCCGCGGTCTGGCCAATGCCACACGCTCGCTCCAGGGGCTGCCCCTTGTCTCCTCCCAGCCAGAGGCTTCTGTTTTCAAGAACCCGGGACTCTGTTCACGGCGACATGTCACTGTTTTCGTCTGAAAACCTAAGGTGAACTCTCCTTTCTCAGAGATGTTTTTGACATAGCGGTCTGTAATAACAACTTAGCACGGCGTCACATGCTGTCTAGTAACCAAATTGGCTTTTCCGGGGAAACAGTGACCGAATCTTAAACTTCATATTCCCTCTGCCATTAAAGGCGTATTTGGTGACTTGACTTAAGATTCAGTTGGAATAGTCACGGTGGCCCCTATTTCATATATTATAGGCTTTGGATCTTACTCCTTCTTTGTTGGGGAAATTTTTTTTTTTTTTTTTTTTTTTTAGAACTCTGTTCATCCATTTCACAAATATTTACTGATCTCCTGCTGTGTGCCGGGCCCTGCGTACCTGACCCTGAACCTGGTCTTTGTCCTCACGGGGTGAGCAGTCCCGCTGTGGAGAGCAGGTGCACAGATGGGACTGAGGGGGACTTCCGGTGTTTCTCGGGGACCGGCTGCTCTGTCGGCCTCTGATGCTCCTCCTTTTCCTTGGGTCTGTACTTCCTGGAGCCTTTTTTTGCTTTGGTTTGAGTTTTGTTTCTGGTGATATATTTCTTTTCCTCCCTTCCTTTTAGGTCCATGATCATGCGGTGAAGGTGAGGCTTCCTTGGAAAAACAGTTGATAGGACTTTTCTCTGATTCTGAATCTACATGATGCCAAAACCCCTGAACAATTCAGCCTAATATAAGGTTGTCACATGGGAGCTCAACCTGTCTGGGATCTCAATTCTCTGAGCTTCCAAGTAAGGCAGCGGGATTCCATAGTGTCTGTATCTCTTTTCTAGAGCTAACGCTTTAGGATTCCAGAATTGAGTAATGGAACAGTTTGTCATGATTGAAACCTCTAGGGTTTAATTTCTTCATCTGGAAAGTGGGTACGAAAGAGTTAGTCTCACAGGAGCATTAGTGTTCGAAGAGGGATTCAGAAGCGTCTAGAGATCAATGCTTATTATCACCGAGAATTTCTGCTCTCACCCATCCGTGGGGCAGTGCGGGGACAGATGAGCAGGGGGCACAGTGCTAGCCCTCTCGAGATAAGTACTTCTTGCTATTTGAATTTTGCTGCTCTGGCAGAGTACTGAGTATTAGGAACTCAAAGAGTGATTTCATAAAGAAAAAAAAGTGTAGTTTACACCAAAATGGAATAAACCCCCTTTTGAGTAACAACAATCTGCATAAATGCTTTAAGAAAGCCTATAATTATGATAAAAATGTTGCTCAAAGTTAAAATTATGAAGCAATCAAGATTTATAAACAGTCTCTCATCGACTTTTAATCATTCTTTCTTTTTTATATACAAACTGTACACAATATATGTTTGCAATATATCATACTATACATTTTATTTTCAGTAATTTAGCAGAGTGAAACACATGTGAGGTGACACTGAGAAGCTAGGTTATACATGCACGTGATTACGGGCATATAGCTCCCTACAGCGCGCACACACACAGACGTTTACGCATCTTTTCGGCTAGTATCTTAAACAGACAAGATGCAGGCTTTTACCATATCAGAATATCTTTTAAATTTTAATTAATCAAGCTCCTTTTACAAATTTGAAAAAGCATCATAGGCATATGAATATTAACTTCTTTTTGCCAAGAAGAAAATATTTAAGTCGCCAGATGACTGAGGTCAAAATTGATCAGACTGACCAATATTTGTCCATATTGTGCAAAAACTGCCTCATTTGAGTTGATGGAAATAACAAGCAATTTGGTAACCCTGTGAAGGGCTGACCTAAAATATGAGTTCGTAGATGCTGTGTTTGATATAAAAATGATATAATGATATAAAAATGTTTAAGCTGAAATTGAGGAGTGACACCTTAGGATAACCTTGACAGCAATAGATGTTTATTAATTGGCTTTTTTTTCTTTTTTTTTGTCAGGGGTCCAAAGAAGATTGTGGAAATGTTTCTGATAATTGTGAGAGTGATTTTCCTGTGGGCCCTCCTTGTCTCCTCTGACACTTCTTCATCCCTAATATCTTTGTCTTAGCACTTATGCTCTGGAGTACCAGCCCGATGCATGCAACTCTGCTCCTTCACCCAGGTGGTCCTCGTTACACCAAACTAAACCCGTAAGAGCCCAAAGAACTAGCTTATAAAATCCAGAGGACTTTTAGGCAGGATCTCGTCATCTAGACATTGGAAAGGCAAAGATTAACTACTGAAACTTTATGGTCTCAACAGATACTGACCTATAGCACATTGACTGTTTGAAGGCAAACATCTGTAGCTAGTCTTCACATTCTCTGAAAGCTGTGTTTTTTCTTGCTACTCTTGGAAGACTCAGCCATGGCGGACGTATTAAGCACTAGGGAGGGGTTTGTTACTTACATTTAGGAACACTACTGCTGAACCTGACCCTGCTCAGAACATTTCAGTGCTGCTCCCTTCTTCTGAAGCTAGAATCTCATATTGTTAACAAGGCCCCATTGACCTTTCCAGCATCATCTTCGACTGCGTCCCCAGGCACTGATGCCCAGCCCTTGGACCTCCTCCCAGAATCTTTTCTTGGTTCTCATAAGCTCTTTCATCCCTGACACATCTTCCCTCAAATTTGTGTCTGGCCCACTTATCACTCAAGTCACTTGCTTAAAGAGGCCTTTCCCCCAGTCTAAATTAGGGCACTCTGTTACATTTTAAACACAGAACATCTATCACAATTTTAACTATGAATTTATTTCTGTGGTTATTTGTTTAATATCCATTTTTTCCCATAGATTGTAAACTTCATGAGGGCAAAGATCATGTCATTTGTTCAACCGTGTATTTCTAATGCCTAGCACACTGTAGATACTCAATAGATATTTATTGGATAGGTAACCATAAATGATAATGGGCAGCTGCCTATGATGGAGATTGTCCTCCAGCCACAAATAACTGCAAAATATCATAAAATATATGAGGCAAATGCTTTCCAGCAGCAGGTGCCAGGCATCACAAGATCATGATCGTTAATAGAAGGATACTCACAAGGTGAGCTCATGCCCTTGCTGTCTGCCTGGGGACCATTTACTGGACATGGTGTAGAGGGCTGGAAGACAAAGAGATCATGGTGGTCCCTCTGAGTTGAGGAAGCAGTAATCAGAGCTCTGGGTACCCGAAACAGCTGGACTCTGTGGGGTAAAACACCAGAGAGGAGAGAATCATGCCATGAGAGAGCCCCAAAAGTCCTTGTGGGGGTCTCCCATGAGTGTGTGGCTGAGGGCCTGGCTGTCCATGCACAAGGCAAGACTAGCCAAGGCTTATCAGATGGAAGCTGGTAAGGGATTGAGAGTAAAACAGAAAACTGGAGGATGAGCCATGCAGATGCTGTCAGAGCTCCAGGCCTACTGGCAGGGGGTGGGATTGGGAGGGGGGACTCTTATTAACATCATTAACACTGTGGAATTCAGATGAGACACCAGATAGATTCCCTTAGGAGTTAGGAACACCTGCTTGTGTAAGATTTTCTCTGGTCTAGCCCCAACAAAACCGAATACCAAGCTCTGTAAAGATGCACAAGGGAAATAAATATAGGTTGCAGGTTAAGTCTGGCCAAGTTAGAGGGCCTTGGGAAACACTGGACCTCCACAGATATGCACCAACAAAGCATGAAGACTGACAGGGACTCCACAGTGGCTACTTGTAAACCTCTGGTCTTTAACTCCAGCAATCGTTCAACTCTTGGGGTTATCTTCTCTGATCCAGTTTATATTCCATTCAATTGTTATGATCACTGCCTTGAAAATACTCTCAACCTCCTGGCTCCATTCTTACTTCACTAACTCCACTATGGCCAAACCACAAGCTAAGTTAAATGAACCCTCCACATTCCATTCCTCCAAATGAACAGCTGAATGCGGCTGGAGAAAAACAAAAACAATTAAAAAAATTGGTAGATATATTGGGAAACAGGAAAATGAGCTCCACGGTCAAGAGAAAAAGCAGTCAATAGAAACCAACCCTGAGATGGCCCAGATATCGCACTCAGCAAAGATTTTAAAAGGAGCTTTTATATGTTCAAAGACTTGAAGGAAAATATGATCTTAATAAGCAGATTGGGAAACTCAGCAAAGAATTGGGAATTATAAGCAAGAAACAAATGAAAGTTATGAATCTTAAAAGTATAGTAACTGCAATGAAAAATCCATTAGGTAAGCTTGACAGCAGGTAGGAAATGTCAGAACAAAGAGTAACTAATTTGAAGACATTAGCAAATAGTGTTCAATCTGAAGAACAGAGAGAAAAACATTGAAGAAACATAAACACAGCCTTGGGGACCTATGGACATTATCAACCAGTCTATCCTACATGTAACTGGAGGCCAGAGGAGAAGAAAGTGATTTTTTTTTTTAAAGATTTTATTTATTCATTTGAGAGAGAGAGAGAGAAGCATGAGCACGGGGAGGGGCAGAGGGAGAAGAAGAAGCAGATTCCCTCTGAGCAGGGAGCCTGATGTGGGACTTGAGCCCAGGACCCTGAGATCATGACCTGAGCCGAAGGCAGCCGCTTAACCGACTGAGCCACCCAGGCACCCCGAAGCAAGTGATACTGAGGTATGAACATTTTTTTTGAGGAAATAATGGCCAAATACCTGCTTAATTTGATGAAAAACATGATTTACAGTCCATGAAGTTCATCAAACTCCAAGCAAGATAAATGTAAAAACAACCATACTAAGCACATCATAGTTAAACTGCTACAAAGATAAAGGGAAAATCTTGAAATTAGCTGGAGAAAAAAGACTCCTGTACAGGGGTATAAATTGATTCCCCATGAAATACAACAGAGAACAGAAAACAAAGGAGGGACGTCTCTAAAATTATGAAAGAATCCCCCACAACCCAAATTACCAATCCATAGCAATTTCATACGAAGCAAACCTATCTTTCAAAAGGAGACTGTAAAAAGACATTTTCACGTCAGTGAAAGCAGAGAGGATTCACAGCTAGCAGACTTACACTTCCACAAATGCTAAAAGATGCTCTTGATGATGAAAGGACATGGTACCAGGTGGAAATCGGCATCAACAGGAAGAAATGAAGAGCAAAAAACATGTAAAATAAGATTGCTTTGTTTCTTCCCATAAATTTGCTTAAAAGATAACTAAGTGTTTAAACAGTAAGTCTGCGACTTCAGAATTAGTATGGCGTTAACACATCCATGTAGACAGTGACTCCATATCCTTGGCTTCATTAATTCCAACAAGTTCATGTTTGTTTACAAATAAAGGGAAAAAAGGAAACAAAACACAATGTTGAGAATGATAATGTTTGATCACAAAGTGAGCCAAAGTGGGGGCACCTGGGTGGCTCCGTGGGTCAAGCGTCTGCCTTCAGCTCAGGTCATGATCTCAGGGTCCTGGGATCAATTCCTGTGTGGGGCTTCCTGCTCAGGGGGAAGTTTGCTTCTCCCTCTTCCTCTGCCCTCCCCCTGCTTGTGCTCTCTCTCTCTCTCTGGCAAATCAATCAATCAATCAATCAATCAATCTATCTATCTTTTTTAAGAGAGAGAGCGAGAAAGAGCACAAGTAGGGGGAGTGTCAGGCAGAGGGAGAATCAGGCTCTTCGCTGAGCAGGGAGCCCGATGTGGGACTCTATCCCAGGACCCCGGGATCATGACCTGAGCCGAAGGCAGAAGCTTAACTGACTGAACCACCCAGGCATCCCTAAATAAATAAAATCTTAAAAACAAAAACAAAAAACAAAACAAAGTGAACCAAAGCATTGGGAGTTCATGAACTTTCAGAATATTTTGCCAACAGAGAGTTTTTAACTCACTCTTAAGAAATCTCTTAAAGATGAAATGCCTGTTACCTTCCAGTGAGAAACTAGGCTACGTTGAGGAATTATTGTGTTCTTTTAAAATACAACAAATAGCCGACCTCTACTGTATTGTTAGCTTGTTTCTCTGCCTGTTTCTTGCTCTCCTCAAGAGTCCTTGTTTCATGAAAGATAAGGGACAGAATGTTGGGTGAGGAACCTGGTCCATTTTTACAACTGAGATTTGTTTGCAACATACATTGATTATTATTTTTCATATTGCTGCCCAAGGGCATTTAGAATCATATTTCCTCAGGAGAGGTTCATGGGGAGACTTTAGAACTGAATAGTTACTTGACTCTGGATATCTATACATAATGATAAAATAGATGCGTTTCTTTGGGGAATAAAAAAAGGAAGAGGGAGTGCCAGGGTGGCTCAGTCAGTTAAGCATCTGACTCTTGATTTCAGCTCAGGTCATGATCTCAGGGTCGTAAGATCAAGCCCTGAGTCAGGCTCTGTGCTCAGCAAGGACTCCGCTTGAGATTCTCTCCGTCTGCCTTTCCCCTGCTCTCTCTCTCTCTCTAAAATAAATAAATAAATCTTAAAAAAAGGAAGAGCCAAGCATCCATGTAAGACTTGTTATTTAGTCGTTCTTTCCTCCCCTCTTCTGTCCCTCCTTCTCTCTCTCTCTCTATCCCTTCTGTCTGTCTGTCCCTTTCTTTCCTTCTTACTTTCTCTGTCACTGGATATTGACCATGTATTATTTTTTAAATAGTAGATGATTTTCTGTTTGGGGTATGAGTCCTCTATTTTAAGTGAATTACACTCTGAAATAAAGAGAGCATGCTGTATCCCATTGAACTTAGTTTTTAGAAAAAAGAAATACTTCCATTCATTAGGATAAATACGGTATTGCCTACGAAGACACCTGGTTTCCATTTTTTCCCCATTTTTTCTTGTAACTTGACATAAAAATACATTTTTGTCTTACTGTCTTCATAGGCTTAAAGGTACAATGTTCTGTTTGTCTGTCTCCCTCTTCTGATAACAGATACACTTACCGAGGTCTTTTCTTTGAAGCTCCATAGGATGTTCTCTCAAAAACTGAAGTTCTGCATATCAATAAAAAAATCTGAAAAAAATGTGTTTCACATGCCAACTTGATAGTCATTTGCAGTGCTAGAAAATACTATTCAAAGAGCAATGCTAAGCTAAGTCTTATCTAACTTTGTAGACAAATTTATTTATATTTAAAAATAACTAGAAGGGACGCCTGGATGGCTCAGTCGTTAAGCGTCCGCCTTCGGTTCGGGTCATGATCCCGGAATCCTGGGATCGAGCCCTGCACTGGGCTCCCTGCTTGGCGGGAAGCCTGCTTCTCCCTCTCCCACTCCCCCTCCTTGTGTTCCCTCTCTTGCTGTCTCTCTCTCTCTCAAATAAATAAAATCTTTAAAAAATAAAAATAAAAATAACTAGAATATTATTGAACATTTTTTACTGGTACTATTACTGCATTTTTTCTTATATCTCCTATATGTTTTTCAAGGACTATGTTTCTGAACTTTGAGTCCTAAAAAGAAAATAGCCCATGACCAGCAGCATGAGCATAACCTGTGAGTTTGACAGAAATGCAGAATCTCAGGTACCACTGAAACAGGATCTGCATTTTAAAAGGATCCCAAGAAGTGCCCCAGGTTTCAGATTTGCCTTTTAGGTTGATGTTTACTAGAACAGTTTTAGAGAAAAACAAGGTTGTGTACTTGTTTGAGGGAGCCTCATGCAATCAATCCCTAAAGAGAAGGTAATGAGAACTTTTAATTATTGTTTTTGATACTTTACTAAGATTTGTGTTTATATCCAGTATTTTACCAAAAAAAAGTTCATTGTTTTATATTTGGAAATCATGATAAAAGGTGCATTCTAATGTTTCTGAAAGACTGCTCACGAGTTATTTGGGGTTAGACTACTGTGAATCTTAGCTTAGCATCTAAGTACGTGATCACCTAATGTCTGCTTCCTTATCATCATCCCATGCTGCTTCGTGCTTGCTAAAATATAAACTAGTTTCAATGATTTAAAAAGTCGGAGCTTGCTTTTCATCCTATATACTTTCTAAAATAAATGCACACTTGTGTTATAACTCCTCCATCATTTCGACACCGAGAGAGAGTGAAGGAAAATTGAAAGGAAGTGAATATCCATGAAATGCCGTGATGGGTTGAGAAGCAGAGAACTGGGGGTTACAGCTAAAGACTAGGGACAATCAGCCTCTAAATTAATTTTGCCTCTCTTCTCTCTGGATTTCTTAAGCCATTATTTACAAGCTGTCAAATTTTATGGTTGAAGTAATTTGTATAAAATATGCAGTGAAAGCATATTTTATCCATTGATTTCTGGGCTGTTCTCGGTATGCCACTCATCTCCCGAAGAACTCTTTCCTGCTTGCACAAAACAGATTAAAATATCAGTTTTCTATCCTGTCTTTAATGCAGAGATAAAGAGAACGGGCTATGAAGTTAGGCAGGCCTGGGTTTAAATTGTAGCCCTGCCCTTGGTTAATTGTGTGTTCTCGGTCAAGTTATTCTATGTCTCTGGACCACAATTTCTTCATTTAAAAGTGTAGATAATAATGGTGTAACATCCAAGATAGTTGCAGTGACACTGGATGAATTAATACATGTGAAGGTCTATCACTTGGAAAATTTTAAAGGGTTTCGAGAGGATTTTTTTAATGGAAATTTTTATAAGTGCAGCTTTCTCTCTACTTGAGATTTTATTGAGGGACCTGCCACTTCCAGCGATGGCAGACTGGGCAGCTTCCTACCAGGGCGGCTGTGTGCGTGTGTGTGTGTTCGAATATAATTTGCAAATTCTAAAAGCAAATATAATAATATATGTTTATAATATACATAATTATATTCAAATACGATTTGCAAATTATAATGACAAATATAATAATACATACTAACTATATAATTTAGTCTATCCCACAAAGGAAAACCCATAAAGCTGGGCAAAATGTAAAACAAGCAAAATCCCTTTTTTTTTTTTTTTTTTTTACAGCACCAGAGAATTAGTAGGCTAGTGAGAGATTACTGGACCAAATCTGGGAGAGGACTGGAGCCCAGAGACAGACTCTGGCACGTCGGGCCTTTTTGGATCCTCTAGGCATTGACTGGATGGAAAGAGGGACTGAAGACTGAAGTGTGTTTTTGGTGGCCTCACAGAGCCAAGGGCAAGGGTTGGAATTTGGGGCCTACCAGATGGAAGACTTTGCTAGAGCACCCCCACCGTGAGCTGGCATCCCCACAGGACCCACCACCGGACGGAGGACGAGGTCAGCAGCTTGCCACGTATCCACCAGGTGGCCAGGAAGCCTCGGGGCTCCACCTTGGTGTAAGGTGGTCCCAAACCGCTACCCACCGCCCCCTCCGCAGTGAGCTCCAGGAGCAAATAAAATCTTTCCTAAAGGAAGGTAACATCACCCTAGGCCTCCAGCGATTTCCTCAAAGAGCACTGTGTCCAGTCACAGTCGAAGACCAGCAGGCTTGAAGGCACAGCAGGATGTGGGAAGGAGCGGGGCCCAGGACGCCAGAGGCAGAACCAGAGTGACTCCACTTACTGGAAGGGTTAGGTGGGCGTCTATGGTGATTATGTTTACTCTGTTGTCAGAGAGGAAGCCCGGCTGAAAGCAAGGGGCGGGGAATTGGCAGCTATAAAAAGTGAAATAGAAATTTTTAAAAATTGAGAAGAAAAAATGACAAGTCAATTAAGAACTCACTGGATAGATTTAAGACCAAATCAGACAGAGCGTGAGAGAAAACTAGTGATGGGTTTAGAAGGATATCCAAACATGAGCACGGACAGACAGACAGGCAGAAACGCCCAAGTAAAGGGCAGGGACAGAGAGCACCCTGTGTGCGAGTGTGAGACACAGAAGAAAGAAGAGACAGTGTGAGACACAGTGGCGCACATTTTGGCAGAGCTGAGATGTGACATCCACGCGGAGGGTGCAGAGAGCCGGTGAGCTCTGGACAGCATGAGCTGAGGGCCAGCGTCGCAGGGCCTGTCCCCGGGGACACTGCCAAGACCAAAGACAGACAGAACTGAGAAGCAGCCAGGGGAAGAAGCACCCGCTGCCTGGACGGTCTTTCTGACGACCCCAGCGGACACCAGGAGATAGTGGGGAGATGCTTGGACGCCCCCAGCTCCGACCGACGGGGCGGACGGGGCCTGCAGGCAGGGCCTTCCCCAGCATTTCCAGAGCGGTCAGGCAATCACGTGGTCAGCGGAATCTGAAAACCCATGTAGCCTGGGAATTTTTTTATTGACCTTCACAAAACCTTAAGTGATCTATCAACATGAGATAAAACTGGAGGATGAGAGAAAAGCAAGTGACTACTTCATTCTACCGCTCTGAATAATAGTCGTTCTCGTATGTTCCCTTCTAACCCCGGTTCATATGTACGGAGTTCCTCCCGGTGGTAGGAACGCTGAACCCCCCATCGGGGAGGCGGGGCGACTTCCTGGTCTCCCCTGCAGGGGGGCTGAGGCCGCAGGCCTGTGAGTGTCCTGGGGCCGCCTTCACGAACACCAGTGGACAGCTCAGAACAGCAGACATTTATTCATGGTTCTGGGGGCCAGCCAGGCCCTGCTCCTCTGAGCCCCTGGGTGGTGGCGGCGATGGTGACTCGTGGCAGCTCTCAGCCCGAGGTACACCCGGCAGTCTCTGCCTCCACTATCACACGGTGTCCTTCCCTCTGTGCGCGTCTGTGTCTCTTGTCTTCTTCTACGGACCCCGTCATATTGGGTCAGGGCCCCTCTAAGCCAGTATCACCTCATCTTACCTAATTATAGCTTTAAAGGCCTATTTCCAAATAGGGTCACATTGGGGTGCTGAGAGCTAGCCATCAACGTGGCTTTTTAGTGGGGATGCAATTCACCCCACAACAGAGGTTAAGCCAGGAAAGGCGGCATCAACCGAGCCCGGGAGGTGAGGACCGTGCTGTGACAGGCCGTGGGCAGGGCCGGGGACGGCTGTGCCCCCGCCTGCCCTCACCCTCCCCTGCAGACTTCAAGGGTGGCCACGCAGGTCGTCCTTTCCCTGCTTCCTGAAGGAGGCTTCTTGTCGGGCTCCAGGACTGCTAAACTGGGGTCTCACGGATCCACTTCTCAGGAAACAATACAGTGTGCTGATTTCCTATGTTTTTGTCCAATCCCACCGTTTGTCCAACAGGAAGTATATTTTCCCCCTGGCATAAATTAACCTCCTCCGTGTTCACGGCGCTAAGGATCCGGTGGGACTTTGGTAGGGGTTTAGCACACTCTGTTGAACCCACAGGCCTTCCTGACGACACAGCTGGGAAAATCAGCAGTCTCACTGGCCGTCAAAGGACAAGGATTTGGTCTTTCTTAAAAGGTTAAAGGTGTGAACACAGCAAAAGATTAAATGTCTTTCCAACCAACAGTTGTGCATTTTAGCCCAAGGCGAGTATGCTCTGTTTCCACGCACATTCTATAGTTTGTTTGAGATTTACATTTCCTTTCGCATGCAAAAGCGAGCACTTGTCAATTACCCACTGAGGGGGTGCTGTGATAGAGCGGTTATTTCTCAATAATCGCCTGAATAAAAACCACTTATGCAAAACGCCGTTTCTGATGCGTGTGTGCAAAGCAGGTAGCAGGCTTGGCGAGGAGCGCTGGAGGCAGCCTCTCTCCCAGCCTCCAGCTTTTAGTCTTTGCTTAATGGGACTAGGTTTGCATCAGGATAATTTTAGTTGCATATCAAAGTCATTTAGGTGCGG
>NC_138371.1:175143386-175158431 GCF_054177405.1 Leptonychotes weddellii | reverse complement strand
GCGTGGGGCAGAGGCAGCTGGGCTGCTGAAACGTTAATTGTATTCACTTTACATTTGAAGACCCACATAGAGCTGTCACACGGAACTTTGCTGGTGTAGACACACCAAGGCTCGTGGGATTGCTCATCTTTATGACAGAGCTCCTTAGCAGGGAAAAGGTGTATTTTCTCTTTGCTCCAAAGCAATGTTTGAGACACTTCTAATAATCGCCGTTCTCGTGAAGAAAACGTGTGCGTCTGCAGGACCGTTGGTACCATCGTATTGCTTGTCTTCTACAGCCAGTCCAACGAGGAGGAGTTAAGAGATTGGCTTAGAGTCGAGGAGAATTAGTAGGTATTTCTTCCCAGTTGATGGTGATGGAGTGAAAGCAACTTAGTTTTTCATCCATTCAGCACACGTCTGATGAGAGCCGCTTGCCCGGCGGTAATCTAGGTCCTGGAGATACCGCCGTGAGCCAGCTCGGGCGTGCGCCTCACCGAGCTCGCGCTTCCGCTGGGGAAACTGGCGGTGAGATAACAGGGACGTGCGTCATATGCCCGTGTGACGTGGTGGACGCACGTTTTGGGGAACAGCAGAGTGAGGGTCAGGGGAGAGGGACCATGGGTGGGTCAGGGCAGGCCTCGGTGATTCGAGCAGAGTTTTCTAGATAGAGCGAGCATCACATACAGAGGCCGGGGGTGGGAGAGAGCTTGGAATATTCCAGAAACCAGAAGCAACTGGTTTTCTGGAGCAGAAGCAGAGGGGGAGTGGCCAGTGAGGCGGTGTGGGGATGGTAACCTCGGAGGACCCCGCGAAGGCTTTTGCTTGAGTTTTGAGTGAGTTGGGAGGCTCTGGAGGATCCTCAGGGGGCTGGTGATGAGACTGTGCTATGTTTTCAGAGGTCATGCTAGCCCCTGGGTGCAGGGTGGACGATGGGGACAGGGTGGGGGCCAGCACCCAGGCAGGAGACCGCTGCACATGGCATGGGGGGACAGCGTCCACGGTGGCTGACATGAGCACGGGGTGGGATCTAGTTGCTCATGGACTGGGTATGAGCTCTGAGAGGTGTCGAGGACCCAGGCTTTGAGGCTGAGAAACACCCCGAGCTGGCTGATAAAACCCGGGGTCCACTGAGATTAAGATTTCAGCTACCATGTGGGCTGAAGGGCTCAGTTCCCTCTGTAAAGACTGTCTTCAGACAAGGTCACACTCGGGTGTCAGGGGGTCAGGACTTGAGCATATGAACTCTGCGGGGACACAATTCAGCCCATAACAACCCCACTGCCTGAATAATTCACAAAAATTGCTGGGCGTGTGGTGGACGATGGGGCAGAGCCCAGGTGTGCCGGTGGGTCTCTCCTCCCTTTCCGGACCTTCAGCTCTCATTGGCCCAATTTAAGAGACCTTCCCAGTGTGTCTGCAGTGGTTCGCATCCAGAGGCCGCTTCCAAGACAAGAGAGGCAGGGTGATGTGCAGGGCAGCTCCTCGGGAATGCCCACGACCTTGGGCTCGGCTGGCAGAGGTGACTGGGGGACAGAGCGTCTCAGGTTCGGTTTTCTCGTCTTACTGTGGGAGTCGGTGCAGGCTCTGACGCGCACTAGGCATCGATAAGCAGCACCCATTTTGTTCTGGTTTTAATAGAAGCAAGTCCATCCTCCAGGAACGGATGCAAAGATTCCAGTGCTGTGTTTGACCACGGACAGCAAACCTGGTGTCACTGCTCTGACCGTGGCCTTGGGAAGCCCTCTCCCTGGCTCGCTGGACTTTCATCAGTGGACGAAGGTATTTGGACGAGACTAGACAGCTGTAAGGTTGGCTTCAGATACTCTAGGTGGAAAAGATGCGTCCAAGTGTGAAGCCCAAGGAACAGGATACCTGGAAATGGGGTCAGGGAGGGGAATCGGCGCGTTCACTAGGTGGATTAGGACCAGTTCCCAGTTCTGGTTTGATGCTGCGAGCAGGTTCTTGTCCTTGCACGCGAATAGGGCTTTTGCAGACATGTGGGTGCCCTGCACGCGGGTAAACACAGGCGGCTTCTCCTCCCTGGGACCCGACGGAGAGGGAAGTGCTGGGTCCCTGTTCAAAACGGGAGCATCCCTGCTTCCTGCCTCCCTAGGCAGCTTCTCTGAGGGTGGATGGAGGCATTCCTTCCTGCTCCCAGGAAGTGAAGGCTCCTTCCAAGGGAGGACACTTCCATTAGTGGGGGCCGGGGGGGATGGCATCGCAGACCGGCAGGCCTGTCCTGTGGCCTTGGGCTGTCCTGGACAGATGGCCACACGTGGCCCTGCTTTATCACCAGTGACCAGACCATCAGAGGCCAGCTGCCAAGGTACAAACAACTCACCAACCCCTAAAAATTCACATAGCCAACAGGCGGTTACTGCTTAGATCCCAAATACAGCATCAAGGCCTGGATTAGAACAGCTCTATCCAGAAGCGCTCAGATTTCTGTGAAGGCCAACAGACTTCTTTAGGTGACAAGTAACGACCAAGAAAAGAAAAGGTAAAAGCTAATATTTGCTTGCAGAGCCTGGGCCCCACGAGGAAACCGTCCAGGGAAACTCCTTGAGGTCGGCTGGAGAAGCCGAGTGTGGGTTTGGACTGTGTGGGACCGTGACTCCCGCACTGTGAGCCTGAGGCGGCTTCCAGCCCAATCCCACACCGCGACGTCAACTTCCGATCCCGGGCAAGACTGCAGGATTCCGGCGGCCGCGGGGCGGGCAGGCATGAGGCGGGCGCAGAGGTGCGGCGTCCTGGCCCCGCTGGTCTCCCCCGAGCCTGCGCAAGCTGGCCCTTCTCCACCTGGAAGCGAACGTCCGAGATGATGCCTGGTTTTGCTTTTCTGTATTCTAGAGAGGAGACTCTACAGCAGGAGTCTGAGGGGAGGGGAGGAGGGCCGGCTCCCTGGGGCTCTGGGGCCTGCCCTGGCCACTTCCGGAAGGAGAGGGAGGCCCACGTGCGTCCAGCGCTGCGTCGGGGTGCTGCGGACACTGCTGTTCTTGCCCATCGGGAATCACTCTCCGCAGGGCTTAGCGCCGCTGTTGGTGACGAATGCTGATGAAGAACACGCAGCATCAGGAAGCACAGTCTCCCGGCTGTTCGGGGTGTTCGGGATCCAGCTGTGCAAGAACCGTACCGACGTGTTACACACCTGGGAGCGGATGCCGTGCTTCCCGTGCTGAGTGTGGACTACACTCCCCCACCTGGGGCCTCTTATCCGGGGGACGGCTCCAGGGGGAAGCGAGCCCCTCCTCTGGCTATGGGGCCATTTCCCGCCACCTGGAAGGGCTGTGTGGCTGGCCCCCCCGGTGGTGCTCCTGTGTCCACAGCCCCGTGGAGCGGCATTTGTGAGCAAGGCCACGGTGGGATCACGCAGCCTGAGGTGGGTCCCAGGTTTTGGGGGGGTTGAGCGACCTTCTGGGGGGCAGGCCGCTTCCTGACCCTGGCAGGGCGTTCTTGAGCCTTGCAGCCTCAGTGCTACCTGACACCCCACTTCTGTGGCCGTGACAAAGTTTACTGGTGGGTCACTTCTTCAGAGGTCCGGAGTCCTTCCTGGGACCCAGGCTGGGGCCTTGCCGCCGGAGCCTTCTCAGATCCCTGGGGATGTAAAATAAGTAAGACCTAGTCTTCAAGGAGATGCTGGTCTAGGGGAGACAAACCGTGGACAGACCGCGATAATAAAGCCCGTCATCCCGCTGACAATGTGGGCGGGAGGTGGGCAGCCAGGGGAGAAAACCAGAGGAAAACAGCCCCTGGCCTCAAGGAGCTTATAACTGAGAAGAATCCAAGTGGATCCTCATCACGGACACAAAGGCATCACAAAGAGCTCACATCAGTGAAAGCTGTGACAGTGAAGTGGGAATGCGGAAGATGAGGTTGGTTTCCAAAGGCGTCATGGAGCATTGAGAGAAAGAAGGCAGAGTTTTGGAGAGGAAAGAGGTCAAGGCAATGACCCACATTTGGTGTATTTGCCCACGAGCTCCACCCTTCCCAGCAGCCAGGGTCCCCGGGTCCCCAAGCAAGCATCTCTTCCTCCTGGTCTCATTTGCCGACAGGCAGCAGAAGCGCACACATCCTGTTCCAGATCCCAGGATGGGTGGCTGGGGCAGCCACTCAGGTTCTTTCTAGATGCGGCTTTTATGGTTGCTTCCCCACCTCTCTTCTCCTACCCAAATTCAGATCCTCCTTCCCAGGCCGCAGGTGTCCCCCTGCTCTCTCTCTCAGAGCTTAGCAGCCATCTCAGGGCAGGAGGCCTCGCTCCTGGCCCATCCCATGTGTTCTGACCTTGACTGCCAACTCGGCAAGGTCAGGGCCCACCTTTTCCATCATGTTTCCGTCGGAATCCTGCCTGGCGCATGAGGTCGCGGCTCGCGCCCAGGATTCGGAGCAGCGGTAACCCGGCCTGGGCCACTTGGCTCCTCTGTCACTCCTCAGGCCCGGACCGAGGACCCACCACCACGGACCCAGAGTGAGATAACCAGGAAATCCCGGTTTGTACACAGGAAACACCTGCCTACAGATGAAGGAGAAGTTCCCTCTCTGTGAGGCGTTGGTGGTCTGGCGCAGGGAGCTAGAAGAATCCAGGATGCCCGGGGCTAGCTTCGGGGCACACAGCAGGGGCAACGAGAGACAAGGGGCCTCTCACGCCAGAAGCGGGGGGCTGACAGCCAACGTGCACGCGCTGACTTCGGTGCCGGGCGGGCTTCGTTCCACCCGCTCACCGCAGGGGTGGCCGTCGGGCCTCAGAGCAGATGCAGTGCAGAGCGTGCAGGTCACCAGCTCCCGCGTGCACAGCCTGGGAGCAGAGGGGCAAGGAACGGACCATGGCAGACTGTGTTCTGAACCGAGTCCTGCAGCCCGAGCGGGAGCTCATGGCGGATGGCGGGAAGGAGAGAGGGGACCGCGGGGCCAAGCCTAGGGGGGCGCAGGATGCACAGCAAGCGCTCAAGAAAGCCTGACTTGATTGACGGCTGAAGCTGGGGGGAGTGGCGCAGCCAAAGCAGACCCGGCGGAGGCACGGGGTGGAGAGACGTGCTCAGGTTGTCGATCCACTGCTGACCCTGCTGAGAACTCAGGCAGAAGCTGACATGGAGCCTCAGCTCCTGGGGCTGCACGTCTGGAGCACAGTATGCACTTGGTGGCATCGATCTGAGTGTGGGAGGCAGTCCACACAGAGCTCCTAGCACAGTGCCTGGCAGACAGCAGGTGCCCAGCAAAGCGCAGGACCAACGTCCCTCGCTCCGTGCACGGCTGACCAGCGTGAGGAAGACAGGACTGGGGCTCTCTCCTTTAGCCACGGGTCCCCTGAGCACCAGGACGGGGAGCCCGGACCTGAGGCCGGCAGCGACGTGGCAAAGCCTGCCTTCTACTGGCTCTCACTCATTTCCTTACCGCTCATGTCCCTGCGAATGCCGGCAGCAGCCCCCCGCCCCCGAGAGCGCCTGGAGAAGCCCACAGGGGATCTGAGAGCCACACCTGCTGGACCTGTTTACCCCATGGGAGGGCACCTGTCAGGGAGTGGGGCACCGTGTTAGATAAACGCCCTGCGCAGTATCAATGTTCGTCCTGGTGCCTTCCATCGTTCTCATCAGTGATAATGTTATTTGTCATAATTGCTGAATATCAGAATTGGCAGCCACTTCAAAAGGTCTTTTAGTGAGGAAACAGCATAAGGACAAAACCTACCAGCCCCCGGCTCTCCGCCTCCCCTGTGGGTTCAGCCATGCCACGGAGCCCGGCGTGGAATTAAAGATGTGGGATTTCCTGCCGCCCGAGCCCTAGAAATCTGGACGTCGTATGGAGCTGCAGACGCCCAGGCCGGGGCCACATCAGGACAGCAGAGTGACAAATGGTCCCCTCTCTCAAGAATGCCCAAGACTGCCGTGCCTCAGCGGGTCTGCAGTGAGTGCAAAGACTCCTCCCGAAAGCTTGTCATACGTATCCGCTGCTTTCTCTCCACGTTACCGGCCTTCTGTTTCCCTGGTGTTGATTCAGGGTGCTCTCCAGCAGGGCTCAGGCGGAGGAGGAGCACCACCCCAGGGGACGTGGACGCCAACACCCGCGGGACAGTGGGGCCGCACCTGCCCTCCCAGGAGCGGTAAGAACAAAGCCGGCCCGGTGCGTGGCCTTCCACCCCGCACGCGGAACTGCGCCGAGGCTCTCACGGAGTTAGCGCGTGTGGTTCAGCAGCCGGGACATTTTGCTTGGATTTTGACTTCATTGGAAACTCCGTGGGTGTGAACCTATGTCAATCAGATTGTCTTCCTGAGAACGAGGCCTTTGCTGACAGACATAGAAATCCAACCTGGGTGGAAAAATAAAATGCTTTTTACCAGACGGGTGGGGTGAAGTTTGGACCCGTAGAAACTCTGGGAGAATATCGTAGCTCAGGCCGCGAACAGACGGCAGTCAGCTGAGGGGTCCCCTCCGTCCTGTCACCTGTTCCTCGGGGGAAGAGGCCGTGGTTCTGCGCATGACAGAGCCTCGGGAGGCGGGAGCCCATGCCCGCCCCGTCACTGTCCCCCGGGTGAGGCTGGCCTCTCGGTCCTTTGGACCGCCCTCTCAGGTGGGAATCAACCAGAGTCAGACTCGCAGAATTCATCTGCTCTTTAGGGCAACATCCAGCTAAGGCGAGTCTGAGCAGGGCCTCGTCCTTGTGGAGGATGTGCCCGGCCTCCGCGCCCCCGGGGCTCTCTCGACAGGTTCGCCTCAGGACGGCGTCTGGGGCCGCCGTTCCCCGTGCTCGTCCCGTGTTCCGGGGACACGGCCTGGTGGGGGAGGAGCTGAGCACGTGTGCAGGCCTCAGGGAGGCACGTGGAGAAGGACAGAGAACGGACGTGCTGGGTTTGCTGGCGGAAATGCCGTCAATCGAGGTTTGAAACCTTCCTTCCACCCCTCCCTCTCTGCCAACAGTTAGGTTCGCACCAGGAGCCATCTTTATCTGAAGTAGCACGGTTAATTTGCTCTCTCGTATTTTTCTCCTGAACTGTTTTATCTCTTCAAAAAAGAAGCGAGACTCTCCTTGTCTGTCTGACAAAACACATATGTGCTGAGTTGGTGTCTTCGTGCGCAGTTGAGAGAGGTGAGGTCCCAGACGTGCGGGTGAAGTGACAGAGAAGGTCAGGCCATCGTTACGCAGCTACCTGTGGTTCATTCGTTGGGGCAGAGTGGGGCTTTCTGGATTAAATGTGTCTGGGGACTCGCGCCGGTTCTGCTCCGACTGGGCAGCGTCCACTGATGTGCGCTGGTCCCGGGTTCCCAGGCCTTTGTCCACCTTCTGGCTTGGGGCCTCTCTTGCTTCCTAAACTCTGACCTCGCTGCACTGCCCGTTCCTCCTGAATGCTGCCGGCTCTTCTGGCATTGCTCCTAAACGCTGGAGCCTCCCTTTACCCTGTGGACCCGACTTCCAGGCCGTCCCTGTCTGGTGTGCAGGCCCGCGTTCCGCAGAGCCGAGCTGTGCTTACATGGGGCCCAAGCATCTGGCCACTAACCAGTTAGTGAAAGTCATGTGGATGCCTCCCTAGAGACGGGAAAAAGTACTTCCGCACACAAAACTAATTAATTTTATCATGTAAGTTTTAGGGCATAATGAGTCTTACATTCAGAATAATTTCCAAGGTCTGTTTTTCTTGGTGTCATTTTCCTCTCCTGAGATGCCTCATTTCTAGAACCTACTGATGCTTCCAAGCCCTTGGGGATCCCTCGCAGCCCGTCAGTGGACGGAGAAGTCCGCGGAAACGGGGCGGGGGCTCCCAGCACCTGGCAGTGCAGGGGCGCTGAGTGTCCCTAGTGACGGAGCGGCGTGGCTCCTACACGGGGGTGATGGTGAGGCACCATCTGCAAATGCTCGGGGGGGCCCCTCCTCTGTGGGGTCTAGTCTTCGGCTCCGTCTGCAGTGTCTCCTCCCCGACCTCTGGGTGCGTCGCAAGCTCTCCCGTCCCTACTGATGGGATCACGTGAGTTTGCTTTCTGCTTTTCCTCGAGCGATTTCCACGCCTCCTCATGGCTCCCATGCCGCCTCCCTCCCCAGTGGGTCCAGCGAGGCTGCCCTGAGGCCTCCGGAGCCCCTCCTGAGCGTTGCCTCGCCCCACACACCCCACGCTGCCTGGGCGGTACACCTGCTCGCCCCCTCTGCCCGGCGTCCAGCTGGATGCCCCCCAGCTTCAGGGTCTGCTGTGTGGGTCTCTGATGCCTCCGGGACTCAGCTCCCTCCCAGTCGTCTGGCCTGGAGGACCGTGCCCGCCGTGTGCTTGGGAAATGGAGCCTCGCCCAGGATGCCTGTCAGAGCAGTCTGGACAGCCGTCCCTGGCCGCCCCCTGGCACCCAACAGCCCTGCAGCCCACTTGCCTTCTGCACCTTTGCCTGCCCTTCTCCCTCTGCCTCCCAGCTCATGAGTTTGAAGTCTTTTTCCTGAAAAGACAGAGCATAAGGCAGATACTCCTCACGTCCACTCACTGTGGTCATGCATCCACTGTCCGTCTGTCCTTCATCGCCGTTCCCCTGCTCTTAGGCACCGACTTCCCACCCCTGCCCCTCTGCTGATGCCCGGGGGGAGCATCCGTGCCCGGCAGGATGGAAGGCCCGGGGTGCTTGGCTCAGGCAGCTACAGGCCCGGGCTGGGGGCGCAGTGGAAGGTCGTGGGTCAGGACATGGTAGTGCAGACGTGAACGGTCCTTACGGCAGAGTGTCTAGAGGACTCTGCACTATCTGTGAGAACTGAGAGATATTGCAGCTACCAAGGCTGCAGCCCCGGGGGCCCGCGGGGCGCAGGGCTGGGAGACGCCCCACAGGCGTTGAAAACCCTGTGTTCTCCCTATAGTTCTGGTCCTGTGGGGACGTGAACCGGTCGAAACACATCGCTGCAGACGTACGTGCCAAGAGTGTACACAGAGTCTCTGCTGCACCCCAGTCTTTACTCTGAAACCTCCGCCCCTCCCTCCATGGGCACACGTCTGTCTTGTTTTCATTTGTTGCGGGACCACCTGGAAGTGAACTGCAGACTGGTGATGCCTCTCCCACACTGGGCGTGTCTGAGAACAAGGACGTCCTCCTACAAAACCACAGCCCGAGCCCAGCCCAGCCCAGCAACCTGCCCTTGATTCCGCCGGATGTCTAGTTACACAGCCCAACACAAATGTCCCCAAAGTGTTCTCTGTATGTTGTTCAAAATACAGATCCAAACGAGAGTTTCACATTGCATGAGCTTTGAACAACCCCCCGCTGGTTATGTTTTTGCCCTTTTTTGTGTGTGTGGCTTACGTGGTATTGTCATTTTTGAAGAGCACAGTCCAGTTGTCTTGTACTCATATTTTAAAATCAATATCCACCACAGATGCAAACACACTGGAATGTAAAGTGGACGAGAGGCCCCCACGCATCACGGCAAAAGGGGAAGTGGCGGCAGCGTCCACAACAAAACTAGAGGAGACTCAACAAGAGGCGTGGAGACCGTGCATGAGGACACACAGCTCGAGCAGAGGGAAACACCCTGCTTCTCTAAGTAAGAAGTCTCGATCCAGAAAGATAAAAAATCTCTTAAGTTTAAATTTAATATGATCCCACTTAAATTACTACCAGCAATTTTTTTAAAACAAAACAAGCTAATTTCAAAGTTGATAAGGAAAAATAAGGAATAGCCAAGAAATCCTAGAAAGAAGAGCCACAGAAGGAGTCCCAGGGCCACCCGACAGCAGACATGAAGACTCGGTAGTTAAGGGGTGTGGTGCCGAGGCCCTGACGGATGGACGGACGGACGATGGACAGAAAGACAAGGGGAACAGAGGAAGGCTCAGAGCCAACTGGAAACATAAATATTGGTTCACATATCACACCTTATACTAGAATAGACTCCAAGTGGACCAAAGAATTAAATGTTAACAAAAGAAACTATGCAAATACTAGAATGAAGCATGAGCAAATTCCTTTATAACCTGGGTTGGGGAAAACTAAGACTCATAAATTCAACTATAATTAAAATAAAGGTAACTTACATCCTGAAGGACTAATTTCCCTAATACATAAAGTATCTAGCAAATCACTAAGAAAAAGACCAGCGACCAAGAAAAAAATGGACGAAGGAATGAACAAGTTGGTCCACAGAAGAGGGTCGCAGATGACTTCCAAGTTTAGGAGAAGATGCTCCAATTTCTGAGATACCGTTTTTGACTCACGAGCACAACAAAAGTCCAAACTGTGAGCAATCCGCTCTGTGAACCGGGAGACCGCACACACACCGTCGGGGGGTGGGGTGCGAGCCACGGCGTGGCTCTGCAGTGTCCATCCCAACCACAGACGTGACCCCACTTCTGGGGATCCGTCCTGACAATGCACCTGTGTGTGTGTGAAAGGTGACTGGCTAAGCACTGGGAGGCCAGCGCACAACGGGGAGCAGCCCCGTGCTCGTGAACAAGAAGGTAAGACGCGGTCTTGTCATCGGGGATTCACAGAACTCGCAGGGCGCCGTGTGTTTAAAGGAGGGGGAGGACACAGGGAACGAAGATGGAAGACAGAGGAGAAGGCTCGGGTCAGAGGCTGTGATGACGTGGTAGGAAAGGGGGGACCCTGCCCAGGGGACGGGCCCAGATGCAGGGCTCCCACCTCAAGGGCCCAAGACTCCTCCAGGCTGGGGGGCAGTTGCCCGCTGAGGCCCCTGCCAGGCTGTTTGTAAGTCCTTCCTCCACTGAGAGCTCTGGTTGCAGCTGGGGGCGTGGACAGACCCCTGCCCCTGGGGTGGAGGGCCCGCCCGATGCGAGGCAGGTTTTCGGGGCTCCAGGTCTCTGCGCACCGAGACCCGGGTTGCTGCAGGGCAGTGGGTCCCCAGGGCCTCCGGCAGCAACATGGGCAGGTCTGAGGCGGAAAGATGAGCCGTGTGGGGCTGGGCTGCTCCGGGGCCCAGGGACTCGGGAGAAGCAGGCTGGGGAAGGCGTGCCTGATGCCAGGCAGGAGGTGGGCGTGGGAGCCGCACCCCTAGCTGGCATCAGATTGCTGTGTTTGGGGTTTTCTTGCATACTCTGCCCATCCCCAGGTCTGATTTGTGTCCTGAGCCTGATGTCCTCTCTGATTTGACCACTGAACTCGTTTCCTGGAGCCGCTGTAACAAGGCTCCACAGACTGGCTTCCACAACAGGTCCTCCCACGGTCTGGGGGCCACGGCCCGAGCCCTAGGTCCCGCCTGCCTCCTGCTGAGGCCTCTGCGCTTGGCCCGTAGACACGGTCTTCATGTGACCGTGGCATCCCCCCTGCAGCCCCCGTGTGCCTGTCTGCGTCTAAACGTCCCTTTCCCATAAGCAGCTTTCCTATAAGGGAGGCTAGGGACCAGCCTGACGACACCACTGTCACCTGATGGTCTCTAGAAGACCCCGTTTCCAGATACCATCACATGCTGAGGTACTGGCGACTGGAACTTCAACACGGGACTTTTGGGGGACACGGTTCAGCCCCTAGTGCCTTGGTCTCTTCCTTCCACCACGGACAGCTGCTGGCGGTCACCCCAAATTCTCACATGCTGACGACCCCCTTGCTGACATGGAGGTGGTGACTCCTCTGAGGTGTCCCTGCTGTGGCCCGTGTGGACCCCGGACAGGGGAGTGTTTTCCTTCCATGAGGCCAGCTGAGCTGGTTCCCTGAGACGGGACCTTCTATCTGCTTCTGGAACACCTGCCTTCCACCGAACCACTCCAACGCCTCCTCCACCCGTTCTTACGGGGACGCGGCCCTGACGCACGCACGGTGTGTGACATTGCCTCCATTTTACAGACCCAAGGTCACACAGGACAGCGCGCCGTTCTTCCGAGGCACTGCAAAGCCCGTTGGCCACTCCGCGCGGCCCCCGATGGCTGGGGCTCTGCTTGGCCTCCTGAAGAGAGGAGGGTCCTGCTAACCCGCTCTGCACTCTGCCCCAAGTGTCAGGTCGGCGAGGAGAAGCTCACGCGCCTTCACACGCGGCCCTCGCCTGTTTCCTGACGCGGTGCTCACCTGCGCACGCGCCCAGTGCGGGGCACACGGTGCTGTCCGGGTGCCATCCCAGAGGTCCAGCGGCCGACCTCGGGGCACGGGGCACGAGCTACGTTTCTCATCATCGCAAGCTCCGCACTTAACACAAAGCAAAGGGCTAGAAAAGGAAAGACATCAATCCATTTACACTTTGAGGAGGTGATTTTCTTTCTAACGGAGCAGACAGCCGGCAACAGTGAAGTCCGTACTGATGTCACTCTCAGGCCGAAAGGGAAAAATGGGTAGCCGTGCTGAGGAGCACAGAAGGGGTATTTTGAGACATTTCTATATTCCTGAATTTCGGGTCCATGAGGAGATGACACAAAATGAGGGCGAGACCAGAAGATGATGATGTTGTTGATGCTACAGACGACGAACCTTCTGGGAAGGAGCCAGACCAAACCCGGCAAGAAGCAGTGGCTGAGAGTGCGGGTTTGGAGGAGGACACCTGGTCTGATGCGGCCTCCAGGACTCGCCTGGCGAAGCTCTGCCTCTCACCCTGTGAATGGAGAGGATCCCTGGATGCCTGAGGGACTGTGAGCAGGAGCAGTGCACGCGTGAGGGCCCCTAGCGCTGTGAGTACTGCAGAGCGAACTCCTACCAACCCCGCAGTGGCCCAGGGCACTGGGGCCTGGCCCCACGGCTGTGGTACATCCATGTTCGCCTGAGGAAACAGCCCATCAAAATGCTCCTGGAACAACAAAAAACCCCAAAAAAACAAAAAACAAAAAACTTGAGTCTGATCAAGTCTCCAGGACCGTGCTATTCTAGACTTGGGTTTTAAAAAATATTTAAAATTGAATTCCTTAGAACTAAATTAAACTAAATATTCACTCCTCAGTGGCAGAAACCACGTTTCAAAGGCTCAACAGCCACGTGTGGCCAGTGGCTGCTGTAGGGGACAGAACACTCCTGTCATTGCAGAAGTTCCCACTGGGCAGCACAGTTCTGGAAAAAATGATCCACTTAGAAAACCCCGGGCACACAGAACTGCATGGCTGCAATCAGCAAATGCAAAATATGGGAACCGTTATGGGACAAATGACTTGGTTTCTTCAGTAAATAAGTAGCAAGAGTGTAAAGGAGGAAGAACAGCAGTTACAGGCCAAAAAGGTGTAAGAAGGCTCTCAGGCTCATGCACTGTGTAGACCTCGTGCAGGCCTTGGTTTGAGCAAACCAACAACAAAGGCATTTATGAGACAACTGGGAATATGGAACATTGACTAGATATCTGATATCATTGACTTCTGTCAATTTCTAAAATTTTAAAAAATTGTGGCAAGATATTCATAAGATAAATTTTCCATTTGGACCATTTTTAAGTATACGGTTCAGTGGCATTGAGTATGTTCAAATTATTGTACTACCATGACCGTCATCCATCACCAGAATGCTCTCCATCTTGCAGAACTGAAACTCTGTCCCCAGAAAACATTCACTCTCTATTCGTCGGTTCCCTCCACCCTTGGCATCCAGCGCTGTCCCTCCCATCTCTACGACTCTGACTACTCAAGGTACTTCCTATGAGTGGACTCAGACACTATTTGTCCGTCTGTGACTGGCTTATTCCACTTAGTCTAACGTCTCCAAGGTTCATCCATGCTGCAGCCCGTGTCAGAATTTCCTTGCTTTTATTTTTAAAAAATTTTTAAGACATTTTTAAAATTTATTTCAGAGAGAGAGAGAGAGAATGAGCAGGGGGAGGGGCAGAGGGAGAGAGAGAAACAGACTCCCTGCTGAGCACAAAGCCCGATGACGGGGCTCAATCTCATGACCCTGAGATCATGACTTGAGCAGAAACCGAGTTGGATGCTCAACCGACCGAGCCACCCCAGGTGCCCCAGAATTTGCTTGCTTTTAAAGGCCGAATGGTATTCCATTGTGTGGATGACGGACCACACTTTGTTGATCATTCATTTGTGGATGGACATGGGTTATTTCCACCTTTTGGCTGTTGTAAATAATGTTGCTGTGAACATGGGTCTGCAAATATTTTTTCAGGATCCTACTTTCTTTTTTTTTTTAAAATATTTTATTTATTTATGTACTTATTTATTTAGAGCACAAGTAGGGGGAGGAGGGGAGAAGGACAGAGAGAGAGAGAGAATCTTGAGCAGACTCCCCACTGAGCACAGAGCCCAACGTGGGGCTTGATCTCACCATCCTGAGATCATGAACTGAGCCAAAATCAAGAGTTGGAGGCTTAAATGACTGAGACACCCAGATGCCCCAGGATCCTACTTTAAATTCTTTTGGGTGTATACCCAGAAGTGGAATTGGGGGGTCATATGGTAATACTATTTTAAATTTTTTGAGGAACTACCATACCATCATTCATAGTGGCTGCACCATTTTATAGTCCCACCAACTGTGTACAAGACTTCCAGTTTCTCCATATCCTTACCAAGACTTGTTATTTTGTTTATTATTTTTAATAATAGCCATCCTATGAAAAACTGAGGGTTTTTCCCCTAAAGTGAGGAACAAAAGAGGGATGACCACTCTCACCACTTTTATTCAACACAGTACTGGAAGTCCCAGTAACAGAAATCAGACAACATAAAGAAACAACAGGCATCCAAATTGGTAAGGAAGAAGTAAAACTCTCACTAATTGCAGATGACATGATATTGTATATAGAAAACCCCAGAGACTCCACCAAAAAACTACTAGAACTGAAAAATGAACTCAGTAAGGTCACAGGATACAAAATCGATATACAGAAATCCATTGCATTTCTATACATTAATAATGAAGCAGCAGAAAGAGAAATTAAGAAAGCAATCCCATTTACAATTGCACCAAAAATAATAAAATACCTAGGAATAAACCTAACCAAAGAGGTGAAAGACCTGTACTCTGAAAATTATAAAACACTGATGAAAGAAAGGAAAGACAACACAAAGAAATGGAAAGGTATTCCATGCTCATGGATTGGAAGAACAAATATTGTTAAAATGTCTATACTACCCAGAGCAATCTACACGTTTAATGCAATCCCTATCAAAATACCAACAGCATTTTTCACAGAACTAGAGCAAACAATCCTACAATTTGTATGGAACCACAAAAGAC
>NC_138371.1:175134061-175142886 GCF_054177405.1 Leptonychotes weddellii | reverse complement strand
GTCTTTTGTGGTTCCATACAAATTGTAGGATTGTTTGCTCTAGTTCTGTGAAAAATGCTGTTGGTATTTTGATAGGGATTGCATTAAACGTGTAGATTGCTCTGGGTAGTATAGACATTTTAACAATATTTGTTCTTCCAATCCATGAGCATGGAATACCTTTCCATTTCTTTGTGTTGTCTTTCCTTTCTTTCATCAGCGTTTTATAATTTTCAGAGTACAGGTCTTTCACCTCTTTGGTTAGGTTTATTCCTAGGTATTTTATTATTTTTGGTGCAATTGTAAATGGGATTGCTTTCTTAACTTCTCTTTCTGCTGCTTCATTATTAATGTAGAGAAATGCAACGGATTTCTGTATATCGATTTTGTATCCTGTGACCTCACTGAGTTCACTTATCAGTTCTAGTAGTTTTTTGGTGGAGTCTCTAGGGTTTTCTATATATAATATCATGTCATCTGCAAATAGTTTTGCTTCTCCCTTACCAATTTGGATGCCTGTTATTTCTTTATATTGTCTGATTGCTGAGGCTGGGATTTCTAGTACTGTGTTGAATAAAAGTGCTGAGAGTGGACATCCCTGTATTGCTCCTGACGTTATGGGGAGAGCTCTCAGTTTTTCTCCACTAAGTATGATGTTGGCTGTGGGTTTTTAATATAAGGCATCACAGGCAATGTTGAATTCCATCCTATGAACCTCGAGGACCAAAAAGTGGGTGGGGGACGAGGGCAGTCAGTAAGGAAGAGAGAGAGCTGGACCAGCCGTGAGCTGCCTCTGAGAGGGTGCGGTAGGTCAGACCTCTCTCCTGCCTCTGATACCGCGTTTTGCACCAGCATCATCTCCACCAGTAAGTGAAACTGAGTCCAGATGTCCTGAGTGCCAGTCACAGCACTGGGCGCTCAGGACAGACCATGCTTTTGTGGGCTGAACTGTGTCCCCCCCAAATTCATATGTCCAAGTCCTAACCCTCAGTGCCCCAGACTGTGACCTTTGTGAGGACAGGGTCATTGTGGATGGAATTAGTGCAGGTGAGGCCTCAGGTGGCCCTCACCAGCAAGACTGCTGTCCTCATAAAAGGGGACGTGCGGACACAGGTTGGTGAGCAGACGGCAGGTGATGTGGAGACAGAAGGACAAGACGGCTGTCTAGGTGCCAGGGAAGGAGGCTGGAACACACCGTCCCTCACAGCCTCAGAAGGAGCCAACCGTGCCCACACCTGCGTCTCAGACTCACGGCCTCCGGGCTACGCGGCTTGGACAGCCCCAGGCTGCTTCTGTGGGGGGGAGGCGGACTGACACCACCCGTTAGGCAGCCCCTCCTCCCCACATTCACAGACACGAGGAAGGACAGTCAGCCAAGGTCAACGGTCAAGGAGAGGCTCTCAGGGCACCCGAAGGCCCGGGGGGAGGAAGATGGGGGAAGAGAGCCAGCTGCAGCGTCAGGGGTTTGGGGGCCCAGGGGCACACTGGGGAAGGGGCCAGCTGGTGCGGGGGCGTGAGAGGGACCTGGACTGTCCTCCAAGCGTGATGCCCTTGATGTTTCCTGAAGAAGGAGCTGGTGCCAGCATGGTGGGAGTGAGGACAGCCAGCTCTCAGATAGATGCCTTTTTCAAATGCTAAGTGACTTCCAGAAGGACAAACCTCATTTCCCTGCTGGCAGACGGAATGTGGGGGAATACATTTTCTGGGGCAAAGATCCAGGAGACATGAGCTGCTCCGGGTCCCCCATCCTACGCCATTCTTCCTGCCGCGTTTCTGACCTGGGACTGGCTCGTTCCCATTCCTGACCTCTCGCGGGCCCTTCTCCAGCGCCTGGGCCCTCCTCCTGCTCTGGCTGCCCAATGCCATGCTCCAGGGTGGGGCCCTGGGAGTGGCACAACCCCAGATCCACTGTGCCCTAGACTTCACCACCTCCTCAGTTGGCTGCTCTCTGCCAGGTGGACAGCAACCTCACTCTCAGGTCCGAGAGGCCGGCGGGAGGAGATGAGGGGCCACTGCCTGAGAGGTGAGCGCGTCAGCCGGCACTGGGTGGCGGCCTCCAACTGTGCCTCTGGGAGGCGTGCGGACCGTTCTGGCCGGAGATGCTCAGGAACAGCTGGGAAACTGGCACCTGCTTTGTGGGCTTGCCACCGGGAGGCCGGACCAGACTGCGGAGCGGGGATGTGGACCCCTCAGCAACCAGGGTGCCTGGTCTCCCCCGCCCTCCGCACGCCCCGCTCCCCAGGGGGTGGAGGGTGGCTGGCAGGGAGTAGGAGCCCACGGGGCTCTCCCCTTGTCATTACCACAGACTGTACTGAGGTTCGAATACCTGATGAACTTTAGATCTTGGCATTCTTGACGTACACCTTTCACCAGTAAGTCCCTGAATCGATGGGCTACGCTGAGGAGGGATCATTTTTGGGGGTTCTTCAGCGGCGCTGGGGCAGGTCAGCAGCTGTGGAAGGAAGGGGGAGGCTGCGGGGCCACCCCAGAGACGCGGCCAGCCGGGAGCTTGACGTGTCCACGGGTTCCACGTCTGGTGGTTTCTGGGGCTGCGTGCCTCACTTCAACAGTTCCTGCAGTTGGCTAAACAGATCACCGTCCTGCTTTATGTTTGTGGAGGGGTGTCTGAACTGATTATGGCAACATCATACTGGCAGAGAGGACATGAGATTTCTTGACCATCAGTGCATTTCCGTCGGCCTTTTCATGCTCTTCCCAAAATGGTGTCCCGCGTGGCCTCTACTTTCTGGGTCACAGCCTGAACTCAGACCACATCCGTAATGACCCGAGTGGACTCACTGAGGTCGCAGGGCCACCTGCTGACTTCTCGCACAAACAAGACCGGCTCTCTTCGCAGACTCGGGAACCTCATGCGGCTGGAGTGTGGGGAGGAGGGACAAGGTGACGGCGTCCTCTGGTCTCTGGGGGCTGGTTCAGAGCCACACAGCCTCGTGTGCCCACCCCACATGCTTGGTTTTAAAAAGCATGTGTCCATCTCAACCCACTCAGTTCTTTCCTTCGGGGCGGCCACTGTTCTCACTGTTTTCGTCCTCCTGTGCCCGCCGTGCCAGAGCTGCCCACTCAGCCTTTGCTCACTGATTCGTCCCTTTGTATTAAAGGACGAGGCAGAAGGATGGGACTGGGACATCCCAGACGTACTCTGCCCACCTGTACCCATGTGACCTTCGGGCACACGACATCGAAAGCCACAGGGCAGTCAGTCTTTTGGGTGATTCTGCCACTCAGACTCACAGCTGACCCCAGATTTCACCTCCAAAGAACCCATCTCCCTCCTCCCTGTCACCCTGCTCCCGGCTGGAGCTGTGTCTGCTCCCATCTCTCAGAACTCTCCAGCTGCCATGTTAAAAACACCGCAGAGACTGCTTACAACCACATGGATGCCCCTGGGGCTCCTCACGGCTACCCACCACTGTCTGCACACGCCGGCGAAGGCGGCTGTCTGTAATGTCCCTTCAACGCAGGGGTCACTTCCCATGTGTGACCTCTGGGTGCCGCTTCCCCGCCTCGCCATGTATTCATCATCCAGGGGTTTTTATAGGTGACGAAGGTAAGAAGTGCTTCGGGAGCTGGACGGGATGCTCAGCCGTGGAAGTGACCGCTCTGTGAGCCCTCAGGTGCCGGGTGCTTGCCTCAGGAATGGGTCATCGAGGACCCATGAGCTCAGACGCAGCAAGTGTTCAACCCAGAGTTCATCCACGGAAGGCGACCAGCTTTGCTCTCAGCACCTGCCCGAGCCCAGGTTTGCTGATGATTTCACACGTGTTGTAGCTTCGGTGCATCTGGGGTCCTGGAGAGAGACACACGTGTCACGCTGTGTGTCAGTGTAAAGGAAGGGACGCTGGCAATCCTGTTCCTCAGTCTGAGCTTCCCTTGCTTTGAGATTCCCAACAGGAACACCTAGAACAGGGGCATAAGATGCCAGCGTCCTCGATCACCTGAATGCACAACAGCCAGAAGACCCGAGACAAGTTCCTGGAAACTTGCTTTGATGCGGCTCAGTGTCCACCTGTGTGCCAACCTCCTCACGGGACCAACGGTTCTGTCCCAGCTGACCTCCCAGCCCGGGGACTCCTTCTGGGACCAAGAGGTGGTTGTGAGAACCAGCGCAAGGAAGCCCGGGGTGCGGGCCGGCACGCGGCGGTGCCTCTCCGGGGGGCTGGCCGGTCCGCACAGAGCCGGGGAGGACACCAGGTCGGGAGAGCAAGTTTCCGATAAACCTACGGCTCAGGGAGAGGGATTGAACTGCCACCACGGGGAACTTAGCACTGCCATCCACAGTGGGGAAAAAGTAATCGGATTCTTTCAAACTCTTTTCCTAGTTCAATCCCTGGAGCGTCTCCCTCTTTCAAGAGAAAAAGAGAATGCCTCCCGTATGACCCCCAGCGTGCCTCCCTTTCGGCTGGGGCGGGACTGGCCGGGCCCGCACACAGGAGCGTCCCTACAGCCTTGGGCAGCACGCACTGGGTGCTCAGCGTCTCACCCACATCGTCTCGTCTGGGCCACTCAGCCACCCCGGGACACAGGGCTTCATCCCCATCTTACAGATGCCACAAAGGAGGCGCAGAGACCTTCAACAACCTGCCCAAGGTCCCGGGGCCAGGAACCGGCAGAGCTGGAGATGCGGCTTCGTGGCAGGAGAGAGACAGCGAGTGGGTCCTGCGGCACAAAGAGTTCCGCTCCGCTAGAAACACACACGTGGGGCTCTGCCCTCTTTGATCACATTACAGATCCTACAGATGCAGCGTTCACATACATATTCTGTAGATAGGTGGTTTAATCAACGGATGGGGTGGCTGAACCCCCAAATGACCCAGTTTTATTTCCGACTGAATCACTTTCTGTGCCATGTAAATAAGAACATAATTAGAGATGATCGCTGTGTGAGCGGAAGTGGGAATGTGAGAACCTACGACTGGTGGACTCTGTACAGCCCACTTAGACGTAACTGCCTTATCCTTTCTGATCCAAGATGAAGGAGGCCATTACCCTTCTTACTGAAGTCTGTAAGTTTAAATCAAATGACTAAAATTCAACAAGCTAAGAATAAATCAAAGCCACCCTGGTACTCAGTATTTTTCCTACCAGCTATTTTCAGGACAGGATCCCCCCAGAAGCGAGCTTAGGTCCTGGATGGTGATTATAAAATTCCACCACATTGGCTCACACTTAATTACTCTGGCCAGAAGGACTCTGGGTTCTACCAGATCTGAAAAGACAGGCAGCCAGGCTCTGGCCTCCTGTGCTGAGAATGTCTTGCCTCCAGCCTTCCCGCCTTGCGACATGATTCTGGGAAACACACGGCTATCATGAATGCCAAGAAAGATCATCCTGAAGGATTAATGCTTTCTCTCGTTATTTTTAGCTTCCTCGGATGATGTCCTCAAGTAGCCTACAAAGGACATCCCAGCGAGCCATGACCCTGAGGTGGGGATGTTTTCTCCAGCTGGTGCTGCTCACCAAAGACCAGACCGGCGAAGATGGTGAGGCAGTGAGTACCTTTAATAGAAGCATATGAGGCTCAGATGAATGAACTTGTAATATTCCCCGGGACTTTTGGATTAAATGCAGACTTTAATAATTACTCTAATTACTTCTGTTGTGATTCTACCTTTGAATCCACATCAAACAAACATATAGCAATGATTACACCTCCATTTATCCCACTAGTTCTAGGAACACTGACTATCATTATTTCCTCCTTAGACAGTTTTGCCTGTAAAACAAGGCCAGAGATAAAAATTATTTTTATTTGGTGGTAAACATGTACTCAGCACCTAACGATACAATTTCCTTTTACACAGAATTTCAGTACACAGACTATTCTGAAAGCCAGTGTGACACCGTCCACCTTGGAGTTAATAATGCAGCCCGTGGATCCGCAGGTAGTGGGGTGGGGGTTTCCCCCAATGCCGTGCTCCCTTTGTCCCCATCCACCAGGCTATTAAAGCTGATACACCCTTTGTGGTCTGGCATACTTGCAGAGCTCTCTTCTGGAAAATGGCTTATTACCGTTATAATCTTTCACCAAGGCCAACAATGAGAGATGCATGTGTGTATGAGTATGAATCAAAAGGTATCCAGTGACAGTTCAGCCCTGCTCCCTGAGCCGTAACCTTACTGGAAACCTGCTTCCCAGTACTTCAGAATGGGACCTTATTTGTAAGTTTTTGTTAAGACTTTATTATTTGAGCACACGAGCACAGCAGGGATGAGGGGCAGAGGCAGAGGGAGAAGCAGACTGACCTGCCAAGCAGGGAGCCTGACGCGGGGCTCGATCCCAGGACCCTGGGATCACCACCTGAGCTGAAGGCAGACGCTTCACCGACTGAGCCGCCCAGGTGTCCCCAGAATGGGACCTTATTTGGATAGAGGGCCTTTGCAGATGTGATTAGTTAAGATGAGGTCACGCTGGGGTAGAGTGAGCCCCTAACCCAATATGACTGGTGTCCTTTATTTATTTATTTTTTTACAGATTTTATTTATTTACTTGACAGAGAGAGAGACACAGCAAGAGAGGGAACACAAGCAGGGGGACTGGGAGAGGGAGAAGCAGGCTTCCCGCGGAGCAGGGAGCCCGATGCGGGGCTCGATCCCAGGACCCTGGGACCATGACCTGAGCCGAAGGCAGACGCTTAACGACTGAGCCACCCAGGCGCCCCTGACTGGTGTCCTTTAAAGAACAGACCCAGAGACAGACGCAGCAGCAGGACGACCACGGGACGACAGAGGCGGAGCGCGGAATGATACTCCCGTGAGCCGAGGAGCCAGCCACCAGAGGCCGGCCGCGGGGGCCTGGAGCACATCCTCCCCCACAGCCTCAGAAGGAGGCCAACACCTCATCTCGGCCTCCCAGCCTCCACACTGTGAGACCATCGGAGTCTGGCCAGTGGTGCTCTGTCACCGTCGCCCCAGGAAACCAGCACATGCTCTCACCACCTCATTTTTCTCTTTTTTCAGATCGTTAGTGTTTGGTCGCAACGAAACAGAAGACCGACGCTGTCCATTCAACAGATGAGCGTGGCTGGATTAGGCTCAAGGCAAAACGGTTCCGTAAGGTGATGTTCTGGTGTGGATATGAATATAAATAACTGGTTTGAGGACACGTTTCTTTGCCATTAGGCATCCTGAGTGAGCGTGGGGATCGCCAGGTGCTACCAGCCAAGCACGGGAGAGCAGGCTGAGCAGACGCCGCGCTGGGTGGTGGGGTCAGAGGCTGTGCACATGCATGTGCTACATGCCATACGTGTCGTATGTATCATGCGTGTCGTATAAATCCGCACGGGGCCTGGGTATCGCTCAGCGCTACTAGTAAACCCTAACATTACTCCTGGAATGAAGCTGTGGTTACGTCCTGTGTTACCAGTGACTGAAATACACAGAGAACACAGAGAAATTTAAAATAATGATGTGGTCCAGGCTCCAGAGGTGGAAGCTCTCTAAGTGGTGGAAAAATCCAATTACAAGACTTTGCTCTCGAATCGTCTCTGGCCAGGGGGTCTGCAAGGCCACAGAGCATCAGAACCCGGCGCAGGATGGCCTGTGCGAGGCTCAGGTTCAGCCCTGGGGTCTGCAGGGAAGGAGCGGAGCGCGAGGCGCTGACCCAGGGGCCGGCTGGGCGGCTCTGAGGCGTGGGCACCTGCTTACCTGGGGCAGCCTCACTTCTGAGACCAGATAACAAAAACAGATGGGGAACACGGATCCATGTGATGGTTAAATGAGAGTGTTCTAGATAAACAGCTGAGCCTTCCGTAGAGAGTGGCTGCGGGTCCCCAGCTCCGTCATTCTACTCTGGGCCCTTCTTCACCTGTGTTTCTGTTGGACCTTCAGTCACGTGAGCCTGCGTATGCTCCTCAGTGGCGATCTCCAGGAACCCCCACGGAGCACTGAAGACCCCGCGGGGCTAGGGCTACAGTCGGGGGCCCAGCATAGCCTACCCCCCACTCCTCCAGCATGGAGCCCCTCTAGGCCGACACACAGCCCTAGAACAGGGAATCCTAAATAGTTCCCTAGGTCTGGACCTGGAGCCTGGAACATAAGGCAGACACATATTTCCATGTAGGGCCAGGGCCGCTCAGTGGCCTCAGGGTCCCCTTTCCTGCACCAACGACTTCTACCTATAGTGTATCTTCTAGGTTTCTTTAAACTGAAGCCATTAAAACCACTACATTCAGCATTCCGAATGCAGGATCCTAGCTTTCCATGATTTTCCCTGGTAGCTGGCTCTGGTCTCACCCATGGGTGATTCTGTATTTTTAAAAATGGCTTGCTCTTATGTAGTCTTTCCAAAATATTCTATTTCGTCTTCATAGAAAAACCAAGTCTTTATTATTATTTTTTTTTGCACTCGTATTTCAGCAACTCGCACAATATTTAGTTACATCACAAAATCACAGCGGCGATTGCAAATAGCATGAACGTGGCCCTGGAGCGCTGCACGCATGTCCGTGTGCCTCACGGAGCAAGGGGAGGGCGGGGTACGCTGGTTAAGGGGAGGTGGGTTCACGGGGCGCCTTGGGCTGCCGACGCCTTTGCGGCCAACCCCATCTCTCTCCTCCTGAGCCTACACTCTGCCCTTCGACCGTGCCTCCCCTTCAGCTCCCCCGACTCCGGATGGCAGTGGGGGCGGGGGAGGTTGGCCAGAGGGTGCAGACTTTCAGTGTGAGATGGCTAAGTCAGCATCTAATGCAAAACACGGCGACTCTCGTGGATCACACTGTGATGTGTCACTGAGGTTGTCCAGAGTAGGACTTGCATATTCTCACACAAAGGAGGTGACAATGGGAAGTCCTGGAGGTGGCAGGTCACTAGCGGGGGGGGGGGGGGGG
>NC_138371.1:175050660-175133961 GCF_054177405.1 Leptonychotes weddellii | reverse complement strand
CTTGCCTAGGCTAAGCGGGATCCTTGGATGGGGAGATCATTTTGGGGGAAAGAACAAATGTCTTCACCAGAGTTTCTTAGACTTTGTTTGGCAGGAAATGATCAAACTGAACTTGCAGGGGTGAGTGCAAAGCTCACGAAATGGGAACTTAAAACTCACTGTCCTGGTAGCTCCACAGGCCAGAGTAGGAAGTCACAGGCCAGAGTGCATCCTGAACCTGCGACTCACGCTCACGGTGCTCACGCACACCCGTCCATTGTGTTTCTTTTCCTTTTGTTATGGTAAAATATATATAACATTAAGATCTGCCATTTTAAACGTTTTTATGTGCACAATTCAGTGGCATTAATTACATTCCCAGGGTTGCACAATCGCCACTATTTCCAGAACTTTCCATCCCCCAAACAGAAACTCTGTGCGCATTAAGCAAGGACCTCCCCTTTCTCTCCCCCCACACCCAGAGCCCCATCTCCTTTTAGTTTTCATTTGATGAGACTCCCCAGGTTTTCCTCCTCATGTATCTTGATCTGGCCAGTTATTTAACTAAGCAGCATGTGCTCCTTGTTCCATGGAAGTTAACACCAAAGAGCCTTCATTGTATGTGCATGTCTTATGCAATAAATGAATTCACGAAAACTGTCTTCCTGGGTTTATTTCAATCCAATAATGTTATAAATTATCTGGTGAAAACGCAGTGGGCAGGTGATGGGAGGGGCACAGGAGATAACTCAGTTTGAAAACATAGCATGTAGTTGCCAACGTAGATTTTACACCTTGGATTCTCCCAAGACAAAATTCACAGAGATCAGTCTAAAACTTTTATATCTAGGAAAAATCGTCATCATTTCCCTCGGGGACAAAGGTCCTTTATTTTATATCCAGTAAGAGTATTTGATGAATTTTAGCTCGGTTGAATATATTGCCGTCTTGAATTCTTTCTGTTTCAGCAGATTTCCTCAAATGGTCACGAACCCTTCCATGATAACTCCACCCCATTCAGAACTGATTTATGCTGGGTAGGAGAAAGTTCCTGCCAATATCAGAAACTCGATATTATCAAATAAATACCAGTGAAAAAAATAAATGTTTCTGGAATTGTACTAAGCTGTTATCAAAACAATAGCCGCGGTGATAAATGCTTTAGAGATCGAGCACCGGGGATCTTTAAGACATTCATTACATGCCAATCTCCGTAAGCGACATCTAATAAATGCAAACATCTTTAAAAGCAAATAAATACGTTTAAAAGTGTAATTTCTTTTAGCCCGCGCACTGATTTTTCAAAAACACTTCTCATAAAATCCCATTTGAAGATGTATGTATTCCATCAGACTTTGAGAAGGGAAGGGTCCTTTATCACGAGGAAGATACCGAGCTGGCCATAATCCTAAAACGTATTCAGTGTGACAGCAGTGCGTTCTTGGGGGTGCTAGGAAGAGCTCGGATCCTGGGAGCAGAGAGTGCGCTTCCAGAGTATAATCCGACTGATACAGTGTTCTTTGCTAAAGGCTGTGAGGTCTTGGCCTAATAAGCATAATCTCATTACACTGCAAATAAAAGTTTCCTATTTATCTCCAGATTTCAAATGAATGTAATAAGGCTCATGATACAGCCACCCAATACCCTAATCATATTTCTGCCTATCTAAAAGCAATCAGTAATTGTGCTACAGCAGGGCGTGCTGACAATATGTGTGACACAGAAGGAGAGCGAGAGCCCAGCTGTACTAATTAAATTAAATGCTAGGCTGATGGAATACATTTGCTGGAGCCGGGAGAGCATGGGTGCAGAATTAATAAGCATTACGGCTCGGAGCGGGAGATGATATCATAATGGATGCACGGCTCTGACGCTGAGAGCCTCATTCAGACTCAGTGCACCATGATGCTCGGGCCTGACAGTTGCTTACAGAGCTGCAGAGCCTTGAACAAACTGCCCAGGAACCTTCTCGTCGCCACGCTCCTCTCGGAGGGACACAGCTTGCCTGGCCCCCGCCGCCTAAAACCCGCCCAGGCCGCGCTGCCAGGAGGCGACGGCTCTCCCAGCCAGCCGCCCGGCCTCGGCCCGCTCTGCGCTCTCCCGGCTGGCACGTCTCTGTGTCCGTCCTCCTCGCCCGCTTTTGGATTCAAACTGTGGATGGCACGGCATCAGCACGGGTGGGAAGGGACCGCGTTAGAATCAGGTTCTCCTCCGGGGCAGCCATGCCCGGGTCTCCCCAGGGAGAGCCGGGGCCGGGCGCAGCGCGGCCCGAGGGGTCCCGGCCGTGGGGCCCCGGGAGCGCGGCGGGGACAGCGGGCCGGGTGGCCGGCTGGTGCCAGCGCGGCGCAAGCTCCTGCTCATCAATCGGCCGCGCTATCTCGCCGGCCGCGGCTCATTATCATGAGAACTTTGACAGGATATTAAATTTACTAATCCTGAACTTTCCGGACTGACCCTAACTGGGAGCAGACAATGCTGGTGTCTGCGGGAAAACATTTTCTCTGCTTTCTTCCTTCCTCCGCCTTCCTTCCTCCCGCGTGCCCGCAGACCCCCTCCCCCGCTCCCCATACCCACCACCTCACGAGCCGCCAATTCGGGTTGCAGGCCGCTCGACCCCCGGGCGCGCAGGAAATCCTACCGGGACACCGCACCCCCTCCCTGTGTCGAAGGGCTTTGCAAAACCAAGTTCGTCGAGCTCGTCCTCCTGAACACACCGACCGGGTGGAACCCAGGGTAACGGGTGGGTCTGCGGGGCGAACGTGCTGGGAGGCCTGTGATTTCAGACAGTTCAACCTGGAGGCACATGACGGAGGCACAGAGACAGACCCGCACGCCGGCCACGGCCCGGGCTCCGTCCTGCACACACGCGCGTGCACACGCGTGCACACGCGCTCTCTTGCCCTGACATCGGTCTGCAGCGCCGCGTCCCCTGTAACGCACCCCGGCGAGACGCAGCCCCACACGATTCCAGCCGCTGAAATTCTGGGCAGACCAACATACGCTCCTGTCTGCTCGGAGCTCCCTGCGTCTGCGTCTGCACATTCTCACTGCCCCGCGGATCAGACACCATCAGACGCCGCACATATGTTGTGGTAGCAACTGTTACTCTTTGTTTATTCCGCCTATAAATAACCCACAGCAGACCCTATGAATATTTTTAGAAAGTTGCGGGCATCACAGCAGAATCCGGCATCTTGCCCATTCATAAGCTTTCTGCGCTTCAGAAAAACAAAACGCGCCACAGATTTCCACTGACATTCTGCCAGTGTGATCTCTAAATAATTCAGCATTAAAATCTGGTCAGCTCTCCTACCTCCCCGAAAAACTCCTGCAAATACAGTGCCAATTAAGTTGCTGAAAACAGCAGATTTCCACTGATACTCTACAGATAAAGCTGACCATTAAATCCCCATTTAACGTCCAGGCAGCCGGGGCTGCTGACAGCCTGCAAAGCTTGTAATCTCATTTAACCCCTCCTGTCAGGAGCAGGCCTACCCCGTTAGCATAATGCCACCAAATTAGACCTGGCATGGCAACAAGAGAAAGAAAAACCTCTTTAGCTTAAAAGTCAGGCCACAGTGGGCAACCCTGACCTTCAGCGTGCCCCGCTCACCCACTCCGTTCTCCAGGGACCCCGGAGACATTTACCCTGAGAAAGGAAGAGAGAAGGACAGAGGAGGTGGGGGGCCCGGGCCGCAAGGCACTTGGATTTCCCTGGGGGCAAATTACAGAGCATTTTCCTAGACAATGGAAGGAAATTTCACCTGGGCTTTTTCAAGTCTTTCTTTGGTAATAAAAGATGAACCCCGATGGCTCTGTTCAAACTCTTTTGGCTCAATATTTCTCTTTGCCTGCAGTGGCCTCTGACTTCGAAGCCAGGGGACGCCTCTGTTGGAACACAGAGTTCCCCACTCCATGCCTGAGCCAGCGTGCATTTTAAATGAGGTCATCCTAGCTGGGGGCTGGCGCCTTCAAAGCCAGGGCTGTAACTGGCATTTACTGGAGCTCTGTTTTCATGAGGAAATCGGCGCCTCTGATAGCTAGCGCTCTCGACTCTCTTTTCCACCAGTCCCACTGATTTTGTTGAGTGGGTGGTGGCCGGCCGTGGGGTCCCAGCACAGACACCGAGGGAAGGCTTTCCAGGTCAAACCAGAGCTACTTTTAGAGAAAGAGCCACCCCTCATTTCGCGCCTTCCTGAGCATCACAAGCCCACGACGACTCCAAAGTGCACTCTGTTTCAAAGGAAAAATAATCAGCTCTCCATTTAAAAGAGCTTCCTTCCCAAGTATAAAGTAATGCTTTTGCTTTTTTCCCCTGAAAAAGTAAAACATGGTTTTAGGCCAAAGTCCAAGGGGACATCTTCCAAAGTTTGCATTCATGTGTCTAGTGCGTCTTCAGACCGGAAAAGACCAGACACAGCACCACCCTTAGAAATCCTACCCTCTAGTCTTCCTTTGCCTGGATTTCAAACATTTGTGACTGCACTAATCAAAAGCCTCCAGAAGCCATGGTAGAGCGTGAGAGAGAAAGAGAGAGACAGACGGAGAGACAGAGACAGAGAGAGACAGAGAGAGGGGGACAGAGATGGAGGGCGAGCTTCTCCTTCCGTGCCTGAGTGACTCACTCTCTGCAGGAAGCAGCTCAGCAAATGTATGAATAAATTCTGCTCTGCAAAAAGGAGAGAAAAGCCAAGATGCTTACAAGGGGGAAACTTCTGGGCCTCCCCGGCCGTCAGCACTCAGCCCTGCGGTGCCCCCAGCCTGCCCCTGGTCACGGGGTGCGGCAGCCGCCCCAGCCCTCCTGGGACTCACCTGCTCCTGTTCCCAGGGCCCACACGGCAGGAAGGGACTTTCAGTGCTTCTAGGAACCGCAGCCCTCTCCGCCGCGGACCATCCCCTGCTGTAGGGCCAGCTCTTGGGCGCTGCCGGCCGGCTCAAATTCTGAATCCCACCCCCCCATTTTTTTTTTTTCCTTTTTTTTGCTCCTTGACTAAAGTTAGCTGAAACCACTAGCAGAAACAGCCTCAATGTTTCTTTCGACTTCCCGGGGCTGCAGTGGATGAAGCCCTGCCTGGCCCAGCCTTTCTGCAATGGAGTGGTTTATTTAATTTGTCAGTATAATGGGAGCGGCTGAATGAGAGACAGAGAATGCAGTGTGGTATAAAAGAAACAAAGGCTAAAAGTACCACTATTTTGATTCCCTTTTTAAAATTACTTCCAAAGTGTGGTATCTATTGTGAAGAATAATGCTGAACAAAGCACAGTGTCTTGGCAATATTCACAGAGCCTATTCACCCACAGCCAGCTCTGTCTGTACATTCAGAGGTAGAATACACTTATAAATGATGTATTGGAAGGACTATAGTTTCTATTGTGTCGCAGTGTAAACAAAAAGGCAGACAGGAGCTGAATGGCATATGGGCAGCGAGGCCACACTGGATGCAACCATTCCCCCGGCTGCGGGGAGGGCATGCTGCAATCAGCTAAAACCCCACCCGAGGATTGCCCCACTTTCTCCTCTTCATCCACCACCCCCGACTGGGACCTGGAGAGGTTTCCAGAAGGCTCGCTGGGGCAGCACTGGTTGGGGACTCGCCCTGCCGCCGACACTCCCGGAGGAAGGGGCACCCTAGCTCTGCTGACGATTTCCGGAACCTTCCACGTGGAGGACACCAGTCTCCCCATCGGTGACAGTTTCCACAAGTCTCGGCGCACTCCACGTGGGCCGCCCGGGGCTGGGGTCCGCGGCCGGCGGCGTGAGCGCGTGTCCGCCGGTAGGTGGGCACGGCCGTTTGGTGTCCTCGGTCACGTTCAGCTGCTACGCACTTCTTCCGGAAAACGACGCCGCTGCGCATGTGGGAAAGGGGGCCTGCCGCTCACACACCGTGCACGCCTGCCTTCCCAGCAATCTGCGGACGAAGCACTCTTTGAATATCGGTTTTCTCCTGGTCAAACGTTTGTAGACGCTCACGCAGAGAGCGACTTCTCTGCGGTTCTCGCGTCTCGATGGGGACGTGCGGAGGACGGGGGCTCACCCTGAGGGTGCCGTGCCCACGGGCGTTCTGCAGACGTGCCTCAGACGGCGGCCCTGTCCTCGTTAGAGGTTTGCGCTGCACGCTCTCACCCCACACCAGCCGTCCCCGGCCCGGGGGTGAACCACACCTGGACCCCCAACCATGTGCCTGCTTACAAGTGAGCTGAATTTGGAAACGTATCAACGAAGCCATGTGTGTTTGCAAAGTCAGGTGCTGTTCTGCACGGAAGGACTGCCGTGGTCGCAGGAGAGAGGCACGGCCGCCACATCCGTGGGTCTTCACCGCCGCCGTCACGCACCCAGGGGCACGCAGCAGGGCTCATTCTATGAACGAACATGCCAAGGCTCCCAGAGGTCAGGCGGCCCGGCCCTTCCCCGGGCACAGAGGGCAATCTCCATTCAGTCTACCTGGCCCCACGGTTTACCTTTTCATTCCAATTCTGCAAGTGAATGTGCCTTACCTTAGGCTGAAAAAAAACAACAGCTCACACCTCTAGCTGTTTTTCAGTATTTTTTAAAAAAACTTTATCTCGTAACTGAAAGTTTGTACCCTTTGACCATCCTCGCCATTTCACCTGGCCCCCCGTCCCGGAATCTATTCTGTTTCTATGAGTTCAGTGTTTTTGGATTCCACAAATAAGACATGAGGCAGTATTTGATGGGTCTCATTTAGCATAATGTCCTCAGGCTCCGTCCACGTTGCTGCAAACGGCAGGACTTCCTTCTGAATAGTATCCGGTGTGTGCACACACATCCTCTTTATCCGTTCATCTGTCAGCGGCACTCACCTCGTTTCCACGCCTCGGTCATTGTGATAATGCTGCTATCATCCTGGGGGCACGTGCAGATGTCTCTTTGAGGTCCCGTTTCCACTTCTTTGAGATAAATACCCAGAAGCGGAATTACTGTGTCATATGGTATTGCTATGTTTAACTTTCTGAGGACCCTCCAGACTGTTGTCCAGTGGCTGCGCTGGTCTGCAGTCCCACCCACAGCGCACGAGGGCTCCCCTTTCTCCACATCCTTGCCAACACCTGTTATCTCTTGTCTTTTGATACTAGCCTGTTTTTCAGTGTTTTAAGGCTGGGCATGCCCTCTGCCTGCCCGGTGTCCCCACCTCCTCGCCAGTATGGCCACGTGGATGTCCTTAGCTTGGGATGACTGTGTCACATTCATATTCTGGAAGTACTTCCCTGTGCAGCTCAAGAAATGGAATTTGCTGATGCAAGCAAACGTGGACAATGAAAGACAATCCAAGTGGGTTTCCAGATTCCAGTCCAGCTATGACGGGACCAGTGTCCCGCCTCTGAGCCACACGCACACCATCACACACAATCGTATGAATCCCAAGTGTCCAGACTTGAGTCAAGCACTAGCGTGCACACTCCAGAGTGATGTCCCAGACGGGGCCTCGTTCTTCTTGTACCTCCAGTGCCTACAACAGTGGCCAAAGGGATGAGGTCTGAACAGACATGGGGCCACAAGGGAAGGAGGGCGAGGACTCTGGAAGCTCGTCGGGCTCACGGACGTAGGTTCTACTTCTGTCTTTCACAACCAACGTGGCCTCAAGGCTCACACAGCTAAGAAGAGATGCACCCCAGATGGGACCCCAACTTTCAGGCTCTGACTCAGTAATCCTGAACGTTTCCATTCTACCACTCTGTTCCCATTATTGCAAACGGCAAGTGTCCGTGGTGCCTGTTTCTAAGGACGAGGGAGCTGGGGCTCACAGAACAGCACCTGGTGGGACTCACAGAAATCAGCTGGTCTAATAGTCCCATTTTACAGAGGGAGAAATTGAGACCCAAAGGAATTTGGCTTACTCTAGGATGGTTAGGAGACAAACTGGGATTAGGTCTCAGATTGCTGAAGACCCCCGGATACTTTGAAATCTTTAACTACAGTGGTCCATGAAAAGCAGTAGTAAAAGATAAGAATGTAGTTACTTCTGGTATACGGACACTCCAATAAACACTCGCTGTTGTCTAGAGGAGTTTTTAATTTTGTACACAAGGTTCTCAGGCCTTGAATGGCTCAATAATAAATTATCGAGGGAGCAGTGACTCAGAGACTCCCGTGGTTTGGGGGAGCCTTCCTTTGTCTGAATTCCTTTCTGTTTGATAACGAATTGGTACCACTGATAAGTGGCTCATACTCCTGGCCTCGCGTCTGAGCCCCCTCCCCCTGGGCCCTTGGCTCGGTCCCAGGGGGCTGCCCAGACAGTCTAGCGCAGGCGGTGGTCATGCTCCGGCCCCCGAGTTACTTCCTCAGCTGCACAGACTTGTTTTGTAAGTGCTGGGATGTCACAGACAGCCACGGTCCACAAGAGGCACAGTTTCAGGTTTTTTGGCTTCGTTGGGTCAGTCTGAGATTTCGTGGATGGAGCGCTGGCTGGAGGTCAGGAAGTGAGTCCAGATCTCACTTCAGGTTCTGGGGACACTGTTAGGTCCAACTCCAACTCAGAACTGTCTTGACAATTCATGTCTATCAAACCGCCCCCCCACCAACTTCCACGTTTCTAGAGACACGGGGTGGCCCTGTGATGCATGTCAGCAGAAGCACGTCGGGGAAGGTAAGTCAGAACTACATGTGCATCTCAGGCTCTTAGGGAGAAAGGTGCTGTAAATTCTAGGCAGTTGGAGTCTACATTTGCGGGGGCGGCTGGCAAGGGTCTGGATGCTGTCACGACACTGGGCCTTCTTCACCCACTTAATCCATGCTAGCAGAGATCTTTCCGACTCTCTTGTTCGACTGCTTTACATTATAGTCTCAACGAGGCAGAGTGTTAGCAGTCTATCCATTTCACTCTCAAATTTTCATGTACGACATGCAAGAATCTACATTTTTGCAATGAATGCACGAGTGGGAGAATTTAGCTACCATCACTCTGATTTTGAAAGTCTCTTCAAGAGCTTAAATAGCATGATTGCTTCATGATGCATTTCCTGAATTTCATTTCACATTATTGGGCTCTGGGATGTCTAGATTTTCAAACAAGGATTGCTGTTTCCTGAGGAAGAGTCACCAAAGGAGAAATTCACATTATTAGCAGAGCACTGCCTGCTTTGCGGGATTAAACAGCAAACCCATTTAAAAAAATCAATTCTCCAGTCCCCAATTTTTTTTCAGCTCTTCTTTCTCCCTTTTTTTTTTTCATATGCTTTAAAATTCGCAGCGGTCTTCCCTCCCAACCGCACAATATCAAAAGCTCGCTGTTCTAATCCTCTCCCAGGCTGCCTCAATTAATCACTTCTTGATTACAGAGCTTGGCGTCTTGCCCTCCCGTTCACCAACAGGCATTTCCCTTACTTGGCTTCCTCTTGTTCTGCTCTGCCGTGAGGTCCTCCTCGTTCTCAGGCTCCCATTTCCTTCCCTCATTTTGCCCGCTCCCCATTTCATATTCATTTATTCTCTCAGCCTCCTGGAAATCGACCCGCTCCCCCATGCACCCGGCAAACCCTGTGGCAGGCCTGCTGCACCTCTTCTGCCTACGTGTGGATGGGGTCCTTCTAGCGCAGGGCAGGGCCTGCCATCACTGCGGCTTCCGGGGCGCGCACCGTGGCCACGGGCTGTGTCCGTGCCCGCGAGCGCTCTCTGGGAAGCCGCCGGAACTCTGTGTGGAAAGGTGGCTAGCCCCCCATTTGATGGAGGAGGACGAGCGTCAGTGACCGTGGCCGGCACAGTGCCCCCACGGGACCCATCCCGCCGCCCATGCTGTGGGACGTGGTCGCGGCCCGCCAACGCTGGCAGGCAGGGCTCCCGCAGGGCCTGCTGGTCATCGGGGGCGCAGGCCATGCGGCTTTCTGCCTTGTCTCACGAGGGCCACCGAGCTGCCCGGGGAGGTCATCCTTCTGTCATCCCTCAAATGACTATTGTGGTACTAGATTTCCTCATTAGTAACAAGATTAATTTTCAACTGAGCAGTTCAATTGGTGAAAGAGCTCGACAAAAGGGTTTTAGATGTGAAGTGGTCTGTTCTCACATAAAATAACTGATACTTTACAATTTGTGTTTTCTCTAGAGGTCTATTTTTAAATTTTATTATATGGCAAAGTAAGAACATTTCTTTCTTTTTTTTTTTTTTAAAGATTTATTTATTTATTTTGAGAGAGCGAGAATGAGAGAGAGAGAGAGTACATGAGTGGGGGAGGGGCAGAGGGAGAGGGAGAAGCAGGCCTCCCGCCGAGCAGGGAGCCCGATGCGGGACTCGATCCCAGGACCCTGGGATCATGACCTGAGCCGAAGGCAGTTGCTTAAACAACTGAGCCACCCAGGCACCCCAAAGTAAGAACATTTCTGATACCTATTTATATAATTGCCCTAAAACGCAGGCCTGCCCCAAAATAACAGTCATCGGCAAGGCGCCCAGATCCCGGGGGGAATCCATGAAATAAAACGGAGGGAAAACCCCCAAGTACCGTGGACAGTAAGCTACGAACACCCGAACACGAGCGGCTTCCCTGTTGGCGTGTTCGAGAAGGAAACGTTAGAATCGGGAAAAGACACTCGCTTTACCTGCTCGCGTGTGCCCGACAGCACGTTGAGCCCTTCACCGTCCATCCGGGACACGCTGTTGCTGACGGGTGAAATGAACGCGGCGCATGGAAGACACGGCATCCCTCCCAGGCGGCTGCCGTGATGTTGCTGGCGCTGCTCCCCAAGCCTTGACCCTGGTTTCCTCTCCTGTGCTCTCCCCGCCCGGGGCTCCATCCCGCAGGTAACTGGGGGCCCTGGCGCCCGGCCGCCGCGGAGCGCCTAGCCTGGGAGCCACCAGCCCCGCGCGGCCACTGGGACCTGAAATCCTGCCGGAGAGGGTGGTGAGTGCAGAAGACACATCAGGGCTTGAACACTTATTATGAAAGAAAAGTGCTTTAAAAAATGTAATGAGAATACTCTACTTTGGAGCTGTTTAAGGTTTACGGCTACGCTGAGAGAAAGAACCAGGGACTTCCCACACCCCCAGGGACTGGGATGTTTGTCACGACTGATGGCCCAGAGTCCACAGCTCACATTGGGCTCACTCGCGGTGTCGTGCCCTCTGTGGGTCTGGACAAACGTGGAAGGACGTGTCCACCAGTACGGTGTCACGCAGAGTGGCTCACTGCCCTGGAACCCTCCCTGCCCTGCCGCCGGTTCACCCCCAGCCCCTGGCAACCACCCATCTTTACCGTCTCCACAGTCTTCCTTTTCCAGAACATCATGTAGCTGGAGTCACAGACTCTAGCCCTTTCTGACTGGCTTCTTTCGCTTAGTGATGTGCATTTAAGTTTCCTCCGTGTCTTTTTTAAAAAAATTAATTTGAGACAGAGAGACAGCGAGCACAAGCAGGGGGTGCAGAGGGAGAGAGAAGCAGACTCCCCGCTGAGCAGGGAGCCCGATGCGGGGCTCGATCCCAGGAACTCGGGACCATGACCTGAGCCGAAGGCAGACACTTAACGACCGAGCCACCCAGGCGCCCCCTCTGTGTCTTTTCAGGGCTTGATGGCTCATTTCTTTCCAGCACTGAATAATATTCCATTGCTGGACGGACCATGGTCTATATATCACTCATCTGCTGAAGAACCAAATTTTGGGGATTATGAATAAATATAAACATCCATGGGCAGGTTTTTGTGAGGATGTAGTGTTAAGTCATTTTGGTAAGTACCAAGGACCATGACTGATGGTTTGAAAAGAATGTATTTTTAATATATTGGATTAAACAAAGTATATGATTAAAACTAGTTTTCCTTATTTCTTTTTACTTTTTTTTTTTAAAAATGAGGCTATTAGGATATTTAAACTCACATTTGGGCTCTCATGGCATTTCTCCCACAGCGCTGGCTCGGAGACGCCTGGGGAAGCCCTCGGAAAGTGGCCGGTGACCGGACCCAGCAGCCGCACAAGCCACACCAGGCAGGCGAGCCCACAGCCGTGGCCCCGAGCCAGAGCCCACGAAGGCCGTTCAGAACTTCTCAGATCTGTGTGCACCTTCGGCAGCTGGAGCAGAATCCAAGAGCCGGAAGGTCGGCGGACTTGAAATCGAGACGAATTAGAGTCAGACGAGATCCTGGTGTTGGTGTGCATCTCAGCTGGCTGATACCGGAGCGCATTCAGAGCTGACGGTCCCGCCGGACGGCAGGCTGGTCGGCTGCACCTCTAGCATGGGCCACGCGCGGCAGCGGGCAACGCACGGCCCTGGTGCCCACCGACGCGTCACGGCTCCTGTCGTCTGATGGCCCGTGCCTGCTTGCACCCACAGCCTTGTCGGCAAGCTCCTTCCCACGAACGGCGGCACATGGGAGCTGTGGCCGGGCTGCCCTGGAGGTCAGCTGCAGGAGCAGACGGGGCAGAGGTGGCGGCCCGAGGACCCCTGCGGACGCGACCAGGCTCCAAGCTCCGGACGTTGTGCAGCTGCTGTGGGTCTGCAGTGGCCGAGAGCTGTGTGAGCAAACGTTTCACCGGGAAAAGGACACAGCGAGGGGGCTCCGCGGCTCACAGAGAAAGAAGAGGGTGTGCAGCGGTCCCGGTGGGGGCGGCCGTGCTGGCCGAGTGCTCCCGGCTTCCTGAGCGAACACACCTGCTTAGTGCGCTTGGTTGCCTGCTGGTGGGCTCTTCGGGGAGCGCTATGGGGGGCTCTGGGTGCCTCCCGCTGCGGTGGCCACACGCCTTGGGCCCAAATCCTCACTCTGTGAGTTGACCCCTGTGTGGCCTTGGCCAAGCCTCGCCACGTCTCCTGCCTCAGTGTCTCCCTACTTGACGGAAGTAATAATCACGGTCCCCACGGTGCAGGGCTTGGAAGCCTGGAGAGGGAGCCTGCGGAGAGAGTGGGCCATGTCTGGTAGGTGCTACGTGTTGTCTTGACCGGAGCCCAGAGGGCAGGGGGCACACGTGGGGTCAAGACTCAGGAACCCACGGGCGGCAGGGGCAGTGCATTTGCATGGAACAAGCGCCAATCGGGACCCCCCGGGTGTCGCTGGGCAGACCTCGTCAGCGGTTTCAGTTATGTCCTTGACTTCTGAGTGAGAGCCTGCATTTCCCATGGGATCCCTGTGCCTGGGCCCCTCTGGGGAGACCCCCAGCTCATGCGGACCAGGGGCCCGGAGGGCATTCAGAGCAATAGGGCTCAAGGGTTCCAAGGTGGGACTTGGAGAGGAGATGACTTTGAGGCCCAGAGGATGCCGAGGAAAGACACTTTGCTGCTTCGCCGTTTGTCTGATGGTGTCCTACAGATGCAGCAGGGGGGCATGGCGCTGAACCCCAGGGCTGCTGAGCACCTAACAGTGCCTCACTCACCCGGCCCCAGGAGCTCCCTTGGAAATCCAAATGCACACACGAGAGCTTTGGGTCTGCAGAGTTAATCTACAAATCTGCAAATCCCACATGGGATTTAAAATAGTCGTTTGGATAACCCCACCAAAATATAATTTTTAAGAGGACAATATTGTTTTTAACTGATCTTTAAAGATTATGTAAAACATCAAAGCTGGCTTGAAGCCTGTTACCTTAAGAAGAGCAGGAGTCAAGAAGCACACATTTCTGCAAGATGGGGGCTCACTACAAAGAGCAGCCCCCCGTACAGAGCATGCCACGGGGGCCCGGCCCTGAGCTGGACGCAGAGGCCAGCAGCACTCCCGGCGGGAGCCTCGGCTGCTGGAAGCATTGGAAGGTGCAGGCAGAAGAGAGAGGACCCTTCCTTCCATCCATGCTGAGACCCTGTCCACGATTTTGGGGGGAAGCAATGAAGCTGTGTCACCTCTGCGGAAGGGACCACACTGAGCTCAGAGCTCATTCGTGTTTTCCCTTGGCTGTGAAGTTAAAGCCGTCCTTCCAGAGACAAGCTGAGAGTAGGGTCTTTTCGAGGGAGTGGCTGGCACTTGGAAAGGTGAAGTTGAAAGTTCCATATTTAGGAGGTAAAAAGCTGGTGATCCCAGAGCCCAGCCTGGAACCGGAGGAGCCCTGGCCAGGTCATGAGCTGGCCAGAGGACCCGCAGCCCCCCAGATGGAGCAGATGCTCTTCACCCTGAGGGGGCCTTCTGCTTCCTGTTCCTAGGCCAAGTATTTTCTGCAGAGGACAGCCGTTTCTGCCCACATGCCTTGTGCTGTAGCCACGCCCCAGCATCTCCGCACCTACCTGGGGAGAGGTATACTCAGGAGAACACGCCGCCCTGAATCAGGGTGCGGGACGTCTAGGGTCTAGACCAGGCGGCCACTGGCTGGCTCAGGGCATCACGGCCCCGAGCAGGGCCGTAATGACAATGCCAAGCCCCTATCCGTCCACAGTGATTCTCGGCCATCCCGCATCCAAGTTCACAGACCCGCTCCTGCGATGGGTGCGTCTCGGTGTGGGGACGCGGGCTTGAGGTCATCGCAGGAGAGACAGGAAGTGGAGAGGGAGGACTGTGTCCACATGTCTGCTGGTCCTCGGGCTGGCTCTGAGCCAGGGGACGGAAGGCTGCAGACACTGTTTCCAGGGCTGGGCTGGCCAAGACCCAGGTGACAGCCATGCTGTCATCGGGCTGAGTGACAAGAGTGGAAATGGACAGTATCTTAGGCTCGGTGAGGTCTGAAGGGAGTTGAAGGGAATTCATAGGGCTTTTTGGCACAAGAAGGCTGTTGAGTTTTGGCGAGCAACCTGAGCCAAGAACTCATGTCCCTCGGTGGCCCAGGCCATTCTGCAACTTCCTAGCCAGACCAGAAATAATGGGGGACTTGGGGAGGGCAGAGTCCTCCAGTGGAGACCACCAAGATGGGAGCGGAGCTGTGATACTGTCATCAATGACAGGCACCCACAGTGGGTAAATGGCCCAGGGACGGGGCATCAGCAGCTTTCGTTGTACAGATATGCATACCGATGTACAAAGGAAGTGTAACACGGCTTTTTCAAGGGGCTTCTCAGGTTGAACCGCTGCTCCACGATCCAGACTGGAGGGGCAGCTACCAAAGGCTGTGGTAAGAAGTGTCTTTCTGACAACGATCTTGTGGAAGAAAAGATCATCTCAGTGGAGGAGAGACCATTTCTAGCTCAGGCTGCTCTAATTCATGAAGAGGAGAAGGAACCCCGGTATTTGCTGAGTCTCAACCTTCCTTCCTTTGGGGGGCACTTGCTGGGCCCTCTCCATGCCTGACTGTGCCCCAGGCCCTGGGGAGAGTGCCTGGCAGGACAAATCGAGGGCAAGGGGACCAGGTTAACAGGGGACAGCTGTTGAGCAGCTGAGTTCTCTGTGGAAATCTCTGTGGCCCCGGGGTGCTCAGGCAGAGGTGCCGCCTGGGGGTACAGTAAGGAAGTATGTTTATTTTGCTTTATTCTGTATACTTACTTGAGGTCCAACAACTTCATTTTATGTATTTCATAGATACTGTTTTCTTTATTGCCTCATTCAGCAAAGGATTTGAGATGGCTTGAAATGATCCACAAATATGAGAAGATTAAGAAGTAACTGAGGGAGTCACTACATTTAGCAAAACTGAGGTAAAATGTGTAAACCATTTTATATAGCAGGAAGCTCCTAGACGGGTTCATCACTCCAAGTGTAGTCATTAAAAAATAGTGAAATATATACATAAGAAAATAAACAGCCCATAGTTCTACCAACCAGATAACCTCACCCACATAAAAATAATTCACACACAACAAAGAAATGCAAACATTATAGAAAAGTACAGAAAGTGAAATCCCTCAAAGCTACCATAATTTCCCTAAAATTCCTAGTTCTGCCAATGTTAACCATTGACAACAATTTCTTGTGTTCCCTTTTAGGAGAAATAAAATAGAAAAGACAATCTCTTTATTCTTTTATCTCTCCATCCATCATCCATCCATCAACCATCCATCATCCATCCATTCATCCATCTCTCCATCTCTTCATCCATCCATCCACCCATCCATCCAATCTCTCCATCCATCCATCCATCCACCCATCCATCTCTCCATCCATCACCCATCCATCCATCTCTCCATCTCTTCATCCATCCATCTCTCCATCCATTCATCATCCATCCATCATTCATCCATCCATCATCCATCCAATCTCTCCATCCATCCATCTCTTCATCTATCCATCATCTATCCACCCATCCATCCATCCATCCATCATCCATCACTCCATTCATCCATCCACCTCTCCATCTCTCCATCATCCAATCTCTCCATCCATCCACTCCATCCAATCTCTTCATCCATCCATCCATCTCTCCATCCATCCATCCATCATCCAACTCTCCATCCATCCATCCATCATCCATCTCTCCATCCATCCATCATCCATCCATCCAATCTCTCCATCCACCCATCCATCTCTCCAACCCTCCATCATCCATCCATCCATCCAATCTCTCCATCTCTTCATCCATCCATCACCCATCCATCCATCCGCCCACCCACCCATCTATCCAATCTCTCCACCCATCCATCTCTCCATCCAACCATCTATGCCAGGTTTAATTTTAATGAACAAGCAAGAAGTCTTTAAGGTTTCAAGAGCGAGTGCACAGTCAGATAGTTGGAGTCATTTTTATATTAGGCCTGCCAGCCACCTGATTATTCCTGAGCTGTAACTTCTCCAAGACAGGGTTTCAGTAGGAAATACATATACCCAGTCTTCTCAACCGCCTTCCCTCACTATGTATCAAGAGCTAAGAAAATGTTGGCAAGGACTGGGATTATTCCTCAAGGAATTTTTAATCTGAAGGCGTTTTTATGAAAAATCACAAGTAGAACTTTTAGTTGGCAACCTGTATTTGTGTGGAATCCTCAGATGCATGAAAACAGGAGCCTGTGGCTTCCTTGATTGTGGAAGTTTCATCCAAGCACAAGAGGGTAGGGCATGGGGGGGGCGCCTGGGTGGCTCAGTCGTTAAGCGTCTGCCTTCTTCAGCTCGGGTCATGATCCCAGGGTCCTGGGATCGAGCCCCACATCGGGCTCCCTGCTCAGCGGGAGGCCTGCTTCTCCCTCTCCCACTCCCCCTGCTTGTGTTCCTGCTCTCGCTATCTCTCTCTCTGTCAAATAAATAAAATCTTTAAAAAAAAAAAAAAGAGGGTAGGGCATGTCAGGGGAGCCTACTCCCTTTTACTCAAAACCTCGTCAGGCTCCACAAGGCCTGGGATGTTGTGTTCAGCACTGGGGGAGTCACACTAACTCAATGTACAAACAAACTGACCAATATGAGAAGTAGGAGGCCATTTTGAACAGATTTGGGTTCTGTAAAGCAGGTTGATTAATATCAACTGGGTTGAGACCTAGGTGAAGGTCCAGACTTTATGGGGCCTCCGTTTTTAGAACCTGGGGTGTCCTCTTTAATAAAGACATGAAAAATTGCAAACTTACCGTTATAAATATAAAATTATGTACAGAGATTTAGAAGGGCCCGTGGAAGAGAGGGGTCCTGAGCCTTATGTTTTCTTAGCTTCATGGTATGTCAGTCTCTGCTGAGGCCTGAGTATGAGGTTCACATGGCCATGGGTTGTCAGGTTTCAGCAGGGCTTCCCAACTGGGGACTGTTTTTCTCTTAGAGGACATGTACCAACATCTGGAGGCAATTTGATTGTCCCACCTGGGGGGCGAAGGAGGTGCTACCGGCAACTGGTGGGGAGAGGCTAGGGATGCTGCTAAACATCCTATAATGCGCAGGATGCACGCCATCCCCAGAACAGAGTGATTGGACCTAAGACGTCCATCCAAGACTGAGACTGAGAAGCCCTGAGTTATAACTAGCGATGCACTCCTACAGAATGCCAAGCCGCTGATCAATGAGTTCAACCTGTAGGGCTCAAAACACAGTTTATGGGGTGCATTCACCAACTCAATGCCATCAGGATGGACATAAACATTCGGCTGCATTGTGTCGGCGCCCGCCACCCACTGGTTCAGGACTCCCAGGGCTCTTAGATTCACGCTCATTCAAGTAGCGCCCCTGAGTGCATTGTTTACACCTCATCCTTTGTGCTCAGCTACCAAGTAACATTTAAATCTGCCTCCATACTAAATTAATATATTTTAATGCTTATACCCATAAATCATTCATTTCAAAATTCTCATCTCTTATGAATAAGTTCATCATTTTCATTCACATTTTGTCACAAAAATTAGGAGTTTAGCTTTTCGAAAATTTCATTTTCCACTTGTCTTTTATTTGCAGCAAGATAGTAAACCAGCAGATTAGCTTTTCTTTCATCACAGCAGAGGGGGGCGAACCAGAACGTAACACAATCAAAACAGATTGCTTGGGAAAATAATTCCTTTATTTAAAGGAATTACCAATAAGCAGGCTGCTTTCAGAGGAAAACAAAACTGTCATGGAGCTAGCCAGGGTCGGGGAACGCACAGACGGAATGATGCTCTCTTCTGCAGACTCTCTTCCAAATTACAGCAACACTCGCCTCCTGTGAATGACTCCTTAGCCTGGAGTGGGTTACACTCCATGCTAAAACCAATTGCCCCTAACGTCGCTTGACAAGTATCGGCGCGAACCACCGTTGCCTCGTGCCCGACAGAACCGACGGCCCGGCATTGCCCTGGTCGAGGCAGCAGCACGTGGCCGAGGTCGGTCACATGTCACGCACGCCCACTGACAGCCCCAGGCCGTGTGCCCTCGCCTCTGCGAAAGTGGCCGGACTGGCCGGGGAGCTGTTACAACGAGAGTTTTCGACGCGGGGGTGCGCCTGAAGGAAACACTGCCGTCTCGATTCCACGACCACAGGTAGAGTCTGCTGCAAAGTGAGGACACCCCAGTGGCACTTTCATGAACTTAGAATATCTGGATTAAAATAAAAGTGTGATGCGAATTGAGACTTTCTATTTCAAAAACAATTTTAAAACAAATGAAAGCAAAAGCCTGAAACGAACTTATATGTTTGTGGTCTTGGGGTCATTTTCACCGTATGAATAAAGGAAAAAGGTAAATTAAAGTCATCCCAGGATATTACTTATAAGAGGTTAAAGTATGTGCTAATGGGCAGATTAATTCTGTGGGGAAATAACATTAAATCTTTCTGAAACCTTGAAATTTCTCAAAAGCATTCTTGCTGCTTTCTTGCATTGCAACAAATGCGATCATCTGGCTACATAATCTGGCATCTTACATAACTTCGCACTTAAGCCCTGTCAATTTGATCTTCCAAGGTTAATTGATTATTTCAACAAGCATTCTTGCCAGAAAAGATCTGAGTGCTTACATCTTTTCATTAATTCATGCTGTTTGGTAAGAAGGTGGAAATACGAAGGGGCTGCTTGATTTAACTCTTTCATGACCCAGTCTCCTCAGGAACATGGAGACGCAGGTCAGGACACAACCTCGCTGGCTGAGCCGTGGCTCCGTCTGCAGAAGTGAGCGAGTGGACACAGCATCCTCACACACCCACCCCCGGGTTTCCAGAAGACAGCTGTGTGTGCCCATTTTGTAATAAAACAACGATTTCATTTTGACTGTGTCCCTAAGCCTGGCGCTCAGCCTTCCCTGCAACACCAGACCATTCACGCTGGACAAAGCCCGTTCTGCCAGCAGCCACATTTGTTGTTGACGTTCTTCTTTCCAGAGGCACAGCCCGGACCCTGGAGGGCCACAGCTCATGCAGACGGTGCCACTGCTCACCGGCTGGCTGAACAGCACAACCTGCTCCGAAGTCAGGGTCTTTTTCATAGGTGTTAACGCTGTGCTGGCATTAACGTGTTTCTTCAAAAGGCAGAAAGCAGCCCCCAGCCTGCATTGATCCGAACCTCCTTTGTGGTGCTGCAATCCTGCTTCCGAACACAACCACATTCAATCCCAAATGCCGGGAGGGACAGGGGATGACAGACTTCCTCCCAAACAGACCACTGCTGGCTCTTCTTTCCCTAGATGCCATTCCTGTCCCATTCGGGCTTGGAGAGCGCATGGAAGGACGTCCCTTTGGCTGCCAGTCTGGGGCCTGCAGCCCCCCGCCCCCACTGTACCAGCTGGCTTCTGGCCCAACGCCTCATTTTGGGGCGGTGGCTCTCACTTGCCCGCGTGCCGTGGCCCAGCCCACGCTCCAGGGAGAGGAGTGGGGAGGGAGGCCTGGTGCAGGCAGTGCTGGCGGGGGGGCCCCGGCAGGCAGAGGCTGGGGCGCATGTGTGATCGGAGCGCATCCTCGGCTGGCAGGCTCTCCCTGCCCTCCCTCCGCTCGCTTCCAAATGAAAGCAGCCGCACCACCCCGAAATTGGAAGGAGAAGGCCACAGCTTTATTTACATAACACAAGAGATATGACAATAAACAAGCATTAATCATGGTCATTACCCCAAATCATACAAAATAGCGCTGCTGACCGCTTCTGCAGCTCGTGGGTTATTTTTTGTTCTTTTTCTTTCCCTCTTTGTAAAAAGGGGGAAAATGACAAAATCATTGGAGCAATCCAGGGTCCCCCAAATTAAAACATGTGTAAATTAAACACATATGAAGTGCTCGACATGTGGCAAATTAGCGCAGAAAATATCATGGCCCGCGCATGGCGGAGGCCGCCCGACCCCGCGACGTGACAGGTATGATTGCCCTCGGCAGAATGATTTCAGCCCGGTAGGAATCCCAGTGTCCGGGAACGTCAGGGGACTGTTATTAGACAAGTTTAATTAGGATCTACCCTGCTGCTCCTAACAAGCATTTAATTAACTTCTAGGCAGGGTAATTAGCTTTAGATTGCGGCTGATTTCCTTCCTCACCTTCTGTTGACACTTGGCCTACACGGAGGCATCCCGCCCGGCTGACAGCGTAATGGATAGCGGCGGCAGCAGGCCCAATTGCCAGGCAGCCGCGTCTCAGAAGACGCAGCAAAGCCATTAGATAAAAGATGACATAGTGAGGGTCGGCCCGTCCCGGGGTGTCGCTGAAGGCCGTGGAGCCCCCAGGCAGACGCCCGGCAGTCCACCAGGAGGGGAGGGACGCTTTGCTCTTGACTTGGCTGGGTCAGGTGGGATGAAGGCCAAGACTCCCCAGGAGCAAACCCAGCGCTCCCCTCTGTGCTGTGCTTTGCCCTGCCGCCCACCGCCCAGAGGGCGCCTCTTTCCCCAACAAACCAGGCGGTGTGTGGTTGGTTATCTTCTTATCCCCGAAGGACACGGGTGCCTGACAGAGGCTCTGGCTGACCCCTGCCTGTCATGATGGCACAGAGAACGCAGGGCAGGGCCCAGGCCCCCGGCGACCCCAGGAGCCAACATCTCTCCCCAGAGGCTGCTTTCCAAGCGCACGCCGTGGAGCCTGCCCTTCAGTGCCCCGGACTCCCCCGCCGAAGGCAGCAGCACTGGCCGGGCCGCGCTGGGCCCGGGGGGTCGGCTGGGGCAGGAGGAGAGGTCGAACAGTCCACACTCAGCCCCGAGAGGACGCGTGCGCTCCAGGAACCGGTTCGTATTTGCACACCCACGTCAACGGCAGCCCTTTCCCCAACAGCCAGAAGACGGACGCGGCCCCGGTGTCTGTGGACCCAGGAATGCGGTCCGTCCACACGACGGAGCGTTACTCAGCCTTGAAGCGGGGCGGGTAGTGCACAAGCTGCATGTGGATGGGCCCTGAGCACACGTTGCTGGGGAAAGGAGCCAGACACAGAAGGACAGACGCTGCAAGACGTGCGCACACGGGGTCCCTAGAGTACTCAGCGCCACAGGCGGGACGTAGGACGCTGGGAGCTGGGGGCAGGCAGTGAGCGTCTAGTGGATGCAAAGACCCAGTCGGGAAGATGAGAAAGTTCTAGGGACGGTAGCGGTGGTTACACAGCGTGAATGTACCTGATGCCCCTGAATTGTGCGCTTGGAAATGCTGAAGCACACAGAGTTTGTGGTCTATGTATTTTGCCACAGTAAAAAAGGGAATTGGTTCTTCATTTTCTGCAGTGTGTGCACATCAGGGGCGCTCAGGGGCTCTCTGTTACTTTCCCCTCCAAAAGCCTCCGGCGTCCCACAGACCAAGGCCAGACCTTTCCATCTGGGTTGTAGCACTGCAGGGATGGTCTGAAGCTCTTTCAGTACTTGGTATGCTCATGCTCATAGGTGGCGGGGGGGACAAAGGGCTTGTTTTGAAGTCCTGGAGGTGTGTCTGGGTCGTTAGCCCCTTCAGATGGGACACACGGGTCGGCTAACGCAGCAGCTGTGGCCACCCTGGGGGAGGTGACAGTGCCTCAGTCCCCCAGCCGGTCGGCCAGGGGCACTCGGGCGGGCTGCGCCCACTGCTTGCGGTCCTGGCCGCGCCAAGTGTCTTAGTACGGCCCCGGGAGCTCTGGCAAACACACACGCGTGTCCGAGCCCTCACGGGGTCCACACTCTCCCAGATGCCATGCGTCAGATGGTGAGAAGAGCTAGGCTGGAAAACCAGGCGAGGAAGCCCAAGGTTGGGTTCGCCTCGAGCAGAGGGTCATCAGGGAAGGTGAGAGGTCAGTGTTGGGCCCAAGTGGGTGTTGGTGACAGAGCGTCACGGGCAGAGGAAGCAGCAGATGCAAAGGCCCTGAGGTCAGGAGACTTGCCTGAAGCTAAGGAGCAGTGGGGTCAGGGCTCCATCTCTGCTCTAAATGCCATGACGCTGGGGTGGCATGCCACGGACACACCGCCATGACAGGGCAACTGTAAATTCCATTCCCGTCCTCCCTTCTCCCTGTCCGTGGGCAGCCAGGGAGCCCTGGGTCACTAGCGTGCTCTTCTTTAGGCAAGACTTTGATTCCTAATAATATGCAAAACCACCTGAGGATGCAAATGGCCTTTCTGGTCATTTTCACATTGGCGAGAGCGATGCAGAAGTCGCAGCATGCGCGCTGATCCTCTAGACACACCACCGTTGCGTTGTCTGATCTTCCGTCACGTGTGTTTCCATGAACACGTTTTTTTCATTGTTTCTGTAACAGCATTATTATTATTTTTTATGTGCCCGAAAACAGAGATTGTGAGCTCCTTCAGGGCCAGGGTTGACTCGGACACAGTAGGGAAACCTGCATGTGACGTGGACACCAGGGGCCACTTCAGGTGGAAGCCGGCGGGGGGGGTACACGCTCATCCGTGGGGAGGAGCCTGCCCCCGCTCCTCTGTGGCCTCCTTCAGTCCTGGGACAACGGCTCCGTGCGGCCACGCGGGCGGCCACATATCACTCCACGTCTGCGGCCCCGGCCGACTCTCTGAAGCTGCAAAGCCAGACCCACGCCCTCGAACCTCAAACACGAGCTCATGCACTTGAAAATTACAACTAAGTGGGTGTCCTTCCTCCTCTCAGCTTTTGGAGGAGGAGAGAGAACCCCCAAAACAGACAGCACTGAAGGAGCCCCGCGAGTGGCTGCCCAGGCCTGGCACGTCCTTCTGCCGGCCTGCTCCCGGGACCTGCCCGCTCGCCTCCTTTTCTCCCGCGCCCGTCCCCTCCCCCTGCCTGGGGTTTCTTCATGCTGTTTATCCCCATCTTCCCTGTTGGAGGGTCAGGTGTCTGTTTTGTTTTATCTGCAGTTCCTGACATTGTCCCCCAGATACTTGATCAATATCTATTAAATGAATAGAGAATGAATTAACTCCCCACAGTGACATTAGGGATTTGAAAAAAATAAATCAAAAACAGGAACATCCTAAGTATGTCCTGAGTGCGATATTAATTCAGTCAATCTATGTTTGTTTTTTAAGTAAGCTCTACGCCCAACATGGGGCTTGAACTCATGACCCTGAGATCAGAGTCGCAGGCTCTACCGATGGAGCCAGCCGGGCGCCCCAATTCGGGCAATCTATACATTCTTGTCTGCTGAATTTTCCAGTGGGAACTGACGTTCAGAGGGAACGATCGTGAATATTGGAAAAAAATTAATTTAACTGATTCATCGAATCAACATGTTTACTGTGTGCTCTTGTGCACCTGGCATCATGTGATCAGAAGCAAGTAAGGTTCCTTCCCTCAAGGGGCTTAGGGCACCTGCCAATCCACTGTTGTGGATTCACGTGTAATAACGAGCGGAGGGAGGATTATGGAGGAGAGGACCCCAGCTCCCGAGCCATCAGGTGACACGCTGTTGTCTTTGAACACTGCGGTGGGGAAGAAGAGAACAGGCTTTGTGGAGCTCGCCGACATTCCCAGCAACCGGAACTAAAGCATATCTGGAGCTAAGCCCCTGACGGTGAAGTGCACCTGCTCCCCAGGTGGGTGCCCACCCCACCACGTGAGAAGCCCGCACCACTCGCTGACCCTGCACACTCGGCATCGCAAACCTCCCCCGGACTCAGCCTCCAGAGGCATCTCAGCTGCTCCCCGATGCCCAACCTTACGCCCCCGTTCACCCAGCTTCCCCAGGTGGACCCGGCCTTCCCCGTTCTCGGCGACATCCTAAAACGAACACTTCGGCAGAAAGATGCAAAGTGACCCCCGCGAGAAATGAAACTGTGAAGAAAAGAGCCACATGAAGAAAATTCAGTGTTTGTCCTCCTCTGGGAGGACAGAAATCAGCATTGACACCTGTCACTCGACGTGCAGAAAGGAAACATCACTGAAAACATTATCATTTGTGTGCATAAAAATGAACTTGGGCAAATAGGAAAAAGCGCTTTCTTCTCGTTTCCTACCCCAGCCTTTTCCCAGTGGATTTCTTTTTTTTTTTTTTTAAAGATTTTATTTATTTGAGAGCGAGAATGAGAGACAGCATGAGAGGGAGGAGGGTCAGAGGGAGAAGCAGGCTCCCTGCTGAGTAGGGAGCCCTATGCGGGACTCGATCCCGGGACTCCAGGATCATGACCTGAGCCGAAGGCAGTCGCTTAACCAACTGAGCCACCCAGGCGCCCTTCCCAGTGGATTTCTAGCCCTTACTCAGAGCACATCCGCGAAAGGAAGAGAGACGGGGGAAATGACAGGATTTCCTGCTTTGTAGCATGAGGCCCAAGCGCCTGCCGGTGGGGGAGAGTGAGTCGCTCTGTGGTCGCAGGCAGTACGGACTGCTTTTTCTCAGGGATGCTGCTACTTACCCCCGGGGGGACACACACGGCAAGTAAGCCCTGGGCAGGGGGCTTCCGGATCCCAGGACTGGCCGGGCATTTCTGCTGACCTGATGTGGGGCAGCGGCTGGATGAAGCGGAAACGTCATGGTTGAAGCATCAGCAAACAAAGCCCCGCAGAGGCCTCAAGAGCGAGTCAGAGGGGCGCCGGGGTGGTGCAGCCGGCTCAGGTCGTGATCTCAGGGCCGTGGGATCGAGCCCCGTGTCGGGCTCTGCACTCAGCGCAGTCTCCTTGAGATTCTCTCTCCCACTCCCTCTGCCCGTCCCCCTCATGCTCTCTCTCTCTCAAAGAAATAAATCTTAAAAAAAAAAGAAGAAGAAGAACGAGTCAGCGATGATGCCCGGGGCCTTCGCAGCTGGGGGACACGACCGCGGGAGCCGGGGCCCTCCGTCTGCAGGCCCCATCCTGGCGTCCCAGTGGCTCACGGAGCCTGTCCTGCCTCCTTCTCGGTGAAATGCTGAAAATCTGCTGACAGAGGAAGGCGAAGCCCAGGCCGGCCACAGGGCAACTGCGGAGAAGTGCATCTGCGGCCAGGAGGGCAGTCCGCGGCGGCGCCGTCCCGGTCACGAGCGCTGGTGGTGCGGGATGTGTGTCCGGGCGCATCCCACAGCAGCCAGCAAAGCTTTCCCTTTGCGGCCCGGGAGTTCTCAGCGTCCGCTACCCCAGCGCCAGCCAGGGCTCAGGGCGCCTCACCCGCAGCCCCAGTGTGCCCGCGCCGCCGTCTCCATCTTCGCTTCCCGTCCGATTCCCAAGTCCGAGCTTCTGGCGGCGGCGGGGACACCCCCCCGCGCAGATCTCAGTGCCGCCTGCCACCCGGACAGCTCTCGAGGGAACTCAGCACCTCCCTCTTGCCGCCACACGTAACCGGCTGTTGTGGAAGGCACGGATTCTACTGGCCCAGCCTCCAAACCCTGGAGACCATGCTGCCTCTTCTGTCTGAGGGATCGGACCCAAGTTTCTGATTTCTAGACATGCCTGTCCCGCTCTTCATCCCCACGGCCTCCCTTGGTGACACGGCCTTGACTCGCGGGGATGCTAAGAATAAAGTCCTCGTCTGTTTACAGCTGGTGGTGCGCTCAAGGGCGTGCTCTGTCCTTGGGGAAGGAGCCCTGCCCCTCGGCTGCCTGGGAGCCCTTCATGGCCTGCCCCACGTCATCGGCAGCCCCGGTCTGTCCGTCCCTGCGTGGCTGCCACACTCTGCAGCCGTGTGAATGCTTCATCTCTGCCAGCATGACCCCTCACCTTGCCGTCACACTTTAATTCGGCCTGTCCTCTTCAACTTTTTCCTGGTTTTGTTTTATACAGTCAACACCGGGCTAGCATTCCCTCTTGCATTTCTGACCTTCCTTCTGGACCTCCTTTCTTCTGCCTAAAGCACGCACACATTTGAATGCAGCTGCAACAAAACCAATCCCACGAAGCATTTCATCCTTACTACTGTTTCTGCTCGTCATCTACTGGGGTCACAGGAAGGGGTCCAAGTGCGGGACGCCCAAACTTCACTGGAAACTTCTCTGTCATCTACGCCCCCGCCACCCACCTGTCCTGCCATGTGGTGCATTGTGTGTTCGTGTCCCATGTTTTGGAACATTAAACATCTCCCCTATTTATTAAGGGGAGAAATTTACCAACATCCTTTCAACCCTTGCGCTCTCCTGTGATGATGCATCCTCTACCCAGGTGATTGATCAGATCACGCCTTCCAGGGGACACAGCGCTCTTCCCAAGAGGAAGCTGGGGGATACCATGTAAAAATAAATCATCACTGAATGAGCAGGACACTACCTGTCGTATCTTCCAATAGTTACAAAAAAAGGGAAACTTTATGTTGACTATCACACAGAAAAACAAGAAAAACCCAGGCCTGAGGGGCCGACTTCCTTTTGCGCCAGGAGAGTCTTTAACACGGTGGTGTGACATAAATAGGGGCTCAACAGCCCCCGCACTCCGCCCCAGCGTATCAGAAAGACTTGGCCGTGCAGAATTTGAAAAAGCATATTCAGCATTCCAATTGCTTGTAATTGATTTCAGATGTGGTGCTTCACTCGTTCAGGTGTTTCAGCTCCTGTCAACGGAGCGTCTAGTCGCTGTGCATGTCGACAGTGAAGAAGCCGCGGTTTACGCGGTGGTACTTGACCATGGTTCCGCTAATGGCCCTTCACACGTCTTTTCAACAAGAATGCTGGAGGAAGGGACTGGAGACAAGGAAACCAGCATGAGATGATTTCCAGGAGAGTGTTTTCTGTGAAGTCTCGTCTTGCTGAGGCTGTGGATGGCCAACTAGCCATGGGCCAGGCGGGCTCCCTGTTCCCTCGCTGGCCCCTTTGACCTTATCTTGGGGTTGATGGAGCATATGGCTGCAGGCATATTCCTACCTGCCAGGCTTGGGAGGGTGTGTGGATTGATTAAAGTAAACCAAAAAGAGGGGCGCCTGGGTGGCTCAGTTGGTGAAGCGTCTGCCTTTAGCTCAGGTCATGATCTCAGGGTTTCCTGCTCAACGGGAAGCCTGCTTCTCCCTCTGCTCCTCCCCCCTCCTCTCTCTCTCTCTCAAATAAATAAATAAAATCTTTAAAAAAACTGCAAAAGGTGCACACAGTCTCATCCCCCCACACACCCACCCACACACACATGAGCACACACACACTCACACATTCAAATCTTCAAACACAGAACAACCTGCAATCAAGAAAACCTTTTAAAAACCTTTTAAATGACAGTTATTCCTCAAACATGTATTGTACATTACGTTGTGCTGTGATGTACTTGGATAGTGAGTTCATCTTCAGACGACCTCGAGCTTCTAAGTGATCTAAGGTAGGATGGTCAGATGGTTTCCAACCTGGGTTCTCTGAAGATGCTCCAAGGAGAAGGGCTGTGGTGGGTGGTTTCTCTCAGCTTACGCTCTGGCTGGAGCAGACCCCCGGTCACCTGCTTCCACGTTGGGTTTCAAAGTGCTATTTCCCTGATCTGTCCAACTCCTCTTATTTTTAAAGATAATAAAAGCAAGACCAAAGGTGCTGCAGATCTCCTCCAGAGGGTGGGCAGCCGGGGTGTGCTGGTCTGTGTGGACCGCTGAGGCAGGGCACCACGCGTGGACACTTACTGTCGCACGGTGTGGAGGCCACAGGTCAGATCAAGGTGTCGGCAGGGCTGGCTGCTTCTGAAGCCGCGAGGGACAACCTGTCCCGTGCTCTCCCCCAGCTGCTGGTAGTTTCTGGCGATCCCTGGTGTTTTTTGGCTTGTAGAAGCATCACCCCACCTCTGCCTCCACGTTCACCTCACATTCTCCCTGTGTGTATACCTGTGTCCAAACTTCCATTTTATAAGGAACCACTCATAATGGATTAGGATCAGGATTTACAAGGACACCACATCATAACAGATGACCACATCTTAATTTGATCATCTGCTAGGACTTTTTCAAATAAGGTCAGCCTCATAGGTCCTAGGGCCTCAGGACTTCAACATCTCCACGGGGGCCCATGAGAGCAGGCAGAGTACAGGTCTCCCGCCTCTCTGTAGATCTGTGTCCATTCCTGGAGTGCTGTGGTGGAATGCTTTCTAGAGACTATGGTTTTTCAAATTATTTCAAAATAAGGACATAACAACGACTGCGATTTCATTTTTGAGAGTATGAAGTTTCTCTAGATTCTCTACGATTAAAATGCCAAGATACCTGGGATCCTGCAGGTTGATGGAGAGGTGGGTAAGCGGTGGGCACCACTATGGTCCAAAGAGGCAGCAAAATGAGTGTTTGCTCCCTTCTGCCGGCCTGGGAGGAAGCTTCTGGGTGAGGTGTGGGTAAAGCGTTGGGATAATGGTTGGCGGAAAATGCTCTGGAATTCAGCCAGGGCTGACCCCAGGAGGTGCTGCCCGGGGGGAAGGGGGAGATCTCTGAGTTAGCTTCCACGTGCGTCACAGGGACCGGATGGGTGAGAACAGCCTGCGCCCGTCCACACGGAAGATAATCACGGGCGGACACTCACGTCTGCCGTCACTGGGTCAGTAACAAGAAGGTCCATCCTCACTTCTTTCATGCTCTCTCACAGAGAAGCTGAGACTCAGGCGGGCCTGAAAATCGCCCGAACTTTCCGACATTTGCTAAATAAATAGTATGGAAACGTGGCACGTTTGTGTTGTATCTGGCCCTGGTTGAACTTGAGTGTGAACAAAGAGCTTGTGACCTGACTCATTCACGTGACCTCCTCTTTGCTCCGCCTTTTTTTTTTTTTTTTTTAAGATTTTATTTATTTGACAGAGAGAAACAGCGAGAGGGAACACAAGCAGGGGGAGTAGGAGAGGGAGAAGCAGGCTTCCCGCTGAGCAGGGAGCCCGATGCGGGGCTCGATCCCAGGACCCTGGGACCATGACCTGAGCCGAAGGCAGACGCTTAACGACTGAGCCACCCAGGCGCCCCTTTGCTCCGCCTTTTGAAATGGCAGCTATTTTACCAGGTTTTTCCTCACATCAAACCATTAGAAAAGGTAAAATATTGTGCCAAGGGAGCTGGGTTAGAAACAGACCCCACGGTCATTACTGTGAGGTTTACGGCACTCGCGACGGAAGATGACACGTTCGGGGGGGGGGGTGACGTCCAGAAGAAGAAGAGCAGAGAACGGGGGCTCGAGCTCTTCTGGGGCTCGTGGGGGCGGCGAGCGGACCCTCCGCAGCGAGGGCTGTGCTGGGCTGGCGAGCGGGGAACACGGGGCTGCGAGGCACCAGCCTTTTCCCCTGGGCTCCGGCCAGAGCTCTCGGTCACGCACCCTAGCGTGCAGCACGACTCCCAGCGGTCTGCAGCTCGGCTTGTGTTTCACGCGGCAAGTGCAATCACACAATGGCACAGATGCCGTCCGGGCGCGGCGGGGCGAGCCGTCCTTCTCACCCCACGGGGCACAGCGGTGTGTTGGCACACCCAATAAAAACGGAAGGAGCCGATCCCACGAATGTGCTTCTATCAGATTAGCAAACGGCCGCTCACGCGGGGGGGTGGCGGGCAGAACACAGGGGGCGAGATTCCTTGCCCGTCTGGGAGATCGGGGGCCGCCACGGTGCAGTCGGGCGGACTCCTGCGGCCCGTGTCTGCGCGCGTACGGCGTGCAGCAAACCCCCCAGGCACCGCGGGGCTCGCAGGACCTGTAACACAAATCATGACGTGAGGCCATTCTGGGACTGATTTCCCGAAGCGACCTCTGTGCGCTTCTGGGATGGCTCGGTGCAGACACGGGCTGCCCCTGCTGGGGGCTGTGGCCGGGGCCGGTGCGAGGAGACTCCTTCCCGCACACTCCCCGCCGCCCCTCGACTGTGCACCCTGTGCCATCACCCTTCCCGAGAAGAAACAAGTAAGTGGAGACCCAGGCGCAGGTCTCTGACATCCCTGATGGAGCAGGGTGTGCTCACAGCCCAGTCTGCAGTAACTGTGGGAGTTCACCTGCTAGGCAACTGTCCTGCGCCTGAGTGCGTCACCCGGGGGCAGACTGGCATGGGGCGTCTCCATCCACACCCGATGTGCCCTTCCTGGGACACAATGGTGTCGCATGTGTTGAATGTCCCTTTCGGGGACACAGGCAGGTGGCCAGGGGACTGTCCACCCAGCAGCTGCTAGATGACACAGGCACAATGAGCGGCGTTTCTGTTGAACATAAATGGGATTCTGTGTAAGGCCCCAAATTAAGACTCCATGTCATGTGCTACCTTGGTATCTGGTGTAGCCGGGAGGGTCTCAGAAGGCCTCCCGGCAGGTCCCCTCCCAACTCTGCATCCGCGGATAAGGTCCCCCAGCCAAACAGCCCTCCTTATCACGGGGACCAGGCGCATGCCTGCTCCATCCTGAGCAGTGGGCTTCCGCTCCCTGCCAGCCCGTGGAATCATTCCAACAAGGCAGCCGCATGCTCCCAAGGGAACCAGGGCCACCTCCCCACGGTGCCTGCCTGTTCACCCTGTCGGACGGAGGGCCCCCGAGCGGCCATGTGCGGCATGTGCGGTCCCCTCCCCGGGCTGAGTGTGTGTGACTCCAGCTTGCTGTTCAGCTCCTCTGTCCCGCCTCTGGTCGGGGGTCCGGCCACCCCGGCGACCTTCGGGCAGGAATCCTCAGCATCAACGGAGGGCAGAAGAGGTGGGCAGGCACGGCTCAGGGCAGCCCTCTGGGCATGGTAGCAGGAGCAAAGAATAACCAGATCGCACCACGGGACACGTTTATAACAAAATCTGGTAATGTTCTGGCGAAGGACTGGGTATTTATTACTCTCTTTGTGAGGTGCTCTCCTCCCGGCTCTGGGTCCCTGCTCCCTCCTGGTCACCTTCTCCTCCCAGATTTAACATTTTAAAAATGGGGTGTACCTAAAAACCCATCAGGAAGGGCACAGGGAGCAACTGAGGGCAACGGCCCGGGTCCGGCCGGCTCCCGCGCTCAGGTAAAAGGAGTGGGTGCACCTGCGCGCGGGCACAGAAGAAGCCCTGTGTGCTTAGAGGAAACCTGAACGCGGAGCAATCCCACTTCTCATTACATAGTGGCGTGGGGCGGGAAAGGAGGAGGACACGGCTCTGTGATCAGCGGGGCCACAACTGCACAGTGACCTTTACAAATTTTTGTTAAAACATCAGAAAATCTCGGGGCGCCTGGGTGGCTCAGTCGTTAAGCGTCTGCCTTCGGCTCAGGTCATGATCCCAGGGTCCTGGGATCGAGCCCCGCGTCAGGCTCTCTGTTCAAAAGGGAGCCTGCTTCTCCCTCTCCCACTCCCCCCGCTTGTGTTCCCTCTCTCACTGTGTCTCTGTCAAATAAATAAATAAAATCTTTAAAAATAAAAAATAAGGGGCACCTGGGTGGCTCAGTCGTTAAGCGTCTGCCTTTGGCTCAGGTCATGATCCCAGGGTCCTGGGATCGGGCCCCGCGTCGGGCTCCCTGCTCGGCGGGAAGCCTGCTTCTCCCTCTCCCACTCCCCCTGTCTGTGTTCCCTCTCTCGCTGTCTCTCTCTCTGTCAAATAAATAAAACCTTTAAAAAAAAAAAAAAAAACCACATCAGAAACTCCCTTGCTGTTGGTTATAAATGTAACAGTAATGTTCATTTAGGTCGCTGTAATCTAACGCGATAGAAACACTCCGAATATAAAGTGCCGTATTTCTTCCTAACAACGCACCTGTAGGGGTTGGAACAGCGTGACCTGGGACACAGAATGGGGTGCCGCCTGCCGGCCGGCGGCCCCCCACCCACACCTACACCACCCGAGGCACGTCCGTGATTATCACTCTCTGTTCTAGGCACAGCCCCAGGCCACCTGTACTAACATTTACTTAATACTTTTCCTTAACGTGACTTCAAATCGGCTCACTTCTTGTACTTAGCTAGCAACAACACCGCTGAAATCTTGGGTTTGATGTGCTAGTTTTAGCTTTTTCTCTCCAAGTACAGGTTAGAATAAACATATAACCATTAAAATAAAAATGCCTCCTTCGGGATCAGCTCAGAACCCTGCAGCAGTGGGAGAAGCATGCAGAACCAGTGAGAACGGGTCTGTAGGAGACGCGGGGTCTGGTGAGTGGGCCATGGCCTGGCTGAGGATGCGGGGAGCAGGGCATGGGGGGTCCCAGCATGGACCCCGCCGCTGAGACCCCATCTGGGTGGGAGACGCTACTGCATAGCAATGCTCAGAGATTGGGGCATTTGCGTTCGAGTTTAGATTTTTTCCTGATTAACACAGTTAACCCAGATATAATTTTTGTTTTTGAGAAAGGCTATTAGAAGTCTTTGTAAAATGTGTGGGAATGTTTTTCTGCCTTGGTGAATATAGAAAAGGAACACAAATTGGTGTTTCTTTGCTGATTCTGGATTTTACAGATTTGTGGGTTGTTGTCCAGAATATTAATCCTCATGATAAAATGGTAAAGGTGTGTATGGATGCATACAGGTCTTCCTCGCCTCGGGGCCAGCCAGGAGCCTGTGACGGTGGGCGCGGGCACCACCACCAGACAGAGCAGAAGGAGCGAGGCCTGGTTCACCCAGGTGAACCCTGTGCACACCCAGCGTAGGGACCTGGAGACGTGATGGACGGCACTAGGAAAGCAAGAATGTAGTTGTCACTCTCCTCCTTGACGTCCCCCGAAAGTGAAGCCGTGCCCCAGAGCCACAGGGCGGGGCACACGCGGCCTTGCACGTCTGTGTGGTCAGGGCCTAAAAGAAATCCCACTGTCACAGACCGTCCGTTCTCATGAGTGTGGAGATTACGGCCTGCAGAACCCACACACGGAATTTTCAGGACCGGTATCGAGCAACAGCATCGTTTTCGGCCGGGAGGCAGAAGGAAGGTGAGTGGGCACGACGGGCCCCTGGCCACGTTTCTGCCCTGCAGACACGAGGTGCCTCTTTCAGCAACATGGGCACCAGGGCAGCGAGGGACGGGACGTTTGCACACGGACACATGCCCAGGGCGACCTGGCAAGGCCGTACCCAGTTCCAGCGCTCACACTCACCCACGTTTCCAGTCCCGGGACTTCTTGCCACACGCGCTCTCGGAGCGTGTGCCCGCGTGAGGCGTGTTCGCTGTCGGGCGGTTTGCACAGCTGGAAGTGACTTCTGCAAAAGGCAGTCAGAAGTAACTCAAATGTCCCGTGGTATTTTTTGGTTTAAAAAATAAACTACAAAACCATCTGCACAAGGAAATACGGCGCATCTATTGAAAAGCGAAAGAATAAAGTGGATGTCTGTGTGACTTAGAAAGAGAGCCGCAGTTTATCATTAAGCAAAAATCAAGTTGTGAAACTGTAGGAAGAATGAGAGTCCGTGTTTGTCTAAAAAATGATAAGGTAGGATCATAAATAAATAGAATAAAAGGCCAAAGGCGCATGCATCAGGCCGTCCACAGTGAGGATCCTAGGGTACCAGGCAGCAGGGAGCATTTGCCTGTGCAGGGAAGAAGGCTTCCTATGCTTTTAATTCTAGGACTTATCTGAGGGATCTTATAATCCACATTTTCTCTATGTGTGACAAATGTAATGTGTTGGCTTCAGAGACAGAAGTCAGTGTGTGTGTGACAGACATGTGTGCCCAAAGGGGAAGAGAAACACGCTTGCGTTTCCAGCCGTGTCGGCCACCGAGGACCACGGTGGGCACCAGAAGTGAAGACCGGTGGTGAAGTCGAGAGCATGCCGGCTAAGTAGTATAACGCACCTGACTTATTTGGTGTGGCCTTTCTTTATTCTTCTCAATTTACCTTAATGACTGAGACGATGAATGAAGAACTTTTCCTCCCCCTCTGTCCACCCCTCCCTCGATCGCTCTCCCCTCTTCCTTCTGTCCTTCCTCCCCTCTCCCCGCCTTCTCAATTTCTTTCTTCTTCGGGTCTTTGTAAGACGGAGCCTTCTCTGAAGGAAAGAACGGAACTCTGTGCGGAAGGGTCGACGTCCCGTGACCCAGGCGGGGATCCATCGTGGCCCACGGGGTGGGGGCCATGGGGACCGTTCATCTGAGATTAACCTGAATGAGCTCCGACGGCCCGGGGAGGGGGTGCCAGGCTCACGGCGGCCCGAACGCAGACGCCGTCCCGGCGGGGAGACCCCCGGCTTCGGGGGGACGTGCTGGCCTGGGCCCCCCCAATTCACGCCCGGCCGGAATGGCCGCAAGCCCTTCCCGAGACGGCTTCCCCTCTGTCTCGAGGCACGGCTCTGCCACACCTCCGCCAGCAAGTCCCCTCCGAGAGCTGCCCCGGCCACAGGCGGAATGGCCTTGCTCGGTGCCCAGACCCGGGGCTACAGGGGCGAGGCCGTGGTGCCGGCGTCTTCCCCTTGCCTGCGCCTGGTGCTGCTTCTCGGCAGAGAGGCTGGACGGAGTCTGAAGAAGCGATGAGAGCAGGTGCTGTGTCATCGAGAAGCACTTTCACTACTTCGTTTACACGGAGGTTTAGTTCAGCAGAAATCAGTAAGAAAGACCGTGAAAACACAACAACCCATTCTGGAAAATCCGAAGCCCCAGAATATGGAAGGTAGGTTCCAAAAAACACAGGCACCCACACGTGTCCCTCGCATGCTAGAAACGGGAGCAGATAGAGCATTTCCTCCAAAACACGCTTCTCAGGACACCAGGTGAGGTTCCAGAAGAATTAGACTGGAACGTGAGCTTGTCGTCCTGGGTTGGGATTTGGAGAGCGCAGCCTTGGAAAATCATACTACAATCAAACGTAACAAATTCTATAACCGGCAATTTTAAATTGTGCATTCCAAATTGATACATTCTACACAAATAAAAGGACCTGATTTGGGGCTTTGAGCACAGCCGTCTGCCTCTCTGTGCCATGCAATGCCGTCTGACTTCCTAAAAAGCGCGGAGCCTTTCTCCCGCGTGCACCTGCCTACCTTGGAAAATGTCAGGGGCTCTCGTCAGACAGCTCTGTGCGCTGCTGGGCCTTCGGTCACCGACAGCACTGGGCGGGAGCAGGTGGCGTGGAGGGGGCGGGAGCCAAACGGCCCTGGGCCTCGGCACCTCACCAAGGGAAGGGTCCCTTCGCTGGGCCGCCTCCACGTCATGTGAGAGGCAGAGCCCCGGGATGGACGGGAGGGCCCGGACCCCCAGCAGGACTCAGAATTCCTCCTACTTATGCAAATGCTCCCCGGGGTGAAGCCCCCCTTGAAGTCGGCATAGGGGGGCGAGCACATTACCCACAGCCAGGTAATCGGACAATGTTGTGGACGTGCCCGTCACATCTTGGTCTACATGAGCTTAGGAAAGTTGCTGGAGTTCTCTGACCCTCAACTTCCCCATCTGGAAAATGGGGGGTTCCTGGCACTTCCCTCCCCGGGCCGTGAGGGTGTGAGTCAGGGGCTCGGGACAGGCTGGCGGCCAGGACCACCGTCCCCGTGGACGCTACGTTCACACAGACGGCGCATGTCAGCCATTCTGCCGCAGCGGGGGGCTCCCCAGACTACGCTCATGACCGGAGCAGACACAGGGAGCTTCCTCTGAGGGCCGCGGGGCTGCTCACCGGCAACGAGAGCAAACAGCAAACCCACTGTGGCTTTAGTTTCTGTCTCATAAACAGAAATGTAGAACGATCCAATCACATACTTTTAAGATAACTGATAAGAAGAAAAGCTACAGCCACTGAACACGAGAAGTAACGATCGTGTCGCTTCAGTTCAAGGTACGAGTTAACCTTGAAAGTTCAGGGGTGCAGTGGGGGCTGTGAAGGAGGGGTGAGCAGGGGCAGCAAAGCATGGAGGGAGGGGGGCCGGGGGAGGGCCCGCACGGGCACAGGGAGGGGGCAGGGACGCACACAGTGCAAGGGGCCCTCCAGGGACCAGGGAAGGGGGGCGGCTTGAACCCCCCTTTCCGAGGAGTCCTGGGCTTCACACTGGCTTTCCCCTCGTCCCGGCACCCCTAAAACCAGCTAGTGCCCAGACAGTTCACGGGGCTCTCCATGCTGGTCTGACCTCAGAGCTGTCACCTTCTCCCCCCAACAAGGGCGCAGCTGCCTCAGGGACTCACTGTCCCCGGGCCCTTTCCACTTGCCCTTCCTCCCACTGGGCTCTCCCCTCCCCTTCGGCCTACAGGATCACAGGGGTAGCCCCCTGTGCTTATTTTCTATCACTCCTGTGCATACCATCCTTCCCTTCAGGCAGACATGTTGGTGTATGTCCTTGGGGTTTCTGCCTCCTTCCCCCACTAGCAGAGTGCAGCGCCCACTGACAGATGGGTTAGTTCAGTCCAGAGAAAGAACCAAGTGGGGAATCAAGACGAATTTAGGAATGTTGAGGTGGAGATGGAGAATGCACGTCCTGGGGAATGCTCTAGAAAAGACTGGGGATGAGGGACTAAGGTTTAGGTGTAGGTGTGAAGCCAGGCTGCTGGCAGTGGCTAAGATGGGCCTCGGGGCCAGGGGGCAAGCCAGGCCTCCAGTTGGAGCCGGCCCCAAGCTCAGCCCAAACCCTTCTTCATCTGTCTTTGTGAAAATCTATTTACTATGTATTTTATTTTATTAAAGATTTTTATTTATTTATTGGCGAGAGAGCGATCACGTGTGTGTGGTGCGGGGAGGGGCAGAGGGAGAGAGAATCTCAGGCCGACCCTCCGCCGAGCGTGGAGCCCGACATGAGGCTCGATCCTACGACCCTGAGATCACGACCTGAGCCAAACCGACCAAACCATTAGTCGGAGGCCTAATGGACTGAGCCACGCAGGCGCCCCTTCACTAAATGTTTTAAACCACAGTGTCTCAATAAATACTGAAGTGCTGAATGAAGGAAGGAAGGGAGCGCTACCCACAGATACGGTAAACACGAAGCCCTGGGTAAGTGCTGGCCAAGTTCGCACAATTTAGTGACCCAGGGAGGTTTAAGCAACTGCTGTTCTGATGGAAAACGGGAAGTCTCGGTCCCCCGGCCCTCTCTGTGGTGGGGAGCGGGCGCTGGAGCCGATGCGGTGGGCAGAGCCACGGGGCGGGGTTGGGCACAGCCCCGTGTCCGCAGCCCGCACTTGCCCGCCGCTCGGCACCCCTGCGTGAGTCTGACGGGAGCGTAGGCACCTAGCGAACTAACGGTTATTTGTGGTGATGCTACTGCAATCGGAAATCGCTTGCTTCCAAAACACCGTGTTTGCTTTACTCTGCACCTCTTCCCAACAACATGGAAAATATGAAATAGTACTTACGATTCCAAAGTGGGGGTACCTCTGCCTCCTGCCTCCCCTTCTACGTCCAGAGGTACCGCTTACTTCTATGGTGAACACTTGTTGCTCACTCTGAACCCTGACAGGTGTGTCTGAGCTGAAGAGAACCTCGCCTGTGTGGGCGAGGGAACAGGGCAATTACTTCCGTTTGCAGAACAAAACGCGAGGAAGGGGAACTACCACTTTCCGACTATGCCAGCGAGGCAGTTACACGGAAAGACCTGTGTTCTAGAATACCATCCCCCCAGTGTAAATCTTCGCCTGGAGGGAAGTTTCCGGGCTGGAATTGGTCATGAACGTCTTCAGCAGGTGCGTTCCTTGAGGAAAGGTCTTACTTGACTTTACAAATCTTTCCTGTGGAATAGGCCCTGAATGGAGATTCAGCGGGTTGGGTCAACGGAACAAATCCCCTAGTCCAGGGACCTCTGGCAACTGTTTTAGAAGCCGGTTTCCAGGGAGGAACGGGGCTCTGCAAAGATGGCCTCTTCCTTTCCTTCCAGGTGAATGACTGATCTCTCTCCAAATAAGGAGCCATCGATTCGGAGGGGGGGCACAAATAGAAAGGGGGCACGCCCACCCCAGGGTCGACAGGTGGCGGGTTCAGACCTAGATCCTAGTGCTGTTCCCAAAGCCAATGGAGCCCCTAAAACGTCCACATAATATTATTGAGGGGCGAGCCCCGCAAGCCAGCAGCAGCAGCTTCACGGGGGCGTGCTAGAAATGCACATTCCCAGGCCCCAGCCCAGCCACACTGAATCAGAACTGCTGGGGGTGCAGCCCACAATCTGTGCTTTCACAAGTCACTCTCCTGCACGCTCAGCTCTGCGCAGCCCCACCGTACGCTCACCTGTCCCCTTACAGACAGCAAGGCTTGCGTTTTGGTTCGTTAAATAATCATGCTCTGCGGAGGGGCTCCACCAGCACCCGGGGGGCCCCCAGAAAGCCTCACATAGAAGCAGCACCCAGGGGAAGCCCTCTGGCTGCCGGACGGTCTGCCTGTCTTGTCTTAGAGCACGTGCGGGTTCTGCCTTCCCCTGTAGTTCACATGCAAGACACAGATAGTTTTGGGTTTTCCTGATCTTTCCACGCTACCCACAGGGGAGGACTCAAACAAATACTGAGCATCAAGATGTCAAGGGAAGCCAAGGTACATCAAGAAAACTTACACTGCATATACTTGGCTGCTAAAATGTCACATGAGGCCGAATGTTCACAAGAAGAAAGAAAATTAGGTATTCAAGGCCAAATTGAGGGCTAAGCTCCCCCTCCTAGCTGATCTGATAATGTCCCCAGGCATGCCATAGGATGTGGGTTGCTATGGTGATGGTAGGAGAGGAGACAGAATTTGGAGGAAGACTATAACGTGTTGCGAGTGGAGACAGGCTTCCCAGGAGTTGAGAGCGCTCGGTCAGGGCGTAGGCAGGGGGCTGCCACCCTTCCTGTGACGCTGTTATCCTCATGACACAGAGCAGAACTCCCTGATTTTTCAGACAGAACAGTATCTTGTTTTGCTACAGCCTCAGGACCCCATTAGACCAAAGCCACGGACACGAGGGTCTTCGTTCCAGCGCCTCCTCCGAGGCGGGCGAGCTCCGTGGCACACGATTCGCCGTCTGCTCTTGCACTTGACAAGCCTCGGTTTCACGGCGGGGTTCACCGTGCCGTCGCGAGCACCCCACGTCTGGGCTGCACTTGGTTTTGCACACGCTGCAACCGGGTGTGATCGCAGTGTTTCGAAAGGACTGTCATTCACTAAGCATGAAATTACATTTAATCACAAATTTAATGTAAATGAATGTAATCAGGTAATTAGAATGTGTAGTGGTGTGATATTTACAACATGTAGTGATGCACTTATAATGTTGTGTAAAATTATGTTAAAAATTGAACTTTGTAAAAAAAGGCACTGTTCAGCGAAAGCAGATGATTCTAAAGTTCAACATCTTGATCATTTCAACATTTCATTTATGAAATGCTGTGTTTAGCCAATACTTTTAACAATTTGCTAAATATGTTTTGTAAAAATCAAACAATTTCATAGTTAGTGGAGTGCTAAAAAAGCCGTAGGATCTATTCTCTTGGCTGCATATAGCTCCAACAGCTGAAACCATTTTAAAAAGATGCTTCATTACAAATCATTGAAAATAGGAATTCAGAACAGAAATGCTGACACAATCCTTTATTGCAAATGAGGGCCTTAAGCACCACCAGATTCCTGAATGTGACCAAATGACAATATCCGACGTGACTACTTGGGCAGAAATGACGCAGACCGTGCTGCTTGCGGAGGGCCTGTCTACACAGTCGCAATCCGCTTGCTTCCAAGCAGAGTGACCCGACAGGCGGTGGGTACACCTGCTTCTCCAAATGTATCTGCAAACAACCTGATGGTGTGTGGTGGTTTTCAAAAGGTGCTTCCAGGAGCTCCTGGGTGTGCAGAAGGGCCTCAGGGCTGTCCTGAGGTGCCCAGTGGGGAGTCCCTAGGGGGACCTGGGTCTCCCGCATCCCACCTTTCTCAGCCAGAGCACCTTTGCCCTGGTCTGCTTTATCTTGAGCTTCCTGTGAGTTTTCACTTGAAGAAAGATGCTGAACACATTTGGAAATGGCTGGAATATGGAAGGGGCTTCACCAGGTCACAGCAGGGCGGGGCCTGATGTTGGCTGATGAGGGCAGGACCGAGCGGGCCCCGGGGGAGGATGGGGCTGAGCATAGTCCCAAAGCCAGAGAGGCCTAGATCGATGCAGGGGGTGAATGAGGACAGCCAAGCAAGAAGCAGCGGGAGCTGCTGATCCAGGAGAGACGTGGTCTGCGCCATTCCCCAGCACATGCACAGGGCCTTCCTGCGGTCCACGGGCTGAATTCTGTAGCTCCAACTCACAGCGTGTTAGAACACACGTCCACACAACCATTTAAAGTTATGCCACGAACATTTAGATGTCATTGTAGAAATGGGCGAGTGAGCACTTGGTTTTTCAAAAGTGTTTACTAACACTTTTGTGTTTAGTGTAAAGCCCCCGGCGACGATAAGAACCAGGACACAGGCTCTAAGCTGCTTTGGGCTGAACCGTGCCCCACACAGTCTCACTGAAGTCCTCGCTCGCAGGGCCTGGGGTGCGGCCGTATGCGGCAACAGGGTAGCTGCAGGTGCTGGTTGGCTCAGATGAGGTCCTACTGGAGTCGGCTGGCCCCAGTCCAATAGGACAGGTGTCCTTGTGGAGGCGGGTGTGCAACCAGGAAGAAAGCCCTGGGAAGATGAAGGCAGAGGTCGGGGGAGGCTTCTACACTTCAGGGACCGCTGGAGGCTGTGGGGAAGCACCAGAAGCTGGGGGAGTGTGGGACAGATTCCCTCGTGGCCCCCACGTCAGCGTCCTTCCCAGGTCAGGAGTGCTCCTCGGGGGTGATGCCATTCTGGGCCCAGAGAAGTGGGGAGCCCTTCCTGTCCTTGGAGAGATCATTGTCCCTGGCTCTCCGTCGGGGGTTTGGGATGGCGTGACCGTGTGGCCCAGGGTCTGGTTCTGAGGCCATGGCTCTTGCTACTTGGCCAGGCCCTTTATGTGTCCCAGGGAAGCTGGCCCACGTGTGACTGGGACACTTAGGTCTGCCTGCCCAACACTCCTAAACAGAGGAAGAAACGTGACCATATTGATTAAGTATCCCCTCAGTCAAGGCAGGAGCCATTGGCCAAACTGTATTTGGGTTCTCTGTGGCATAACGCCAGCAGGCCTTCTAGTATTGACCAAACCTGGTCGCGGCTCCAGCAAGTCTCTGGGTCTTCGAAAGACAAAGCCTCTCTGTCTGATGGGATTTCACATTGGATTCACAACAAAACTAATGAGCTGTTGGCTACAAAGTATTGGGACTTCCTACGTGTTCCAAAATACCAGCGCTTGGAACCCTGGCCTCTATGTGATATTTGGACTCCTCAAGGACAGTAGGGTTTATGAGATCGCTGTTCTGTATCATTCTTTATCTTTTTCATCCCTGCCAAGGGTTTCATGCCCTGGACCTCGGGAATCGGAGAAGCAAAGTATGTTCCTAACACCATATCCCGGTGGGGGCGGGCGATGGGTGGTCGGGACCCACACTTACATCCCAAGCCCCCGTTCAGTACCATGCCATACTGTGTCCCAGGGAGGCAGGGGACAATCTCTGGGAAAGGGAGAGCCCGCCTGAGGGCTGGCAAGATGGACCGGAGGACACCCGTGAGCTGGTTTCCCAGGCAGGAGGGCCGGTCCGGGTGTTGGCCTCTTGGAGGTGAGTTGTGCGGCTCGGCCCGTGCGCCCGGCGGGGTGAGGCTCTGGTAGCAGATGGCTTTGTTCCCACTGTCTTTCTCCGGCTGCAGGGCTGTGCCCTCCACCCAGCTTTGGTTTCAGCAGGGGCCGGGGGCCTTCCGTGGGCCAGCACAGAGCGGCGCATTCATCCTGGCGCGGATCCGCTCATCAAAGTGCAGCCAGCCTCCTCCTGCCCCCGCGGGCACAAGGCCCCTGCCGGGCACAATGATTTATTCATGTCTCCTCAAAGATGAGTATCATATGGGGCTCATTATATGATGGATTTCAGCTCATCTGAATGACTGCACTGCCCGCGTGGAACCTCGGGAGGCTCGGGGCCTGGGAACTGGACACCTAACACCAGAGGCTTCGTGGGAACCCCGTCTCTGGACGAGCCCAGAATCTCAAGTGCTCAGAGACATATCAGCCCCGCCCCGGGACCGGGCCCTGCACTGAGAAGCCGGGGCAGGGTGCTCAGCCCCAGGAACAGCCCACCGTCCGTTTTCCTGGTTACAAAGGCAACCGCAGATGAAGCCTTTGCGGGCTTCTGGGGCTGGCCCCAGGCGCGTGGGCCAGGCTCTGGGCCCTTCCAGGACTCAGGTCTTTGCTGATGGGGCTGAGACGCCTGGGCCCCTGCTCAGATGCGACACATCTTTTGGCCCAGCACGGGCTCTGAGCGGCTCCTGTTCCCAGGATGGAAGGAGGAACGTGCTCGGGATCGAAAGGGTGGGCAAGGGAGAATACGGCCTGCATTACAATGCTCTGGGTCTTTGTGGTCACACATCTCTTAGGGATGGAGAAGGGCCAGGAAATTGTAACTCCTGAGTTTTTAACTTGCTAATAAATAGGACATAAAGCAATTATTTATTTTTTTAACCCTCAAATTCAAATGCACTTTTCTGACCAACTGGCACTCTGGGTGAACAAAAGTGCAGCTCAGGAGGCCTGGGAGGGGAGGCCAGGGAGGCTCAGAGGACCCGGGAGGGGAGGTTTGGGAAGCTCAGAAGGCCTGGACAGCCCGTAGAGATTCCCAGCGCGATGGGGCCCTACCACTGGGCCCTGCGGGACCTGCCCTGGCCACATTCGGAATAGTAACGCAGCGCTGCTCACGCAACACTGACCCCCATCAATCCCTCGTTACGCACGGGGGTCTGGTTCAGCTCTCTGAACCATCTCATTGTGCCCTCAGAACACTGCAGTGCGGGGCAGGAGGCTCCTTATACCCAACCCGTGGGGGCGACGGCAGCGGCTGGGTAACTGACAAGCCAGAGACAAGTTGTTCCCGACATCTGCAATGAAGGCCCACCTGAATTCCCAGACAGGGAAACTGAGGCCCTGCAGGCACTTTGCAGGGGAATCTCATGGATCTAAAGAAAGAGCAGCTCCAAAGCCTGGTAGCCTGGTTTCTGGTAGACTCACAGAAACATGTAAGTCATGCTTGCCTGGCCCCAGGTGGAGGGTGCAGGTGGGGTCCTGGGGTGGGCAGCCTCAGAGGCCTCCTCAGACCCGACGTATTTGTTCTGGGGTGGCTCAGACAGGCTGGCCCGGCAGGAAGGCTGGTCAGATGCGGAGGTCCAGCTGGCCGTGGGAGGAGCTGGCCCCCCTTAGGAAAGGCCTGGGAGCAAGGAGGGGGCAGCACTGGTGGTCTGCAAGATGCCCACAGCCGGAGAGCCCCCATCCCTACGGAGGGAAGACTTGCCCAGAGCTGGAGGCGACCCATCTCCTCACTTCCACACGCTCCGTGGAAATAGCCCTAAAAGTCACAAGGGTACCAATCAGCACCAGGCCTATCTGTGTATCTGTCTGTCTGTCCGCTCCAGAGCCCTGCTTGGGGAAAGCATGAAATAGCTGCTTTCTCCTTGCTGCTCATGCTAGGCAGGGGGTGGCTGCCAAGTGGCATGGAGGGCGAGCCGACACGTGAGCCTAAAGGGCCTCTCGAGACCCCACTGGAAACAGGCCCTGAGCCCTCCCAACCCACCTGTGGACTGTGCTGATGATCAGGCAGCTGTCTGTACCAGGCCTGGCAGTGGGGACGGGCGGCAGGAGAAGGCATGTGCATTAGGTCTGCTAACCCCGGGGGTCTCTCTTCAGTTCCCCAGAGGGAGTTCTGGAAAGAGGTTCTTGAAAATGGGCTGAGGAATCTACCTTCAGTGACCCCAGGCCAGCGCAGGGGTCCCCGGGAAACAGCCTTTAGACCACCTTGTCCATGGCAGGCATCCTTGCCCCCTCACACCCCAGGGCGTGCTGCCGGGCTTCTCACTGGCCACGATCAACCAAGTAGAAAAGAAGGGGAAAGAGAAGCTGTGGGGCAGGAGAAGTAAGAGATGCATTTTTCTTAAATCATAAAAAGAGTCAACATTTATAAGACCATGACAGTTAGGAAAGAGAGTGGTGTCAAGGGGAGAAAATGAGCAGGAATAAAGCAGAGATAAAATTAGCTATAAATACCTCACAGACATCAAGAGGTAGAACAGGCAAGCTGAAGTCCAAAACATACAGAGAACTCACACAACTCAGTAGCAAAACCCCAAACAATCTGATTAAAAAATGGGCAAAGGACGTGAGCAGGCATTTCTCCAAAGAAGACACCCAGATGACCAACAGCCACATGAGAAGATGCTCAACATCACTCATCTTCAGGGAAATGCAAATCAAAACCACTATGAGATACCACCTCACACCGGTCAGAATGGCTAAAATTAACAAGTCAGGAGACAACAAATGTTGGCGAGGATGCAGAGAAAGGGGAACCCTCCTACACTGTTGGTGGGAATGCAAGCTGGAGCAGCCACCCCAGAAAACAGTGTGGAGGTTCATCAGAAATTAAAAACAGAGTTTCCCTACGACCCAGGAATTGCACTTCTGGGTATTTACCTGAAGGAAACAAAATCCGTATCTCGAAGAGGTATCTGCACCCCCATGTTTACTGCATCACTGTTCACAACAGCCAAGATACGGAAGCAACCTAAGTGTCTGTGAATGGGCTAAAGACGTGGTACATATACACAATGGAATAGTATTTAGCCACAAAAGAAGGAAATCCTGCCAGTTGCTACAATATAGATGGACCTTGAAGGCATTATTCGAAATGAGGTAAGTCAAGAGAAAGACATATACTATGTGATGTCACTTATATGTGGAATCTTAAAAAAAAAACCCAAACAATCAAGCCCATAAATACAGAGAAAGGACTGGTGGTTGCCAAAGGCCAGAGCAATGGGTGAACTGGTTTTTTTGTTTTTCTTTTTTTAGTTTAAGTAAATTGAATTTTAAAAATCAGTGATGAAGGGCTAAGAGCCAGTTAGTTGGAGAGTCACGAATGTAAGCGTATAGACAATAAGAAGAGGTGCAAGCCGGGAGGTGAGATGAGACAGAGCACACACGAGGCCAATGGAGCTGGAGGCGGAGACAAAGATGCTAGAGTGAGTAGTAAGTCGAATTTACAGGATATTTAGAAGAAAACATTTAAAAAAAAGATTTATTTATTTTAGAGAGAAGGAGCGTATGTGCGTGGTGCGGGGAGGGGCAGAGGGCGAGAATCCCAAAGCGGACTCCACGCTGAGTGTGGAGCCTGAGGTGGGGCTTGATCCCACAGCCCTGTGATCATGACCTGAGCCAAAATCAAGAGTCAGACACCCAACCAACTGAGCCACCCAGGCGTCCCTAGAAGAAAACATTTTTAAAAGAAAAGAAAGCAATTAATTTGAACACGAGAAGGGAGAGAGGACGTGATAGACGAGGAGGCAGAGGGCAGAATATGGGGTAGGTCCTTCCGGATCTGGGGGGTCCAGCGGCCTGGGTGGCTCTCCACGCAGATGCCTTTGCGGGGTTGAGTCCTCTCCACCTCGTTCCTGGAGGGACGCCCCGACCTGTGTCGGGGTGTGGCCATTAGCACTCACTTAAAACTCAGTCAGGGTGGGTCCCAGTCTGTTCTAAAGGAAGGTGCCAGGCAAACCTTCTCCTTGATCAGACTGAGCAAATGTATGTGACTTGTTGTGTAGCTTTTCCCAAATGCATTCACTCTAATTTCCCAGTCTTACAGATTCCAACATTTCTGACTCAAAGGACTGAAAAACTGGTAAGTAGTGCTAAGCAGATGTTCAGTTGTGGCCCAAATTAAGAAGTTCACCCCGAATGCCCAACAAGGTCGGCTAACTCCATGGAAGCTCTGTGAGGTTGAGACAAAAACTTGCTGAGTTAGCTCGCAGGTTACGCTGAGCAGCCCATGAGATGATTTTGTGTAAAAGTCTGTGTTGTGTTACAGGACGCGCCCCAACCACCAGGTATCATCATCATTGTTGAGGCCACGGCCATCAGAATGCTGAGCTGCCTCGAAAGGATTTTATAAGAGGAAGGAGGAAGGAAAATGTCCTGAAACCTTTTATTGAGAAAAGCAGCATTTTATTCTCAAATTACTCTTGTTGGCAGAAGAAGGTTCATATAAATGACGGTTCAATTTCCCAGGTGGTGTTCCCAGCACTTCACTGTGGGTTCACTCACAATCACTGTGCGGGGATGGGGACGGGCAGGTCGGACACACGGCAACAAGCTGACCTCACGCTGGAAGGGAGAGCGCTGGCTGAACCCCAGGCAGGGGGCTCACTGCAAGACTTCACGCCAGGAACCACAGGGAGGGCGGGGATGGATGGGAAGCAGAGCAGGAGGCTGAGACAGGCTGGTCAGCGGGGTCCATGATGAACCAACCCTGTGAATGGGGAGCCTGAAGCGCTGGGTTTCACCCTAAAGTGGCCAACAGAGGCGCTCACCCCGAGCACCCTTCCTTATACCACACCTCCCCGGGCCTTCCTGCCCACCTCCTGAGCAGCCTCTCTTCCCGCCAGCCCTGGGCTCAGCCCGTTTTAGAGAACACAAGCTTCCCCATGCGGGCGGGGTGGGGCGCTAGTGAGCTGAGACGAGGTGCTGGTGAGTGTCCAGGGCTGACGCAGGAATCCGGGAGGCAGAATTTCCCATCCATGCCTACACACTCTGGGCAGAGCGGAGCTGACTGAGGTGTCTCCATTCTCCAGGAGGAGGTAGCTCATCATCTTCTCAGGGATCTCATTTCGATCATTCTTTCCCCAAATTCCTCCCCACCTACCATTAGAGGTATTGACAAAATGGACTTGCTTGAAGTTAATTTTATTTTACTGCTAATCACTAATTTAACACGTATCTACTGAGTTACGAAGCCTGAGCCACGAAGCTAGGGGCTGGGCTACAGAAAAGACAGACGTGGTGCCTGGCGCGAGGTGCTCTACCTCCAGAAGGAGACCCTGGGGCAGGGACGTGGGTGCAAGAGGTCTACCTGGGGAGTGGCTGTGGGGAGGACCCATGACCGGTGGAGTAGGGGGTACATGAACACGGAGCCCAGGGTCATCCCCCAGGCTGCTGGTCCAAGGACCTCACAGTTGGTGAAGGAGGCTGATTTCCAGGCAGGTGGTCCTGTGGGTCCCTGACTATCTTGTACCGAGGATAATGCTGAGGGATGTGTCCTAGTAGAATCTCACGGACACCCTCCAGAGTGCGGGGAGTTGAGGCTTCCTTCCCTGGCATATAAAGGAAGTCACCTTCAAGACGGGAGGGAGCAGGACTTCCATGCTGTCTGTGTGAACATTCCAGGGCAATCCCCATTCCTGCAGAGAAGGCAGAGGGACCAGCGCCCAGAGGCATACACCCATTGCAGTGTCTCCCGACGGCTTCGATTCCTGCTGGATACAGGACCGTCCCCTCTGTTCTTCAGGACGCTGATGGGCCAGGATGCTGGGCTCTGGGGGCTTTCTGCGGGGTGGGAGTGAGGTCACGTTTCTGAATAGGATGCTTCTGAAGCCCTTCCTTTGACTGGTCTTGGCATTTCTGGATTCAAGGAGCCTGGTCCTGCAGACTAGGAGTCAGACTCCACACAGCAGCAGCCCAACAGCACCGAGCCTCTTCCTGTGGATGGACGGCAGGATCAGATCCACATGAATGTGGAGGATTTTTACGCAGGGTCAGAGGCAACATCAAATCTTAGAAACGTGAGCAGAGAGCACTGGGGATCCTGAGGAGGAAGGCCAAGGAGAGGCGGCTGCATCGGAATCAGCCGATGTCGTGTGTCAGTCCTGTGATGGCCGTGTGGGTGACGGGGCAGGTTGGCTCGTGGCGGTTCTGAGGCGGGATCAGCCCCAGCCCAGAGGGTGGAGCCCGGGGAGCCCGGGGCTTGCTCCCACTGAATGACACACGTGAAACGGTTCTGGCTTCCGCAGGGAGAGTGCGGGATGACGACAGCTGTCAGATGGCGGGAACACAGGGACACACGCCACCTGCCACACTCACACGCCCTGGTTTGGCTTGTTGGTGACGTGCGGGGATGCTGGACACCGACGGAGGATTTTAGGAAACCAGCGGGCCATGTCCACTTGGCCAGGCTGGCTCCATATTGTCCCTGTTGCTGGAAGCTCTCTCTCAGTCAATGCCGACTGTGGTCCCGGATCTGGCTCTCACGCTCTCTTCTCCCCCACTAACTTGGGCCACCAACGCTCATTACCTCCACCTGGCGAGCTGTGGTGTCCTTTACTGTCCTACTATAGGGTCTCTGCGTTTCACTGCAGTGGGTGGGCCGGACCTTAGTCCGTCTGCTGAAATGTCTACGGATGATGACGAGCGGCCAAGCGCGGTCTTTGCTGAGGAGGACGAGCATCGGGAGACAGACAACAGCTGTTGTTGGAGCGCAGCCACGAGAGGGGAGGCCGCCCTGACCTGGCACGCTGGGCCACTGCAGAGATAACATGCTGACGGCCATGCGGCGCGCACTGACGCAGGGCCCGCGGCGAGGGGCCCCCGGAGCAGGCCAGACAGCTCCAGGCAGGCGACCTCAGAGGGAGCGCCCTGTCTTAACGCACATCTGGGGCAGAACAGCCTCCCAGGACACAAAAGGCCGCGAGTGTGAAGTCTGCAAAACAAAACAAACCCGGAACTCCCCGCTCTACCATTCACCAGAGGAGCGGAGGGAGATGAGAGGAGGGAGGCAAGATGCTGGCTAAACGTCTGGAGGTCAAGGATAGGAGAGAGCTGAGTGCCCAAGAAGTCGGAACGGCCAGCGCGGCAGGGACGAGGGACATTCAACCCGAGATCCCCAGTCATCCATGGTCACGGAGGCCTTGATGATCTTCCCCTTGTCTGGTGTGGTGCCCCTAATCCCGCGACTTCTCAGCGTGGCTGGGACCAGTCAAGGCTGGAATACTTCACTGATACGACCCTGCCCGCTTGTGAGTCCAGGATATGCGGCCCCTTGGTTCAGGAGAGCCCCCCGTGGCCAGGCCTGCAAGGCCACGGGACCCTGATAAATGGCTAAAGGAACACGTGGACGTAGGATCCCAAGTTGGGAGGCCCAGGGCTCTCATCCCCAGGCTCAGGGGACTGAGGCTCTAGCTCAGTTCAGAAATCCTCTTCCTCCGAGTCAGACGACAATGGCAACAGCTTGTGGGCACCAGAGAGAACGTTTACGGGGAGTGGGGAGAGGTCGTGGAGTCAGACACATCACACGACAAGGCCGGCGAGCGAACACAAGTGGCCGCACGCGGCTCCTCACTCTCTGGGCCGTCAGGCTGACTGCCGCGGAGCCAGGGTCACCGAGAACTTTCTCCCATCGGGTGTGCACAGCAGTCACCCGTGTGGCTCCCCACGTGACCGAGCCAGGAGGTACACAGGATTTCTTGGCCATCTACCTTGAGACTAGCTTTCTGTCCATCCGGAAAAAGCTGACCTTGACTGGTGGCTGTGTTTGAATAGGTTTTACTATTGCTTGGGTGTGGTGAGGCCACAGATGTAGAGATGAAGGGACACATTGTGCCTACAGGGTCACCCTGGGGCTGGTCAGGAGGCAGAGCGAGAGGGGAAACCGTGGGCAGGAGCCTCGACTGGTTTCTGGGAAGGGACGGGTGTGCAGGGTGAGCGGGCTCAGGGCCAGCGAGTGTGGATAACGTCAGCGGGTCTGGGGACAGAGGGGCTGCCCTGGCTGTTGGGCACCTGCCCTCAGGGCAGAAAGACCACGGCCCTGAGTGTGAGAGGACTGAATCCGCTCCAGCCAGGCCTCAAAGCTGGGTCAAGACAGCATTTAAAAAACTATGTACATGCTGAGGAATCAGAAGACCCGACAGGCTCATTCCTCAAGGAGAACATGTGTGTACGTTTACCTATGTGTAGAATACGCAGGATGCACACATCTCATGTTTTTTTGTGTGTATTTATTTGTGTACTTTTGTGTATTTTTTATGTGTATTTACACATTTCCCATCTCTGCATCATCACGCATAATATTTACATATATCGAGACTATTTCATATACAACATAAGGTACGGGAAATGTCTACAGCCCTTCCTATCTTGGCACGAGAAGGTAGGAGCGCTCGCTGCTCTGTAAATCCTCTTCCTGAGACGTTAGAAATGAGCTCCGTTAGCTCACAGATGAGCAGCGAGGCTCCGTCCTGGGCCACCTCTGATACCTGCCCGTGTTCCACAAGCGGGGGGGCCGGGTGCTGTGGGGTTTGTCCCCCGGCCCTGAGACAGGGTGGCAGGTCTTCACTCCTCAAAATCTCGAGATGGAAAGAAACCCTGCTAGCAGGAACTGAGAAGCACTGCGATAGTCGTTTACTAGTCCATTTCATCTGGGATGGAAGTAAAAGGGAAAGACAACTAAACTGATGCTTGGAGTTTAAATCTCCGCCCACCGCTGTCCGAAGCGATCCAGTCCCCCAGCATGCCGGTGCTGACAGGGAGGACGATCTCCTGTGACTCTTGGCTAGCTACCCTCCCCGACGCCGTGCCGTGAGGTGGGCACCATCTGTGATGGTGTCTTCACAAGAGTTCTCCAACCCGGTCATCAGTCTCAGCGTGAGGGGATGCGTTAGGGATGCGGCAGGCCCCTCAGCTGCTCGGGACAGGAGGTGACCATGGCCATGGCGGTTCCAGGCACAAAGGAGGGATGTCTGTGGGCTCATCGGCTCACAGCCTCGTGAAGGCAGCAGGGGCACCATCGCTGAAGGAGGGTGTCCCCTTGATGAGGCACGGCGGGGCCCCAGGACAAGCCTCTGTGCGGGGCAGGGCAGGGGGCTCCGGGGGCCCCAGGCACTTCTCTCCCCCAGGAGCTCCCTGGTCCCCAGCTCAAGCAAGGCTCAGCCCCCACCCTGACGTCCCCCCGAGGAGGGGCTGTGATGCTGACAGAGAGGCCACCGCAGGCTCAGGGGTGAGGGAACTGCCGTGGGCAGACGCCCAGCCCCGACGCCCCAGACGTGAAGCACGTTCCTGCAGGAGCTGGGAGCCAGCTTCCCTCCTCTGCGGGGTCCAGACTTCACGAGGAAGGGCCTGCTCCCTCTAGTTGAGACCCAGTCTGCCTGAACCTGCGCTCTCTGTCCCAGGAGACTCCCCGGGGGCTGACATTAGGAAAGTCTTCTCCCTTCAGGAGCCCTCTCTGACTACGGTCCCACAGCACGACAGGAGACACCCCGAATTTGAGGGGCTCTTTCCTTATAATCTCTAGTGGGAAATGGGGTCAAGAACCAAGTGTGTCTACCCAATGCCTTTGTGATAATTTCTCCTCAAAGCCACGCAGCAAGACGCCGTTTACCCCTCCAGCAGCATTCGTATGGGGCTGCATTTGAACTTGTAGATCTGATCAGCTTAAAGAGCATTTATTGGGCACCAACTGTGTGTGCTGGAACCTTCAAAATTTAAATCAGCGGTTCCCATCCCAAGTTGGAATGTGGACTCTGAAGCGTTTGCATTTCTTCATAAATCCCAGAAGAGCCAGACACGGGCCTGCTGCTCACCACACGCGCCCGTCTTCCGCCCGGGCCCCGATGGCCACGGAGCAGGAATCCTGCCTCCCCCCCAGGAAAGCGCACACACTGGACTGAGCCGCCGCGGTTGTTGGGACAGCTCCTAACCTACCACGACTTGTGCGCAGGAGAGAGACACAGGGCAGAGAGGTGGCAGGCCGTGGTGATGACCGCCTCTCTCCGGCTGGTCCACCGAGCCCGCAAGACTGCAGGGGGCCCGGGACAGGTGCTGAGGCACAGAACAAGGGCCGCCGGACCCACAGAGGTGGCTGCAGGGGCTCGCGGGCTTGCCACGCGGTGAGCGGCTGTTCTGGAAATCGGCCGTGAAGAGCAGGAAGCTTCCTGGAGAATTGCGCTACCACGCCTGGGTCAGGCTTCCAACAGCCACGGTGCCCACGAGGGAGTGGACACCTCCACCGTACCTGCAGCTGCAAGACTTGACCTGTGACCCCGTGGCCGCCAAGCGTTTCAGCATCCTCAACTCAAGCCTGCGCAAGGGCAGGACCTTCACCCCGCTCCTAACACAACAGCCATCCGCAGGTGCTTCCTGGGAGCCGCTGCCTTACTGGGCTTGTCCAGAGGGCAGCATCCCTGGAGTCCCTGCCATGCCTTCCATCCCGTTGCTTCACGTCGGCTGCTTTTTCTCCGACTTTCACGCAGGGACCGTGAAGAAAGATAGTGAAACCCCATCTGCCGCCCACAGGCCACATTCTCGCCCTGCTTTCTCTTTGCTCCTCGCAGACCGGGGTCTCCGCCCAGCTGGCCCTCCAGCTCTCCGCGCCTGGCGTCCCAGCGGGGGCCCCTCGACTGCTGTCCCTGCCCTGCCTTCCCCAGCAACACGCGGCACCCTCGGGATGGCACCTTGCACCCCCACGCCCCCACATTTCCACTGCACATTCAGCCAACCCGAGCTTCTGCTGTGCACGCACTGACAGAAAGCTACACGGCCTGCCCTGAACTCGGGATCCAGCACTCGGCCAGTGACGCGTGGGGCGTCCCACAGGGCACGCTAACGGGGCTGCAGAGGACGCGAGCTAAGAGAGACACTCAGGGAGACCGGTGTCAGACAGAAGCGCTGCCGACTGAAAAGCAGCCCAAATATGCCCAGATATGCCTGTATGTTTTCACCCTGTCCTTGCGAGCAGGGAAGTGTGGTTAGGAACGAGTGTGGGCAGTTCGCCTTCTGGGGGCAAGCGAGAGGCGGAGGGCTGAGGTGGATGCCCTGAGGTCATGGGCATCGGCTCGGGTGCTTTCTCCACCCCCCGGGACAGCCAGCTGTAAGACCCAGGTGCTGCCGACCAAAGCCTTCTATGTCCTTCTATATCCTCACTGCAAGTGAGGCATTTTACTGCTCTGGACCGCCTCGTTTGCGATCCTCACAGGAGGGCCTGGTAGCTGATACGTGCCCCTTACCTCACCTTGTCCTGTGGGTGCATAATGACGTGTCTGGCAGCTCTGGGAGACGGAGGGACCCTCCTGTCTCTTCTCTGCCCAGGGACTGCGCTTGACTCTCGGAACCCAAATACTGCAGCTCCTCTCACACGATTTCCTGTTGGTTCTCTAGAATGTTCCCTCCCTTACCAGGTTGATGATCTGATCTGAGCCTCATCAGAGTAATTACGTATACACTGTGGAGAGGGTTTAACTTCAGATCATTGCTGGGAGGATAGGATTACGTGAGTGTGGAAAAATCTGGCATTTATCGGTTTCCTTGTGGTTTCTAGAGCTAACTATTCAATTTCCCACAAAAAGCATCAGAATGTCACACAAAATGCAAAAGTGAGAGAGAGCATAAGTAAAATACAGTTTAAGATTCTGATAAATAAAGTTTCCTGAAAAACAGAAATCTGGGCTTTGACAAAGTCTGTTAGTACATGTGCTCACGCACGCGGAAAGGATGCGCGGGTCCCGGTACAGAGACCGGATCCGATGGGCCTGTTGAGAGAGGTTGCCGGCACCACCCGTAAAGGGACTGGAGGGCCTGGAGCGGCCCTGAGGGAGGGCTGACGTGACTGTCATGATGGTGGTGGCCACACCAGCTAACACAGACGCTTACAGGTAAACCCCGGATCGTGGACACTGCGATTTGTGCTTTATCTGCATTTTCTCATTCAGCTGCCACAACGCTCCCCACGGAGCTTTCCGTGATTATTGTAAAACAAGGAATGTGTCTGGTTCGTCCCATGTTCCCGGGAGGTAACTTCCCAGCCTCTGGAATTCCCAAGAGATCGGAGTGTCTGTCATTCGTGGGCCCCTAGAGAGTCCAGGCGACGGGGTGCCTCTGGATGGGAGTGGCCACAGCAGGGAGACCAACCACGGGCCACGGGATATCAGCCCGACCTCTGACCTCCAGGAGGGGACGGAGTTCAGTCATGAGCCAGTGGTGGCAAAGAGTCTGCCAATAAAGTCTCTGCTGGGAGGGCGATGCACCCTGGCTTCCCTGGCAGACCTCGCCAGGACGCCTCTTCCTTCTGCCGTTCCTGAGCCGTGTCCAGTACCCTCCAACTGTAACTGTAGGCATGGTGCTTTCCTGACTTAAGTGAGCCGCTTAAGCCGCAGTGACTTAGCCCGAAGAGGTCGCAGGAACCCGGGAGTCACGGCCCTCTGGTCAGAAGTGCAGGAGGCCTGAGCACCCCACTCTGCGGCTGGCATGTGCCTGGAGCTGCGTCTGGATGGTGGGTGGCAGGACGGTGTGGCAGGGTACCCAGTGGGTCCCTCACATCCATCAGAAAGCAGAGGCCAGGACCCAGACTAATAATATCGGGTTTGGGACCTGGCTGCAGGCCAAACCCCACCTGTGACCCCTGAGCCCACGTGTTCTGTGCAGACAGCATTTCCTCCAGGCCACACCCAGGGGCGAGCGTACCATGGACAAGCATGAGAAAGCGGGCTTTTCCCGTGAGGACACATCCCTGGAGAGGGGCGAAGACACACCCTGGCCTGATCAGGGTTTTTTGCACACAAGAAATGAGGCTTCCCACCTCACCCCCGGGGAGTGCACACAGAGCTCCAGGGAACGCAAGCCCATCATGAGCTAACACGGCACCCTTTCTACCGCACTGGAGCACCTCCCTGCAAAGCACACGTGCAGCTTTTAGTTATTTCCCCATGTGCTCCTGCCCCGAGTCTCCCTGAGTGGGTGGCAGCCGTGTGTGGGTGGCAGCCGTGTGTGGGTTTTCTTGCTCTGGGCTGCAGGTAAGACATTTATTATCTTATTCATTTTCTGTTGATACAGGCAGATGTGTAAGTTGAGATTTGCTTCAGGAAAGTGCCCATGGATGCAACTGATGCATTTTAACCCGCGGACTGCCGAGTCTGTGCTCCTCCCAGACTCACACGGAGCTGAGCAGGAAGGACATGGAGCCTCTGGAAGCGAGCCGAATCCTGCCGACTGCGAGGACGCGGCCCCTTGCTGAAAGGAAAGCGTCATGTTCAACAGCCGGTCTGCTCTACCCTGTTCCACGTGTCGCTGCTTGGGGCAGCTAAACATTTCTGAGCACCAGGCTGACACAGAGGTCAGAAAAGGTGTGTTTTTAAATAAAGCATCAGTGAGGGATGGATTTAAAAACCAAGCCCTAATGGCAATTCTGGATTTAACCAATTAAGAAAGAAAACCCTATAACAGTCATGGCCGACCACTTGGATAGATCAATCAACATGAGCAGAAGAGCCAGGGCGGCCGGCAGACCCTCACTGTGATTAGCACAGACAGGGAGGGCGACGGGGGAGGGCCCAGGTCACCAGGGTGGGGTGGGAATGGGCTTTATTATCCCTGAGGCATGTGTTCCCCCGGCAATCGTCCTCGACCCCAAACTTAATCTCACGTGTGTCATCTTTTATTCTGTCTTCCTATTTCCCTGTAGAATGAGGCACGAGCTTTTGAATGTTCCTGCCTACTTTCTGTCAAAGGACTTCCACGGAGATGTTTACGCCCAGATAGAAATCCAGCAAGGACGCCGTGGTGTTGGGATTGCAGGGTGACACCTATTGGCTGAGGTGGCTCAAGCCCGGGCCCCTGGATTCCCCCAGAGCTCTCAGAAATCAGCCGGCAGAATGGGATGAGGGCCCTGCCAGGCTCCAGAGCCTTCGGCAAGCCTACGTGAGCACCCTGTGACCAGGGTCAGCGGGGACTGCCCGCCCCACTGCCCCAGCGAGAGCCAGTCCTCCTGCCTGAAACTGCCCGGCTTCCATGTTCACGTCCAGCAACCGGATCTACAGAAATTACTTTTTTCCGTAGTAATGCCCATCTGGCTTTGGAGATGCATCTTTAATGTCACTTAAAAATCAGGCTTCAGGAAGATAAATCTCAGTATTTTTTTGTTTAGTTTTCCGACAAGAGCTGAAGCAAACACAGGGCTCCCGCCTCCCCCTCGGGCACTGCCGATGTCCCCCCGCACCCCCACATACTGGCCTTCCCACCGCCCGGAGGCTGGGATTCTGCAAAGTGGGGTGTGTGCTAGAGTCCCCGGGAAGGAGCTGTCCGGCCAGACATCTCTCTCTGCCAACATGTGCGGGGGGAGCTGCTGTGGGCCGTTTCTGCCAATGCGGGTCCAGGGGCACTTGCAGAGAAGGGGACTCCCCTTAGGGCACCTGCCAAGCCCCGTGCCGCCCTGACTTCTGTCTCTTCCAGCTCTGAGACCAGGCGCTTCATCCAGCTGCCACGTTCCCTCCCTTTGCTCAGTGTGTGCCCACCCCTCCAACCCCATACCCCTGGCTTCGTCCCGCCCCACTGCACTGCTGGCCTCACAGGGAGCCAGCAGGCGTGACTGGGTCCCTTGGCCGTGCCCACTGTGGACAGCTCCCTGTCCCCATGGCTTCGGGGGCTCTGGCCTCCCCGCTCCCCGGGGGCTCCGCAGCGCCCACTGTGGTCACTTTCCCTCCCTCCCGTCTATTACGCTGGGCGCTTCTTCCTCCACTGACCCCTGCGGATGCCCGTCCATGCTCACCGCACCAGTATGTGATCTGCAGGCTGCCTCCTCCCCAGTCTGCAGCCATGCTCGAGCGACTCGCTGTGCCCCAGCCTCACTGGGTACCCGTGTGCCCTGCGGACACCCCCTCGATGTCAGTGGACGACTGTGTCCCAGCCAGAGACCCCACAAGGCTTTCTCATCCCCCTTACTTCTCACCACCTGCTTCCAGTGATTTCCGTGTCATATTCACTTTATCTCCCAAATTGCTCTGGTAGGAGACTCATCTGCATCTCCTCCCTCAGCGGGAGATAGGGAATTGCTGTCTGACCCATGGGCCTCCAGCTGCCTGCCCGGGCCTCAACCCATCCCATTACCCATAGCCCTGGTTACAGGAATCACAGGACATCATCAATGCCAGCACCACAAGCCTGAACACAGTGCAGCCCAGAGAGTGGGCTGTTAAGTGAGTGGAAAGGCAATAGGTACATCAGTCCCGTGAGGTGAGGGGGGCACAGTTATCATCCCTGTTTTCCACTGGAGGAAACAGGTGAAGAGGCTAAGGAGTCTGCCTTGGGAGCTGGGAAGTGCCCTTTGTCCGCAGGGCACATGGGTACCCAGTGAGGCTGGGGCACAGCAAGTCGCTCGAGCATGGCTGCAGACTGGGGAGGAGGCAGCCTGCAGATCACATACTGGTGCTGGGCGACTGGGCTTCACCCCACTAGGTTGTGCCAGGACATCCAGTGTGTGGGGTGCACATACGGCCATGCACTGCGGTCACTGTCCCTGGGGACCTCGCCTGTGGCTGTGAGCTGCCTCGGGCGCCCTGGGTTCCGGCACCCGATGAGGGGCTCAGCTTCCCACCCACAGTGACTGTTCACTGATTATGTTACCCTCGGCCTCTTCCTGATTCCAAACGCTGAAAGGGGTGGATTTGCAGGAGAAACAGAGCTGCATGTTGAGAGAGTTTGCCTTCCACAAAAGGGACATCCTCTGGCTGTTTCGAGAGTCATGTGAAAACGAGTCCTTGCCCCAAGCAGCACACCCATGCAGGATTCTGATCCCCCGGCTGACGTGGCTAAAAATAATGAGCCTTGTTAGCACATTCAAAACAGTGGCACGGAATTACATAGGACGAGCTGAAGACCATGTTGGCGGCTCGGCATGGGGTCGCTTTCCTCCCATGCAACTCCGTGGGAATTCTTCAACACACTTTCTCCCAGAGGCACGGGGCTGGCCCCTGTGCAGTGAGCAACATGTTCTTACTCTAATTACACTGGTAATTAGAACTCGGCTCTTTGAACCTCACCAACCACGTTGCCCTCTCCAGGGAGTCACGTGGGATGAGGCTGCATCTGAAGCTTTCCTGCGGGCTTGCTGTGGGGAGGGTTCCTAAAGAACCAACCACCCTCTGACTTGTTTACTTGCTTATTGTGTCCCGCCTGGCCATAAACTGCTGGGGTCCAATCACTGACGTGTGCGCTGTGTATACTGAAGGGCGAGGAGCCTTCCCCTCTTTCTCAGTGATTTGAGTTTGTGGCACACAAGAGACACTTGTTTTCCCCACCAATGTTTGGGATCGGAGGAATGAATGATGCAAAGAAACTGAGCTCAGGGAATACATTGGTTGTGTCTGTGCTTCTGCATGTGCTTCTGCATGTGTATTGAGTAACAGTGTGTCTCAGGTTTGGCAGTAAATTCTTTCATATCAAAATTTTCAAAAATAAACTGAGCCAAATAATCAGGCTGATTTACAAAGTGATTTCTACAAAATGAACTGTAGCCTTAACTAAACACCAGAGTAAATCCTCTCAAACCTTGCATATGTGACAAGAACGAATTAGTCCATGTTGAGGACTGAATCCAAATGAATATTTCAGACTGTGAAAAAGTGGGGAGAGTCCTGGATGTAGAAATCCAGTCTCCTACCACCACTGTGGAAACATCCACTGAGAGCATCCTGGAAACACAAATGATGAAGGCATCCACCCTCTAGGGGCCACTACCCAGGGGCACAGACGTGTACATCTGTAACTTGAATACTGGAGCACCTGTCATAACCACTCCAACTAGTATATAACTTGAGCACAAGGAGTGACAAAGGAAGGGGTCTCTTTCAGATTCCAGAAGACCTCCAGTGGCTGCACGTCTATCTTGTCCCATCTGACTTCCTCCTTTGTTTTTAAAGAACTTATTCATTGAAAAAAATAATTCTTTTTTTTAAGATTTTATTTTCTTTATTTGACAGGGAGAGAGCACAAGCAGAGGGAGAGGGAGAAGCAGGCTCTCCGCTGAGCAGGGAGCCCAGTGTGGGACTCAATCCCAGGACCCTGGGATCACGACCTGAGCCGAAGACAGACGCTTAACTGACTGAGCCACCCAGGTGTCCTGAAAAAAAAATCCTTATTTAAGATTATGATATTATATCCATTTTCTGTTAGATCTATGCTATATAAAGTCCTCTGGCCAAATCTTTTAAAAGAAAAACTTCTAAAATGCTTCTTGATTGAAGGGGTGAAACTGTAGTTGGAAAAATTAACCCCCATATCAGAAATAGTTTAGAACCGCAACTAACCAAAACTAGGTTTGAAGCTGAGTCTCAATAAGAACAGTGAAGACTGGGCCCTCAGCAAAGACTAGGCGATGTATTGGTTCCAGGTGTTTAAGGAATTTTTTGTTCAATCATTAGCTGACCACCAGGCTAACTGAACACAGACTTCAGTGGCCACACATGACAAAAAACAGACTTTACAGAATTAGTTCAGGAAATTTACTAAACAAATAGCAACAACAAATGCCAAGGAGAGGAGAGAATCTGATTTCTGACGTTGACATGTTGTATTATATAAAACAACCAGTTTTCAACAAATAAATCACAAGACATGCAAAGAAACTAGAAAGTATAGAGAATACATGGGGGGGGGGCGTGGGATGGGAAGCAATCAATAGAACCTGCCCTGTAAAAAACCCAGACATAGGACTTTACAAAGTCCCTTGAGCAACTATTTAAAATGTGTTCAAAGAACTAATGGAAAGTATGAGAAAAATGTCTCACCATTTTCATGAGAAAATATCACAGAGGGAGAGAAATTATTTAAAAAAAGGACCCAAATAGAAATTCTGAAAAGTACAATAACTGAATTGGAAAGTCCATCACCAGGGCTCAGCAGTAGATTTGAGCCAAAGAGAGAAACAGTGAACTCAAAGATGTATCAATTGAGATTGTCCTTCTCAGAAACAGAAAGAAAAAAGAATGAAGGGGTGCCTGCATGGCTCAGATGGTTAAGCGTCTGCCTTCAGCTCAGGTCATGATCCCAGAGTCCTGGGATTGAGTCCCGCATCAGGCTCCCTGCTCAGCGGGGAGCCTGCTTCTCCCTCTGCCTCTCTCTCTGTCTCTTATGAATAAATAAATAAAATCTTTTTAAAAAAGACAAAAGAACGAAGGAAAACAAATAGAGCCTCAGAAACCTATGAGACACCATCAAGCACACTAACATATACATGATGGGAATCTCATGATGAGAGTGGTAAAAAGGGGCAGAAGGAATATTTGGACAAATAATGGCAGAAAACCTTCCCAAATGGGATGGAAAACATTATTCTGTATATCCAAGGAGCTCATCAAACTCCAAGTTAGATAAACTCAAAGAGATTTGCATCTAAATTATAAACTGTGGAAAGACAGACAAGGAGAGCATCTTAAAAGCAGGAAGAGAGAAGGGACCCATCACACATAAGGGATCCTTAGTAAAATTGACAGATGGCTTCTCAGAAACCATGAAGGCCAGAAGGCAGTGGAATGACATTTTCAAAATGCTGATAGGGAAGAAAAACCCCTGTCAACCAAGAATTCTATATCCAGCAAAACTATCCTTTAAGAGTGAAGGAAAGATTAAGATATTCCCAGATAAACAAAAACTGAGAGTTTGTCACTAGCAGACCTACAAGAAATACTAGAGACCTTCAGGCTAAAATGAAAGGATACTAGACAGTAACTCAACTCCTTACAAAGACATAAAAACACACCAGTAAAGGTAACTATATAGATAAATATAAAAGACTATAAAAGTATTTTTTGTTTGTAAGTCTTTTTTTTCTTTTTTAAAGATTTTATTTATTTATTTATTTGACAGAGAGAGAGACACAGTGAGAGAGGGAACACAAGCAGGAGGAGTAAGAGAGGGAGAAGCAGACTTCCCTCTGAGCAGAGAGCCCAATGCGGCTCGATCCCAGGGCCCTGGGATCATGACCTGAGCCAAAGGCAGATGTTTAACCAACTGAGCCACCCAGGCACCCCTGTAAGTCTTTTTTCTGATTTAAAAGAAAGTAGCATAACACAATCATTATAAATCTGTTGTGTTGGACATACAATTTGTAAGGAAGCAATCTGTAGGACACTGCACAAAGAGGGGAGGGAAGAAAGCAAGAAGCACACTGCAATTGTGTGCAACTGGAGTTAAGCTGGTATTAATCCAAACCAGATGGTTTTAGGATATTAATGGTAGTCCTTAGGACAGCTGCCAAGAAAATAAAAAATATAATAAAAGAAGCAAAGGTATTAAACTGAAAATATACATTTAACAAAGAAGAAAATGGTAAGGAAAGGATAGAGAAACAAAAAAGATGGTACCTAGAAAACAGTTAGCAAAAGGGCGGATGTAAATCCCACCTTATCAGTAATTACATAAAATATGAATGGGCTAACACTTTAGTCAAAGGGCAGAGATAGGCGGAATGGATAAAAATAAAATCATGTAATTAAATCTTGTCTGCCAGAGACACACTTTATATACAAAGACACAAATAAGTTGAAAGTAAAAGGATGGAAAAAGGTAGACCACGAAAACAGTAACCAAAACAAACAAACAAATAAACCCCCAAAACAAAAAACCAGCACTGGAACAGCTATACTAATATCAGACAGAATAGACTTTAAGATAAGAGGACTACTAGACACAAAATAGAGCATTTTGACACGTGTCAATCTATCATGAAAATAGAACAATTATAAATAATATACACCAAAAACCGCCTAAAATAAAGGAAGCAAGAACTGATAGAACTGAAGGGAGAAAAGTTAATTCATCAATAATAGTTGGAGATTTCAAATGCCCAACTCTCAATAACTAAAAGAACAACCAAACAGAAGATCAATAAAGAAATAAAAGACCTGAACGATACTGTAAACCACCTGGACTTAACCAGAATCTATAGAACATTTCATCCAACAAGAATAAACATTCTTCTCAAGTGAACATGGAGTATTCTCCAGTACATACAACATGTTAGATCATAAATTTTAATAAAATCTCAATAAATTTAAAAGGATTAAGATCCTAAAATGTTCTCTGATCACAATGGAATGAAATTAGAAATCAATAACAGAAGCAAATTTGGAGATTCACAAATATGTGGAAATTAATCTACACACTCCTCAACAGTCAGTCAAGGAAGAAATCACAAGGGAAATTAGGGAATACTTTGAGATGAATGGAAACAAAAATATGACATACCAAAATTTATGGGATGTTTTTGAGGAACTGCCAAACTGTTTTCCACAGTAGCTGCCATATTTTCCATTCCCACCAGCAAGGTATTGGGGTTCCAGTTGCTTCACATCCTCATCAACACTTGTTACTATCTGTCCTTTGAGGGTAGCCACCTTGCAGGTGTGAAATGGTACCTCACTGTGGATTCGATTTGCGTTTCTCTGATGACAAATGATGTTGAGCATGTCTCCATGTGCTTGTCGGTCATTCGTAAATCTTCTTTGGAGAAATTCTATTCAGATCCTTTGCTCATTCTTTAATTAGGTTATTTGTTTATTTGTTGTTGAGTTGGAAGAGTTCTTTACATATCTGGTCACTAGACCCTCGTCAGATAGATAACTTGAACATCTTTTCCTCTATTCTGTAGGTTCTCTTTTCATTTTCCTGGTGTTGTCCTCTGAAGCATGAAAGTTTGTCGGTTAGACATTGACAATATCAAGTGTTGATGGGGTGTGGAACACCTGGAATTTTCCTACGTTGCTGCTGGGAATGTGAGAGGCACAGCCCCACTGGAAAACGGTCTGACAATTTCAATGAAGTGAAACACTCATCAGGTGATCCAGCAAGCCCACTCCTGTGTCTTTATCCACGGGAAATGAAAATGTATGCCTCCATAAAGAATCACTACATCAAAAACTAATGATGTATTGTATGGTGACTAATGTACCATAATAAAATTAAATTAAAAAAAAAAAAGACCTATACACAAATGCTTACAGTCGCTCATAATCAGCAAAAAGAAACCACCCGAATGTTCTTTGGCTGGGAAGTGGGTAAGTAAACTGGGATTCTGCGGTACGAGGGGTTACTTAAGAGCACAAATACCTACAATTTGAAGTCCGTCGTGGCAGGACCAAGCAGGCAGTCTCAAAAGGTGACATGGTATTGTTGCGGCCGAGTGGCGTTCTGGACAAGGGACAACAATAGGGTGGGGCACAGATCAGGGATTGTCAGGAATGAAGGGTGGGGAGGTTTGACCTCAGAGTCAGAGCACAAGGCAATGCTGAGGGAGACGGAACTGTTCTCTCTCTTCATTGTGGTGGGTACGGGGCCTCTATACATGGGTCAAAACTCACACATGCCTGTGCCAAAAAAGTGTCTTAACATATGTAAATTTAAAATAAAATAAAAATGTAACAGCGATGCAACGGGACAGACGGCAGCTAAGGTTGTGTGGTGAACATAGTATGATGTATAGACTTGTCACATCACTATGTGGTACACCTGAACCAACGTAACATCATGAGCCAACTCCGCTCAAAAATAATAATACAAGAAATGAAGGAAGAGAAAGTATTCGGAGATGAACAGTGATTGATCAATTGGCAGATTGTTTCCACATTTCATTTTTTTCCTTAGGATATGCCACTCATTACGATGCTATCTCTTCAATGGCAGTAATCAGCTATTATTAATCTCCGTGGGCCTGAATCTCACGCAGTGGCCGACCCACAGCTCCCAAGTGTGTGGAATCGATCCTATGGCTCTTTATCCGTTTTGGCCCCCAACGCTCCTCGATGGCTACAGGAATTCCACTTGTTCTCACGATGAACCTATATATGCAAGAAAGTTTCCATGCATTTCAGACCAGAGATAAAAATGTCAGTGTGGTTTATATTCATTCTACTGTGTCATCAAACCTTCTTCCCAGTGACTCACGTTGTTACTACGTATCATATCATGAGGTTATTTTTGCAGATGTGATGCTATCTTTAGTGAACCTGCTCTGATTTCAACTGTCGTACTTTTCATCATTGTCTGAGCTATCAGGTGTCTGTGTGCTGTTGTTACTTCTGTTTTGCCAGCACTAATTACATACCGCACGGTAACAGGGTTCACGTCTCGGCTGAGCAATCTGCCACACTCCAGAAATGTGTGGACTGCTGGGCTCAGAGGTAGGTTTATCTATCAGCATGGACAGCAAAGCGTATCGTTTCTCACTGGCAGAAGCGGTTTATTCCATGATGACCTCCAACCTCTCCGGATAGAAGGTATCAGGTGACAAGAAGTCCTCACGCAACGGACACCTCTGAGCTCCTGGCGAGGGCAGGGCGTCAGTGAGAGCCCCACCATGCCGGCCTGTGTGCTTGGCCTGCCGGCGGTGGGACGGTGTTGACGGAACACGTCTGTCCCCCTAAAATCCTCTAACACTGTCCAGTGTGATGGGTTCTGGAGGTGGGCCCTCTGGGAGGTGATTCGGCCCCCACCCCCGCACAGGCAGAACCGGCCCAGACCAGGCACGAAGGGCAATGACCCAGGCCAAATCTTGAACCAGAGGAGTCTTGCTTGGCCTCTGCAATGTTAAAACGCACATTTTCCTGGGTGTGAATTCACATGAGCCTCAGCGCTGTCTGCTCCTTGCCTTGGGCCTCCTTCACACGTTGGCTGCCCTTCGGACACGCCTGGAGCGTGCAGACACAAAGATTTCACGTGCCCCTATGTGCCTGGCCAGACGACGGCGCACCATGGATCGCAGAGCGTATGCGGTTTCCACACGTACTCAGATACAGACGCGGTGTGCCTCTTAGAACAAATGAGCAGCAATCTGTTGTTGTCTGGGCCCTTGTCACCCTGTCAGCTCATGATCCAGCCTGAGGCCTGCAGATGCTCCGACCCAGGCCCCGGGCAAAGGCTGACCCGCACCGGCTGCACGGTGGGAATGGATGAACACCGTTTAGGGAGTGGAATCCTCTCTGCTCTCATAAATTTCAAGGGGAGAATAGTTGATGGAACTGTTGGTGTGCCCAGAATTCTAAGTTGTGGGAACGTCACCATCCACAAGACCAGGGGTCCTCAAGGGGCAGGTGCGTGTGGGAGGGTACATATCAGAGGGCTTGTCACGGGCTTCTGCGGCTGGACCCGCTGCAGAAGAAGCTGCTGCCCGTCCGTGAGGGGCTGACACCTCCGAAGAGACAGATGTGGCAGGCAAGAGGACTGAGCATCCCAAAAGGAGTTTAGTCCAATTTTTAAATAATGATCTTACTGCTAAACCCATGGCCTTTCTCCAGTGATCTCACCTGGCTGGCATGTGGCCCTCTGCCCTTCTCCCCCTGGAGCCGGCTCTTCCTTTAGGTTTGGAGACTCCACTCTTTGCTGGTTCTTCTACTTCTTTGCGTTGCCTCCCACTACCTGTCAATGTTCCACCCACCGCCCCCCCTCCCTGCCCTGTTCCCAGGGGTGTGGAGGGCCCCAGGGATCTGGCTATGTTGGCGATTCCTACTCCCTGTTTTCAAATCCCGTGCCTCTTGTGTGCTTCAGACCTGGGTGGGCAGTTGCCCCCGGGACACAAATAGACTCTGCATGTGCAAACTGCAGCCCTCACCTCCCCCCAGACACCGCTCTTCTGTTCCGAGTCCTCTACCCAAGCAACCAAATTAGAGCACTAAGCCATCCTTGATTTTTCCTCTCCTTAATCTCACACGTTCAACTGATCAACTATCCTATAAATCTGAACCCATAAACACCTTTCCAGTCCAGAGACGGACCCACAAACTCCTGGAAACTGTAGGTCCTCTAACTGTAAGCCATGATGTGGAACGCTCGGAAGTGTGTATTGTGTGTGTGCACGAGCACATGCACATGTGTGTGTACGCACATCTTTTTCTGGAGAGAGGAGTCACAGTAGGAGGGAGGAAGCCATGTTAGGGTGGATTTTTTGTGGATTAGACAGATAACCAAGGCCATGCTTCAGCATTTGGACCCCATGTAACCGTTGAGTTAGGCTTAGTTATCCGGAAGTAACTGTCACTCATCACCAATTACCATTTCTCTGATTTTGCAGGCACATTTCCCTTGGCCTGGAAATCTTTTACAGTGCTCATCCATCTTTGCTGGAGAGTCGAGCTCTTCTCTCCAGGGCATCTTGTCTTGTCTTCTCTGCACCCTTCCCCCATGTCCCTTTGCAGACGTAACTGTCACCTCCTCAGGGCAGGAGCATCGGACACTGTCTGGACAGGTCATCAATGAAGAAAGGAGGGAGGCTGTAGCTTGTGTTAGCTAGCTGTAGCATTTTTTCTAGTTGTAGCTACAAAAAAGGCAAAAGTAAACCCACTGATTAGGCTGGAAAATGAATGCCTAACCCATGTAAAGTTGCCTAAAAAGAAAAAAGCAAATTGAAAGAAAGCAGGCGCTGAGCACAACAAATATTGAGGATTTCAAATGATATTTCTGTGCTCCTTCCCAGTGGGGCCTTGCTGAGGTTCCTGGGGAAGACAGCCTTCAAGGGAGCTTCCAGCCTGTCTTTGACCTGCCAGGTCCTGGTACCATCTGGCCCCAAGTGAGGGAGAGGGTGCAAATGCTGGAAGCAGGTGGAGGATGTGTCTCTTATGGGAGCCCTGGATCTCCAGCCTTATTTGTCTTAGAAGAAGGGCTGAATGAATTACTGCTAAAAATTCTTTACCGTCTCCTTTATCCTCACCCTCTGAACATGACTTTGTGGTTCTTCCTACTAAAAGAGACACGACTTCCCTGCCCCACACCGTGGGCTCCATCATCCTCCAAGGGATGTTAGCAGACCTGAGTTAAGCACGACTTGAAATGTGCTTGAGTGACGAGCTAGCCCTCTTGCTTCTCCACCACTGCTCAAGAGGAGCATGCCCAGGCTAGCTCGAAGGACATGAGGACAAATACCCTAGCCCACGGCAGTAAGCCCTGCCCCACTGCACCCACACGAGATCAGCTGGTCCCCACCCAGCCTGCAGACCCATATGGTGGGGCTGGAGAGTCTAGAATCGAAGGGCAGACAGCAGGCTGGATACTTGGGCAGGATTTCTACATCACAGTCTGGAGACAGAATTCCTTCTTCTGTGGGAAACCTCAGTCTTTGGTATTTCGGCATCAGCTGATCAGAAGAGGCCCCCCAATATTATTGAAGGTACTCTCCTTTATATGAAGTCAACTGTGGATTGTGGATGTTAACTGTATCTACAAAATGCCTTCACAGCAGCACCTAGATTCGTGTTTGATTGACTCTCTGGGTACAGAGCCTAGCCATGGTGACACATAAAACGTCACAGTTAGTGTCAATGGTTGATGTTTGAAGTCGCTGAAGTCGGGAGTGGTTTGTTACTCAGTATTATAGGGCCGGTGGCTGACTGACACAGAAGATAAAAACAAGGAACTGCAGGCTGTAGAATTTTGTCCCTGCCCCATGATGCACTGAAGTGTTGGAATTTGATATTTGATCTGCGCACTTCGTGTACATGACCTGCTCTCAGCACACAAAGCCAGATGAAATAAGCACCACACTATGAAGCAGAACAGATAGCTCAGATCAGTCATTCACCCACGCGGATGATAAACAGCCCTTCGTAACAATTATCTAGTTAAAACACCATTAACAATTAATGACATACATCACAGAACTTATTGAACCCATTAAAGACTAATTTACTGGCTATAAAAATATGGCATTAAGAATTTATGGATCATTACCTTTTATTCTGGAATGAAATATTGCTGATGGAAACTCTTAGAAGCCGTTGAAAACAATTACTCATTAAAGCCACATGAAATTAAATGATACGGCTTAGCAAAAGAAAAAAGAGAGAGAGGGAAAGAAAGAAAGAAAAAGAAAAAAAAAAAGAATCCAAGCAAAAGCAAAGTTTGAAAATGTGTTTTTGAGTAGAAGCACTAACTTTGCATGACACTGAATGGATAAAGATTGTATTTTCAAACAAGATTAAGATCTACAATTAAAGAATTCAAACGAAGTAATTTTAAGGTGCAATAAAATCTTCTTTTTGGAAAAATATATTAGATCATGACTGATAAAAATTCTGATCATGATTAATCACTGCTAGGTATTTTGGAACACTATTATGGAGAGTATAACAATGTTAAAATTAATTAATTCCTTTAAAGGGTTTTAAAATATAATACGATATAACAGCTGTTGTAGCTTTAAATATGATTATTTCTTTCCACCCTGCAACCAAAATTTTTCAGTCAGAAATCAACCTAATTTCATTGCAATTTCTAATTTATTACTCTGTCATGAGATCAACTAAACAGTGATGAGCCCCTTGTTTTCTAAGAGACCATATGCACATTTGCAAATCCTAAAGTCTGTGACATATGGAATGTGTACATGGAAATAGTTCTGGTTAATGCTCACATGCAGCTCCCAGGGCTCCTGGTCAGATGGGCACATGAACACCACATCGTGTCCTCTCTCATTTTTGGATTCTGGTTCTACAAAGTGGCTGGGCAAAATAGCCCAAACCCTTGTCAGAGAAGTATTGAGCCTAGAATAAAAAAAAAAATTTTTTTAAGATTTACTTATTTGAAAGAGAGAGAGAGTGAGCGCCAGAGTGCAACAGGTGGAGGGGAAGAGGGAGAGGGAGAATCCTCGAGCAGATTCCCTGCTGAGCACGGAGCCCGAGGACACGGGCTCGATCCCAGGACACTGAAATCATGAGCTGAGTCGAAATCAGGAGTCAGCCACTTAACCCACTGAGCCACCCAGGCGCCCCTAGAATAAATTTTTATATAAATGAAATAGAACTGTAAAACTTAAGAGCTAGAAAAGATCAAGCCCGAAACCACCGATTCATAAAGAAATGGAGGCCCAGAGGACGGAGGCAGCCCCCCACAGCTGTGCGGCCAATAATGGCAGAAGCGAATGCAAACCCGCGTGAGTCCCCGTCCGGGGTTCCTGCTGAAGCACTGTTTGCGGGTGAATCTGGAAATCAACAGGAGCTGTCCCTTCTGCTCATGCAGAGCAGTCTGCATGACCTTGCGATGGTGGCCACACCCCGGGGCTTCTACAGATATGCACGAAGATACCTTTCACGTACTCCCCGAAGAGAAAACCCTGGCAAAGCAAAGCATCTCCTGAGGGCCTTCAGATACCATGTACTGACTGCGCTGGGCATGTCTCATCCCACTACTTAGAAGAGTCTTCTGACTGGCAAGTGACTGAAATGGTTTACTGGGCACAGAAGTGTCAAAAAGGCTCGCGCACCATGCAAACATGATTATCAGCTGCACGCAGCCTCCTGGGAGAGCCCGCAGAGACTCGAGGAGCCACCTCCAGGCTGGCTTTCATCCTGTCCAGGAGGCAAGAGACTGCCAGCGTTTCAGAGGAGTCTTCTTCTGGGCTTCCGACAAGTCGGTCCAGACCATCTCATGATGTATAAAACTGCCATCTGTCTGCTCCCGATGGCATCCAAGGAAATCTGCCAGACGAGCATCGTTAGCACGATACCGAAAGTCATACAATGACAACACACCAACTTTGGTTCCTTACAAATTGGCTCTAAAATATCACTTCCTAATATTTTCAGACGCTAGGCACTAAATAAAAACAAATGTTCACATCCCCTTCTAGACCGTGCAGGGGGCTGCCTCTCATTCTTTTCCTCGTGTATTTTCTCCCACACAAATAGAGTGTGCAGAGGGTTGCAAACAATCTGTAATCCTTAATGACTTATGCTAACCAGACAACAAAGAAGTAAATTTTCTTGTAAAGATGTAGCCATTTGTTTTCACTTGGCTTTAATTTTCCCTAAACCTAATTATAATTATTAATATATATCCTTGCCTATTCTAATTGCCGAACTAAAATAGGTGCCAAATAATAAGAACAACCCAGTAAATAAAAGACGGATAAATAATAGCTGTTCTGAGCAGAATTATTGGTGCACGCATATATGTTACAATACGCTCACAAAGTAACTTACACCCAGAGGATCATTAACTGTATTTTCTATGAAACAGAGATCCTGATTCTGTATCTAAAACCGTCATCCAGTAACACCTGCTGTGACACACCCCTGGGGCACCTGTCAGCAGGTTCCTCTTTGGGAGCTGGGGGACCTGGGGACCTAGGTGTCAGCACGGGGAAGCGAGTATCAGAAGTTCCTCTCTGGGGCTGGAGGACACTCAGTGGGTGGGGTGGAGTTAGGGGATATGATGCAATCTTTCATCCTCGGACTCACAGGCCGGCAGAGAGTTACACGAGCTTGGCCACAGACTACGGTAAATCCACCGGCTAGTATGTTACAACAACGCACGTGGTGGGACTCTTCATCTTTCTGACTTTCTTTCCTTTAGGAAGAGCACAGCGGTAGATGGGACGCTTGCAAGACACACGTCCCCAGATTCTCACGCACCCCTGTGATCCCAGCGGCACACAGAAGAGCACACACTCCAAACACTGAGAGCCCGTCCAAAGTTTAAATGTATGAGCCTGGGACCAAAGTCATTCATGAGACCGTCCTCTGGCCAAGAGCCCTCCCCTCCCTCCACCTCTCGGCCTTCACCAGGACGAGCCGGTGACATTCTCCGCAGGACCATTTTCCTGAGGCAGCAGTGTGAAGGGTTCCACATGCTGGCTGCCCGAGCAACACTGCTCAGCGGAGCTGCTGGAGACGGGGTGTGGGCAGCGGTGGGGGCCACCGACCGGGGGCCACGCCCCCACTTTCCCTCTAGCCTCGAGGTGCCCGAGAGTCAAACTCATGCTGGAATAAAATGCAAACGTGGCTCTTCATGGACACTCTTCATCATTCAGAACCCTTCTGCTTGTCTCCAAGGACCTTCAAAATACAAACTTGCCTACGTTAAGTTTGTTTGTGGCTCATCCCTGGAGTCCCCAGAATTAAGTGAGCTCTGGAGGCTTGCATCCATGTGCAAATCGTAATGATGGGGGGCTTTTTAGCCCACCTGCCCCTCCTCTGGCCGGTGTGTTCACCCTCCCCTCATATTTCTATACACCGCCCAGCACACCAAGTTACCTAGAGTCTCAGAAACAGAAACATCCCTGGAGCCCCTTTCCTCCACCAGCTCCCTGTCCGTGGTGACTACCAAGGAACTGGGACACACCTTTTCACAAATTTAGATACCATCAAAAGAGTATAAGCAGGCAAAATGGCAAAGAGATCCATGTAAAGTGCAGGATGTATTGTGGACAGGAACGTGGTGTTTTTAGAGAAAACTCTTTATCGTCGGGACTTTTTCTTCTTTTCTAACCCTGTGCCATTGTCCCAAATTCCAGCAGAGTTTAATCACCGTTGATGCGTTTGCCCAGAAAGGTGTTTACGGGCATCCATCTCTGTCGCCAGGGTTTGAACCGTTACTCATTGTGCGGTTATGGGAAACCTATACAGCCCTTTAATCTCTGCTCAAAAACCATCAATCAGGCAGTTCACCACCCCGATCATTAATCTCGCTCTTCTTACAGCCAGTCCCTCCAGCTCCCCTGCATCTTTCTGACTCTGAGGCTCTCTTAGGAATCTACAAAGGCCCAGAGCCAGAGCCAGGAATCCAGGCTTCCTGGTGGAGCTGACGGGAAGGCAGGGGTTACTCACCAAGCCGCTCCCACTTGGGTTCTCAACGCCCTAGCAGCCTCTTACTGTCATTCGTGATCCCGCCTGCATTCTTCAACTTTCAGACCCTTCACAGGTAAGGTTGTCCGAGGGAGCAAATAAAAACACAGGGCACCCAAGCACTCTTCGGGATATACTTATACTAAACATGTATCAGAAATTCAAACTTAACTGGCAGCCCTCCGGACCTCACATTCTGCTGCACTTTCCATGCACCTGGGGTGTTCTGTTGGGGAAGCCAGAGGAAGCCTTCCTCACCCCAGCCCCACCAACATCCTCCACGTGTTGTGCGACCCACGGAAACAGCCTCTACGCGATTAGTGCTGCTCATCCAAGAGGTAGATGCCATTCACGGGCAAGTAGCCACTGTGGAGCCCCTTTTTAGAGTTTTCTCATCTCCAAGGATGTTAACTATCATGCTCACCATCATCAATATCATCAATCTTTCACGTTGCTCCCTGCATCCAAGATGCCCATGCTGATGATGTTACCGTGCATGTGGGAAAGACAGATGGACAATTCAAGCTGGTGACCAGCTTCCGGATGAAGCACTGAGGTTGCCCCGTGGATACAACAGGCCGTCCACGTGCTCCTGGACTTGACCTCCTAGTGCACATGGCCAGCAGCCCTCCTCCCACGGTGCCTGGTCTTGTTGGCGAGCAGGGGCTGTTGTGTCTGGAGCCCTGCTCTGTAGCCTCGTGGGTTGCCCACCCTTAAAAACAGGCCTAGTGAAGCCCAGTGCCATTTCAGTCATTTGTCGTGAGTGCGGCATTCATGTTCAGTAATTCAAATATCCCCATCCACTCTTCCCAGTGCACCTCCTATCCAAAATCAAGTTACATTTAAAAATCACATCATTAGTCAAAATGTGCTTGGAAATTATGGGATCCACCTAATGGAAGCTGAATGGCCTTGAGCGCTCCTTCCTCCCTGCTAGCCTCCCAGCTCTTGGCCTTCTTGGGCTCAGTTACCTTGGGTCCCTTTTGAGCCACCACACACAGTCTTGCTCTCAGGTCCGGATCCTCTGCGGACCAGGCTCCCTCCTCCACCATGAGCTGTTCCCCTGCTCTGCCTGCCAGGAGTTTCTGCCCAACATGACTGATGGTAGTCGATCCCTGCTTCAGCAATCTCTGAATAGACTTTGCTTGCTTTCGTGGGATGGTCTTCGTTCACTTCCGCAAAACCATGGGCTGGCGTGGATTCCTTCCGTACTCTGCTGCTGGGGCAGGCTGTGGGAGGCACTGGACCTGGCGTCCGCGATCAGCATTTCTTGCACTCCGTGGACTCTAGGTAAGCGCCTCCAGAGAGAACCAGTTGTAAGGCTCACATCTGCCCCATCTCAATCACATGCCTGGACAGAACTGGATTTATTCACCACTCACAGCGTACAGAAGAGAAACCCCCCAGGGCCCAGGCTATATTCATTCCACATTTTAAATTAGCATAACTTCACCAAATATATAGGCCTGTCCCCAACCTCCTTCCGGCTGATGAAACTTATTGGGGAATTGGAGGGTCAAGGAAACAACAACCGCAGCCCCATGATTTTGACCAACATGACTCCTCAGTCTGCGTGACAAGCGGACTCTGGACCCTGCAGGCTCGCAACTGGCATGAACGCGATTTTGACGTTTCTCAGATCCCCTGGGAAAACAGCAGCTAAACATGCAAATTCAAATCTGCAACATCTGGATGTCTTTTATACTCGCAGGACTCCTTCGCGCTCAGCCCCTGTGTCAGCTTTAATGGCCGTGTTACTCCAAGTGCATAGTAATGAACCTCAATGGTGTAGTCATTCTGCTCCAGGCCCACGACTCTCAGTTTCAGAGCCGACCGGAACTCCAGAGATCATCTAATCGAACCCACTCGCTGGAGACAAGAAAGCAGGGCCCTGAGGAAACGGCTCCCCCATGGCAGAAGGGTGGTCAGAGCCCTGCCACGGCCCTCCTGGGCCGCCCCGGCTGCCCCCGGTTCACTCCCAGCGCTGACCGGACAGTCCCGCCATGTGTGCCGTCCTCTCATTCTCATCGCAAGACTACTGGCCACCAAGAACCATTAGCCCCTGGAGGAATCCTCTGCTGCTGTCACCCTCCCGGCCCCAGACCGCGCATGGGTGTTCTCCCCAGGCCCTGACACTCTCAGTGAGGCCTGGGAACCAGCAGCAGCTCCTGGAAGCTTGTGAAAAAGGCAGACTCTTGGGGGGCGCCTGGGGGTGCAGTAGGTTCAGCGTCTGACTCTTGGCTTCAGCTTAGGTCATGATCTCGGGGTCATGGGATCCAGCCCCACGTCAGGCTCTGCGCTCAGTGTGGAGTCTGCCTGAGATTCTCTCTCTCCTTCTGCCCCACCGCCCCCTCAAATAAATAAATTTTTTTCAAAAAAGAGAGAGAGTTGGTGCGGTATGTAGGGGATCCAACATGGCAGCAGCGCTGGTCTATAGAGGGAAAAAGGCGGTGAGACTGCTTAAGACTCTCTCTTCCTTTGCCCCTTCCTCCCTTCTCTCTTGCTCTCTCTCTAAAATAAATACATTTTTTTTTTAAAAAGGCAGAATCTTGGGCATTATCCCAGATCCACTAACCCAGAATCTACATATCAACAAGATGCCCAGGAATTCCATGCATGTATTAAAGCTGGGAAAGTGCTGATCTATCTGGACAGTGATTTTCTTCTCTTTCATCAGATTGTCACAACTTTACCTGGTCTTCCAAACATCTTACTCTCCAGACAGTCAGCCGTGTCTTTGCAGTGGGTAAAGACTGAGAGGTAAGGATGCAGTTGTTATCTCCCCTGAAGAACAGACTCGGTCGATCACAAGCCACACCGTGGGGGGATGCGTCTCGCTGGGCCAGTTGTGTCAGAACAGAACACCTGCTCTCCCCTTGTAAGGCCCAGAGACATCACCGCACCGGACTACAGAAACCCGGAAACACACGGAGCAAGACTGGAAGCCCCTCAATCCTCGCCTGTTTCAAGCACCTTCCTGTCTGCAGATACAACAATGATTAATCATGTGGTGTTTAAGGAACAATCTCCAGACGCACCGTCTTGCTAGAAGCATGGAGCAACAAGCTGGTGCCGATTCTGTAGGCAGTTACGGAGTGAGAGTCTGCGGCCAGGGCCTCAACCCCAGAGCAGCCCTAGTGCAGAAATCCCACTATGATAGCTGACTGTGCGCGTCAACTTGACCAAGCATGGGGTGCTCAGATGAAATGTTCTTTCTGAGCATGTCTGGAAGTGTGTTTCTAGATGAGGCCGGCATTAGACTCCAGACTCAGTAGGGCACGTCGCCCTTCCCGATGTGGGTGGGCATCACCCAATCCGTGCAGGGCTGGGATAGAGCAAAGGCTGAAGGAAGGGAGACCCCAGCCCCTTCCTGTCCACCTCCCTGGGCTGAGACATGGGTCTTCTCCCACCCTTGGACAGGGTATGACGTCCTCAGGTCTCCTGGTTCTCAGGCCTTTGGATTTTGACTGAACTACACCACCAGCTTTCTGGGTCCCCAGCTTGCAGATCATGTCTGTCTGTCTGTCTATCTATCTATCTATCCATCCATCCTCTCTCTCTATCATCTATCTCTGTCACCTACCATTTTTCTAGCTAGCTACCTTTCCACCTATTTATCTATGATCTATCAATTATCTATCCACCTTCTATCTATATATCAATCAAGATCTTTACATCTGTTGCTCTGGGCACACATCTGGCTACAGAAAATCGTACAATTTACCTATATTAGATGAACTTCTTTTTTTTTTAGATGTATTTTAGAGAGAGAGAGACTGGCGGGGGGAGTTGCAGAGGGAGAGAGAAACCCAAGCAGACTCCATGCTGAGCTCAGAGCCCAACACGAGGCTCCATTCCACGACCCTGAGATCACGACCTGAGCTGAAACCAAGAGTCAGACCCCTAACCGACTGAGCCACCCGGGCGCCCCCACTGGACGAACATCTATTCTTCATCAAGCTCTGCTGGCATTTCCTAGTGCCTCACTTTCCACCTTGTGGGAAATGAGCAGCTGTAGATCTCTCCAGTCTTAGACATCCCCAGCATATATATGTACATAAATAGTTGGGTATTTTATATAAGTTGTATTACAGCATGCCTACTTTCTTGAAGGTTTCCTTTTTAACTTAAAAATATATCTAAGCGTGTGAACCTTCACCACACTTTTCAGTTGAGTTCATCCAAATTCAAGTATGTGTCTATGATACCCGAACAGCATTCTTTCAATGCAGGACCTATAACAATCAACGAAACAATGAAGGGAAAACCAGCGGTCTCCCCACTGCTATGACAGAGTGCGGCTTCCTCTGCTGATGCACACACCAACAAATCGCTTGTGGGCTTGCTAACGCCCCCCCCGCCCCCGGAGTGATGGAGTGGGCCATACGGCTCAGTAACGCAGGAATGGGCGCTCGCGTCGGATGGAGCTGACTTTCGGTCCCTCCTCGGCTCCTTCTCAGCTTTGTGGCTTTAGGCAACTATCTGAGTCTCGATAAGCTTCCTTCCCAGCACTAGTCCCATGTGGGGAACCATAGGAATTACAAGAGGTAATGCAGATCGAGGATTTAGTCCCCTGGTAGGAGCCAGTTTATGTGCTCGTAAACTTTACTCCTTGTTAGTATTGGGAAACCGACAAAACTCACCCAAGTGACTCATCTGTTTGAGTCCCGCCTGGGACCGTGTTGCCCCTCCCTTCTCCAGCCCCCACTTCTCTGCATGCAGGCCCTCTGTCCTAGAAAGGGCAGTGAGGTGTCATATCACATGGCTTTCAAATCACTGCCAGGAATTCTCAGTCCCTTTGTGGAAAACTCCTCCAAATTTGCACTGTCTTTCTAGAGCTTGAGGTCAACTAGCCGGTGATCAGAAGGACCTCATAAAGGCTCGCTTTCAGCAACATTGCGGCAGCTGCCGGCCTCATGCTTATTCTAAGTGAGCTTCACACTGATGACCCTAGGATGCTTTTAGGAAAATCTAATTATTCTGGAAACTATGCTGAACCATCAGGAAGCTACATCTATAATGGCAACAGCAAAGCCCTAAAGTGAGGCAACTTCCGTGGGGTCCCAGGAGCTCAGGTGGCAGCTGAGAAAGTGACCAGGCCGCGCCAGTGGTCGGGGGGGGGGGCCTGGGGGGTAGGACCACCTTCTCACCTGCCCAGACAGCTCCTCAGGTTTATCCTTCAGTCCCATCTACCTTGGGGTCCCCATGCACATGGGGATCCCATGCAGGAAGCTGACCTGCGTAATCAGTAGTGTGTACCCCGAACTCCAGCATGTCACCCCAACACTGAGACCATCCGCCTTCAGAAGCTTCTGTCAGTGCAGATGCCCGACCCCTTGCCTTTCCCGGCTCAGGTTCAGCAAAGGTGCCGACATGAAGAGCAGCCCACACGTCTACCTCTTCTTCCTCTGGACTCTGGCTCCTCCAGCCACAACCACCCTTGGAATCCCAAACTCCAGCGTCAGGGGCTGATCCTATGGAAGCCCAGGAGCTCTCCCTAGCTCCGCAGCCTCCCAGCCGCTGGTATCTGCTGAGACTTTCCATTTCTTGGCGCATGGTGCTTATAAACCAGGGAGAGCCTTGCAGCTACGGGAGTGCAGAGCGTGGGGCTCAGCCGTCTCCCGGGGTCTCGGCCCCTCACCTGTAGGCGCCCTGGGGGCTCTCTGATTCCTTCAAGCATGTTGTAAAGCAACTTCATTATGTTTTTCTAGATGATCTGGGTAAACAGGTCGGTCTGCTACACCGTAACGTGTCATAGGAAGCAAGAGTCCGGAAAACCTTTCACTAGTGACAGTGCAGTTGGTGCTTGATTAAACAATCTTAATTTTCTTAAGAAAAGAGAAATTCAAGATCATGGAATGGGAGTGGAACAGTGTGAGCTAAATGACACTAGTCTCATAGTTTGAGGGACAGGTCCTGACCTCCCTCTTGCAACTGTTCTCTGCCACAAACCCGCAGGGTCTGAGCTACCTCAGGCAGAAGGCCGGCAGCAAGCGCGGCCCCATCAGACAGGAGGTGATGGTGCTGGGCCTGTGCTCTTTCTCCCCTCGCCAACACACGGGATCTTCCCGGAAAACACAGCGATCCCACCAGACACAAGTGCCGGGAGCGCTGGTCGTGACCGTGGACTTGGCCGCCTTCTGACGACCACAAGACTGTGCTCAGAAAGAGAGGCCACCGGCACACGGCTCCACGCCCCCAGCAGCCCCCTCTGCCACAGCCGGTAGGTTACTGGACAGACAACAGAGCTTTTATCAGTTTAGCAGCTTGCGAGCAGAGGACAGGCTTTATGAGCACGCAGGGGGCAGCAGAGGCTCTGAGGATGACTCGGGGTAGACCCCAGCGGGCAAAGCCTCTCTGATGCAAACACGAGTCTACACAGGACAAAGCACAACAAAAGCTTCCTGGGACATCTACGGAAACAGTTTTCTGTACTAAAGGGAGAAGCCCAATGTGTGAGGGAGAAGACTAGCACAGTTCCGAACAAGATCAAGTGCAGGAAAGGGGGGAAATTTTGTCCCCCCACTTTGCACTCTCCGTGTAACATGCACCCCGCGTGGGTGCACGAGTTGGAGCTCCAGCTGGCTGACCCTGTGGCTGGACGTATGTGGAAAGGATACCAGAGCCGAGCGAGCGTCATGGCAAATCTTCAAGCCGCGTCGGAGCAGAAAGAGCAGAGATGCAGTTGTAGAAAGCGGGATCGGTGGTGTGGAGGGCGGAGGCAGAGAAGACGGGAAAAGAAGGGGGACTGTGGGAAGGTGTTGGGCTCAGGGCACACGCAACACAGCTGAAAAGTGCAAATAACCGGCATTTCTGAGGAAGAGCACAGAAAAAGGGAAGGAGATGCAAGAGTAAGGACACATCGCTGAGCAAAGACCTGAAGCCACAGTTTTGAGGGAAATAGCTCACTTACAAGGAAAACCAGCAAGGGAAGACTCACCACTGACACATCCCGGTAAAACGTCAGATTTCCAAGCACAAACATCTCTACATGCAGTTGTATAGAGGCTCATAAGATACTGAAAGGGAGGAGCCTCAGGCTGGTTTCACCACAGGGCGCCCAGACACTGCAGGGCTCTGATGCTGGGTGCTGGGAACGCAGACCTGGTGGTCCAGCATGCCGCTGCTTCTTGGGGTGGGGCCAGGAGGAAGCAGGCCACCACAGATTACTCTTAAGAAGCACTCAGGCACCAGTTAGCTGGAAGAGGGGTCTAAAACATGACTCAAGAATGGGACTGTCCGAGAGTGCGCGGAACAGTGACAAACATGGAACGCGCTTACACGTGGGGTTCAACACCAGCCACCCATGTAACTAGAGTCCTCCTGAGGGTCGTGAGCTCAACGCAATACTAATCTTAACTTCAGAGGCACTTTTTTTGAGGAAAAGTGATTCTTGATTAAAACATGTTTTTAGGACATTAGAACAGAAAAGATTCCTTCTAATAAAGACTGACCACATCAAACCAATAGCCAAGTGTGCAGTTAATGGTGAGAAGAGGAAAGCGCTCCTGGTAACATCAAGGGGGGATGAGAATGCCTACTCCCTCCAGTATGACTGGAGTACGGTGTTGTCTTTATTTGCAGAGAATGTGATTATCTACTTAGAAACCTAGGAAAATCAACTGAAACACATTAGGCAAACACATTGGTTATAAAGTGGGTAAAAAGATGAATATTTCATTCATAGAAAAGAATGCAAATAGCTTTTCTATTGTGGAAAAAATATAGAACATATAATTTACTATTTTAACCATTTTTAAGTGTACAGTTCAGAACGAAAATAGCTTTAATATATGAAAAGCAGCTCAATCTCACTATTGTACAAGAAAAGCAAATTAAAATGACACAGAAACCATTTTTCACTCTTAGGCAGGCGAAGATCAGGAAGTGTGGGGACGCTGCGTCGCTGGCGTGAGTGTGAACTCAGGTTTCCCAGAGGGCAACACGGCGGTAAAGACAAACACCACAACCACGTCTCCCCTGTGACCCAACAGGTCCTCTTCCAGGGACCTACTCAGAGATACTCGTGAGTGTGAAGATGATGTCGTTTTGCACAGAGGTGTCTGAAATGGCAGAGGTTTGGGAAAGATGAGAAGGGCATCGGAGGGGACAGGATGGATGTGTGTGCCAGGCGGCTGTGGGATAAAGGAATCTACAAACGTGCCTGTTCTTGCACCCATCGGAGCACTGAGCTTACGGGTCAGCCGACAGCCTATGGGTAAGGGGAGACTGGTGCCTCCGAGGCGAGAAGAAATGTAAGCTTTGGCTCACCAGGGTCAGAGCAGGGAAAGAGGCTGGGGCTCTGGGGGGCGGGGTAATAACCCCCTAAGGCTGAGTGTGGGGGAAACGCAGAGTATAAAGCCCCCTGGAGCCATGGACACAAGGGCAGTCTGCACCCACGTGCGGGCTCTTCTCCATGTCCCTCCACTGGGTTCTCCTGAGGCAGACCAGGGGCAGGGAAGGAGGCCACTCGGAGCTTCCTCCATGACGGAGGCGGGAGCCGAGAGCCTTCCCTGGATCCCTCTCAACTACAGAATAAGAGCCATGATACACGGGGAAAAGGGCAGCAGACCTCGTCACTCCCAGGGCACAGAGGAAAACCCGCCATGGCTGGGGGGGTGGATAAAGGAGAAGGCTCACCCCCACCTGAGGGGCAGGAAGGCAGCCTGGTCTGAACCGCTAGAGGTCTTCTGCCACATTACTAAGACAGCTCTCCTCCCGAGACCCAGGAAGGCAGCCCTTGCCAAGACTGGGTCTGCACCAAACCAGAGAAGGCCCTGACTCCCAATACCAGGCTTGCAGATGCCAGAGGGCAAGTTTGGCAGTCTACCACGGGGGAGGGCAGGTGGGTGCAGAGAGAGCCCCTGGAGGCGTGGGTGAAAACAGGAGGCTTAAAACTCAGAATGAAGTGGACATCAAGAAACATTCCCTGGCAAAGCAGCCCCTACCCCCAGGTAAAGCTAGAGGAATTCGAAGCTGGTGGTTGCAGGGAGAGTAACCATAGCAACAACAAATCCCAAATTCAACTTCTGACTAGACTGACTCAACCCTAGCATTACTGGCCAAGTGGAAGAAGGGTGTGTGTTTTCTCACATAAACATAATTAACTCTGTATTGTGTCCCACACTTACTGTCTCACTTTGAACCCAAGAGTGCAAGACATATAAAAGAAGGAAGGAAGGATGCAGGGAGGGAGAAAAGGGAGAGAAGGAAGGGGGGAAGAAAGGGAGAGAGAGAAAGCGAGAGAAAAAGAAAGGAAGGAAAGAAGGAAGGACAGAAGAAAGGGAGAGAGAGGAAGAGAAAGAGAAAGGGAGAAAAAGAAAAAGAGAGATGGAGAGAGGGAGGAAGGAAAGAAAGGAAGGAAGGAAGGAAGGAAGGAAGGAAGGAAAACTATACTCACTGTTAGGAAAGAAAGTAGTTGACAGAACCAGAGGCACATATGACCCCAAGTGTCAAAACTATCAGACACCAAGAATTTAAGGAACTAGGATTAACACCTTCAAGGCATGGATAGAAAAGGTAAACAACATGTATGAACAGATGAGGAATTTCAGCAGACATGAAAATTTTAAAAGAAAATAAGATGAAAAAATATGGTCATGTAAAGATGTTAAAATTATAGACTCAGAAAACAAAGTATTTTTAATATGCTGGAATAAATAAAAATGTTAAAATATGAGTAAAAAATGGATGCCATGAAGACTGGAAAACGAGAACCAGATAGAAACTAATGGCAGATGCCACTGGCACATTGAAGAACCCCATGATTCACAGCATAATACAGAAAAGAAATCCACACATAGACTCAGCATGCCAAAGCAACAGCGGGAGGACAAACACAGAAGGTCGGAAGCCCCCAGTGAGAAAGGACAGACAGCCCTCACAGGAGTGACTGACAGCTAACCCATCGGCAAGAGCGCAAATCGGGAAACGAATTCTAGCTGGAACGTCCTGAGAGCAGGTAACCGTCAACCTCAGACACTCCGCCCGCCCAGCCAAACCACCTTTTGGGCACAGAGGGAAAGCAGAGGCACTTTCAGGAGAGTGGAAACAGACGGTCTGATGTCACCTAGCAGGAGTGGGATCCCAGTTACCTGGTCTGGGATAGAAAATGGGACAGAGGACACAAAACCGCGTAAATATGTGGGGAAATCCCAGTGAACACTGACTGTATAAAACAGGAATTACGTGTGAGGAGTTTAAAAGGAAAATAGTCAAGGTCTCCAGGTCGTGATGAAATCAGCGACAGCCCCCAAAGCAGGGTGGCAGGGAGGCCGTTAGTTAATGTGCTCTCCGTGGTAAAGGTATCCACAGAGCGGGCAGCCACTGGCCAGTCCCGACTTCCGTAAGTTAATTATTCCCGTGTTAGTAGCCATGACAACTACTTAAACAGAAACAGAACTGGTAACGACCAAATTAGGAGAGGAAGACAAATAAACATCAGAAAAAAATACAATAAATCTAAAGCAATCCAAGTAAGGAAATAAAAAGAAACCTAAGACAGGTGTGTATTCTTATCGTAATGCTGCCGGACAAATCACCACGAACTTGGTTCCTTAAATCGCACACACACCCCTCCTTCTCACAGGTTCTGCGGGTCAGGAGTCTGGATGTGGGCAAGCGGGGTCCTCCGCTTGGGTCCCAGCAGGCTGAAATCATGAGGCTGGGCCTCTTCCCAGCTGTGGGTCGTGGGGAGAACGAAGGTCAGTGAGGTTCTGGGACTGAAGCCCCACTGTCTGTGGGCCGGGAGCCGCCCTCAGATCCCCTCCGCGGGGGCCTGCAGGCGGCAGCCCCCTCCCCAGGGCCAGTGGAGGACACCTCTGCTGAGACGGGGCCTCGTATGAGGCAACCTCACCCACTCACACGTCTACGGGGGTGTTCATAGGGGGAGTCTTGGGGGACACTGAGAATTCTGCCTACCACAAGGTGAAACACATAGAAAGTATAAAATAAGAGGCTAAATACAAATCAAAATATATTGAGAATTACAAGAAAATATCATTCCATCGGATTATAAGATGAAGAAAGAGGTTTATTCCTTTTCAGTTTTCCTTTTTGCATAAATTACTTTTTTTCTTATCTAACTAATCCAAGTGTATAATCCATACCTATATCTTGCATTGGTCATTTTATAGCCATTAGAAATCTCCATATTGTTAAATAGTTTCAAAAAATTCCCAACAGACTTATGTACCATAATTGATAAAATTATTCCCCTATTACTTCTTCTCCATCCCCCCAATCTTTATCTATTGCAAATGAGTTATCATGTATATTTTCATTCTGTTATTTGGCTTTTTTCCCTAGGAGAAAATTCCTAAGGGTGGAATCTGTAGGTCAAAGGTCATTTTGGTGACACATAAAATACATGGCAAATCCCTTTCTAAAAATGTTCACGCCCTCAACAATGTATGAAAGTACCAGTTTTCCTGCAACCTTGCGTCATCACTTTTATTGAAAAATAGCTGCTTCATATTTTAAAATATTTCATCAACTGAACAGGAACTCATAGAACGGAAAAATAATGGCCAGTTCTCAGGTTCCCGGGGTTTTCCCTCACCTGTGACTCTGGGCCATTTGCGGGGTGGAAGCTCGTGGAGAGGTGCCTTCCCCGCCGCGGGGCCCCCAGCGCTGGGCCCGCCAGAAGATTCCTGAGCAGAGCTGGGCTGCGGGTCCAGCCTGGTCTTCCCACTCCTCAAACCACCGGCGCCAGGAGCCCTGCAGCCCGCCGTGGGGCCGGCCCTTGCCTGCCGTATCCGTCCTTTGCAGGTCAAAGCCGTCAGTCTGGTTTACACGCCTCTTTCCCTACCCTCTCAGAAGCGCTGTCGTGCCCGGTGGCCCTGCCC